>NC_133457.1:68348291-68656739 GCF_048565385.1 Saimiri boliviensis | reverse complement strand
ATGTCTCAAACCCCTACCCACTCCAATAAAATTAGATGGGTGTGGTGGCACATGCCTATGGTCCCAGCTACTTGAGGAACTGAGATGGGAGGACTGCTTGAACCCAGGAGGTCGAAGCTGCAGTGAGCTGTGATCATGCCACTGCACCCCAGGCCCCAGGCTGGGTGACAAAAGTGAAACCCTGTCTCAAAATAAAAAAAATAAGTAACAAATACCTATTCTTTCAATTATTATTTATCTCCACTGCTCTGCAACACACAAATTTTGCAGCATAACTTACTGGTATCAGTGTCACAATCAGAGGTCCGTAGAAGTCAAAACTCAACACCTTGAACTTAGTCTGACTCGTCAGAGGTCCATTTTGCTAAAAATTGTACTCACCACTCGGATTCTGTGTCCAATGGCCTTAGCAGGAAGGTTGCTTCGGAATTTGGCACGAACCATGCCACTGTTTCCATGGGCCCGGGTTACCTTTCCCCAGATTACTCTGGTTTTGTTTGGTTTGCCACCAGGAGTCACTGTGTTGCTGATTTTATAAAGGAAAGAAAAGGAATACAGACCAATATAGTCAAATACAAATTCAAGGTGACCTCTAGATGAGTGGTTCTCAACCCACAATCACCTGAGAAACTTTAAATGCCTGGAACACCATTCATTCGACAGATATTTATCGAGTACCTATTGTATGCCAGGCACTGCTGTAAAATACAGCAGCTATAAAACAAAAATCTGTTTCACACGACAACCAAGTATAAGGAAAATACGTAGGTGGTCAGGTAACAGATGAAATATTGAAAAAAATAGCAAAAAAGGACAAGTATGAAGACATCTGCATGTACTGCAATTTTAAATAGCCAAGGGAGGTCTGACTGAGGTGACAATGGAACAAAGACTGGAAAGGGAAGGAAATGCCATGAAGTTATCAGGGGATGACTAGTGCAGGCACTGGAGGAAGACCCAAGGAGGGTGTGTCCTGGCCTGGCACAGACTAAGACACCAAGGGGTTAGTCCCAGCTGAGATAAGAGAATTATGGAACCCTTAATGCACTGGGTCTTATGGGGCCCTTAATGACCGGCTTTTAGCGAATGAGACAAACCACTGAGGTTTGAGCAATGCACAAAGGATGTGACTTTACGTATATTTCCTTTAATGAGACAACAGAGTTGTCTTTCAACCAGGCTGCGGTGCAGTAGCCCAGTCATAGATCACTGCAGCCTCCATCTCCTAGCATCCAGCAACCCTCCCACCTAGGCCTCCCAAACACTGGGATTACAGGTGTGAGCTACTGCACCTGGCCCCTGACTTAAAATTTAAGCCACTGACTTAAAATGTTAACGGAACACTGCCTGCAGACGAAAAGGTGGGGCAATGATGAAAACACTTTTCCAGAGATTTTAATTGGCCTGGAGTGGGTTAAGAAAATAGGACTGGCTGAGCACTGTGGTTCAGGCCTGTAATCCCAGCACTTTGGGAGACCAAGGCAGGCAGATCACCAGGTCAGGGGTTCTACAGCAGCCTGGCCAACATGATGAAACCCATCTCTATTAAAAAGACAGAAATTAGACCGGGCGCGGTGGCTCAAGCCTGTAATCCCAGCACTTTGGGAGGCCGATGCGGGTGGATCATAAAGTCAAGAGATGGAGACCATCCTGGTCAACATGGTGAAACCCCATGTAAAAATACAAAAAATTAGCTGGACATGGCGGTGCGTGCCTGTAATCCCAGCTACTCAGGAGGCTGAGGCAGGAGAATTGCCTGAACCCAGGAGGCGGAGGTTGCAGTGAGCTGAGATCACGCCCTTGAACTCCAGCCTGGGTAACAAGAGCGAAAACTCGGTCTCAAAAAAAAAAAAAAAAAAAAAAAAAACTGCAATTTTGGTGGCCTGGTGCAGTGACTCACACCTGTAATCCCGGCACTTTGGGAGGTAGAGCCGGGTGGCTCACTTGAGGTCAGCAGTTCGAGACCAGCCTGACCCAACATTGTGAAACCCTGTTTCTACTAAAAATACAGAGTTAGCCTGCATGGTGGTGAATGCCTGTAACCCCAGCTACTTGGGAGGCTGAGGCAGGAAAATTGCTTGAACCTGGTAGGTAGAGATTGCGGTGAACTGAGATTGTGCCACTGCACTCCAGCATGGACAACGAGAGTGAAACTATGTCTCAAAAAAAAAAAAGAAAGAAAGAAAGAAATCTTAATTTAAGGCATCAACAAAATGCATTATGCACTAAAAGCATTCTAAACAATCTTAAATTCTGGCGAAAGGAGCCAAGAAAAAAATTAAAAACTAAAAGGATCACAATGTAATAAGGAATTCGCTCCTTTATTGTAAGTGCCAAAAGTTCCTGAATCCAACATCACCCTCAAAAGTAATGTCCTTCTAAAACTCCCCATTAAGTTCAATGACACAAAATAGGCGCCACCGCAACACCAATCCAGCCTGGCCAACATGGGAAAACCCAGTCTCTAATAAAAAATACAAAAATCAGCAGGGTGTAGTAGTGAACCCCTTGAAGCCCAGCTACTCAGAAGGCTGAGGTTGGAGAATCGCTGGA
Organism: Saimiri boliviensis; assembly: GCF_048565385.1. Taxonomy (NCBI): domain Eukaryota; kingdom Metazoa; phylum Chordata; class Mammalia; order Primates; family Cebidae; genus Saimiri; species Saimiri boliviensis. The sequence goes on along the minus strand of NC_133457.1, from coordinate 68,654,186 downwards.
CTCAGGAGGCGGAAGTTGCCATGGGCCAAGATCTCGGCATCTCACTTCAACCTGGGCAACAGAGCAAGTCTCTTGTCATAAAAATAAAAAAACCAATACCAAATACTTCAGCCACCTCTTTTGTTTATTCTTTCAATAGGAAAATGAGGCCTGGCGAGGTGGCTCACGCCTATAATCCTACCACTTTAGGAGGCCGAGGTGGGGGTATCACCTGAGGTCAGGAGTTTGAGAGCAGCCTGGCCAACAAGACAATCAACCTCCCAAACCCCCCAACCCCCCTCTATTAAAAATACAAAAACTAGCTGGACGGGTGCCTGTAATCCCAGCTACAAGGGAAGCTGAGGCAGAACTGCTTGAACCCAGGAGGCGGAAGCTGCAGTGAGGGAAATAGCTCACTGGACTCCAGCTTGGGCGACAGAGCCAAGAGTCCATTATTTAAAAAAAATAAAGAAAAAGAGAAAGAAAATGAGGCAGATCTCAAATAAAAACCCAACATTTACCAGTACCATAAACTTACTTCTTTGCTTTGTATACATAAGCACATCTCTTGCCCAAATAGAATTCCGTTTCATCTCGGGCATAAACACCTTCAATTTTAAGGAGAGCCGTGTGCTCCCTTTGGTTCCGGAGACCCCGCTTATAGCCGGCAAAGATAGCCTTGGACCATAGCCTAAGAAACAAAAGATACACAACATGAAATACAGTCTTCAACGAACCACTCAGACCTGTAATAACCCCCGCCCAAAAGGCACCTCGAGCAAACATCTGATTGTTTTCTTACCCATTTTAAGCTCTCATTCACGTTCACGTCTAACACAAAAAAAGAGCAACTATATTTAAAACGCGTACCTTCCAGACATGGTTCCTTTTATAAATCCCGTTCCCAGCAGGCCTTAAAATAAAACAAAAGATTCCGGTTAGGACCCAGCCGCACAGGGTTCCCACCTCGTCCCCTCTCATTTAAGCCCTGGAATCGGAGCTTCACGTGACAGCGCAGGGAGACGATCACGCGGGGTCCGGGCAGACACCGGAATCTCAGGCAGCAAAGCTAACAATGAGACAAAACTAAGGGACAAGAGTCACTCGAACAACTCTCAGAAAAGCCCGGGAACCTTCAGGCCGTCACTGGCCGGCAACGCTCGAGAAAAGAAACGGAGACTTAAGCAGAGAAACGCGTCTAAGACTTGTGCACGTCGGCGGGGGAGAGGAGCTGAGGAAGAGCGACTGTCACGCAGAGGGAACCCTGTCCTAAGGGAGGCACGGCCGCATGGACGACCGCGGACGAACAGAAACGGCCGCTGCATTCCGCGCGGGCCCAGGAATGGGACTGAGAACGCGGGCGGCCGCTCTCCGGGCGTCAGGGGACCGAGCACAATCGGTCCAGCATCTCCTGCATCCAGTGCTCTCCCTTCTTGAAACCGTAGAAGTCAATGGCTGGCAGAGACTCCTGTAGGCACCGGCAGCTTACTAAGGCGGAGGAACAAACGCACTCCAGGTATTTACCTCCAAACCTCAGCAGTAGCGGCTTCTCTCGCCTCCACAAGCGCCAAGATGGCGGGAAGAGAACGGCGAGGCCCCGCCGCGCGGCCTTGTGGGATGAAGCGCCCTTCGAACCCGCCCTCCATTTAGGCATCTTCTGCAAACGCCAGAAAAGCGGCCCTCGGAAATCGCCTTCGGACTGAAATACGTCACATTCAAGAGCACTCTTACAGCTGTTTTCCTTAACCCTTTCATGTTGGCAGGCTGCAAGCTAAACCTATTACTCGGTAACGGGGAAGGCAGAACAGTAGCCAGCTAAGCCCGCCGGCGCCGCGCGTTGCCATGGAAACAACGCCGCCTGCTGCCCGCGTCCCCGGATGCTGCAGGTGGGAAGGGGAAGCCGCCCGAACTGAGGAGCGCGCCACCGCCTAGAGGCCGGTTGATTGTAAGATTTATCTGCCAACAAATCGAGGGTGCTTTTCATTCGATTCATACAGCAGTAGACAGAACGGAGACTCTAACCTAGCACGGCAGAGGAAGGCCGGGAGCAGGAAGGCAGCAGGAGCGCTTCCTTTTTTCTTTTTCTATACTTCTTTTCTCCCCTCTACTTACTTATCTCTTCAAGAAATGAGACCGGGCGCGGTGGCTCACGCCTGTAAACCCAGCTCTTTGGGAAGCCCAGGCGAGACGATCGCTTGAGGCCAGGAGTTCGAGACCAGCCTGGGCAACATAGTGAGACCATCTCCCCCGCCCTCCCATATCTCTACAAAAGAAAAAAAAAAAAAAAAAGAATTGGGCCGGGCGCGGTGGCTCACGCCTGTAATCCCATCACTATGGGAGGCCGAGGCGGGTGGATCACGAGGTCAAGAGGTCGAGACCATCCTGGTCAACATGGTGAAACCCCGTCTCTACTAAAAATACAAAAAATTAGCTGGGCATGGTGGCGCGTGCCTGTAATCCCAGCTACTTAGGAGGCTGAGGCAGGAGAATTGCCTGAACCCAGGAGGCGGAGGTTGCGGTGAGCCGAGATCGCGCCATTGCACTCCAGCCTGGGTAACAAGAGCGAAACTCCGTCTCAAAAAAAAAAAAAAAAGAATGAAATGACTTAAATTCTTACCTCCATTCTTCTTTTTGGATCCGAGGTAAAAGGAGGACTGCCCAGAGGAGGCTTTATCGCCTTTTTAGGAGACTTAGCTACCTCGCGTCCACGCCTGGTAGGTCCTCAGTAGATACTTGTAGAGGTGTATTCGTGGACGCCAGAGATTTACATTTCTGAATTATTGCGCATTTATTTGGGTTACTCTATGGATTCATTAATTTATTTAATAAATAGTTTAATGAATGGCTACCCTATACCAAGGTTTGTGTAGGATGATGACACGGCAGTAAACAAATCTCTGCCCTCGTGGAGCGTACATCCTACGAGGGGGAGCAAGACAATGAGCAAGTCAAATAGGTGACACATTAGAAGACGGTAACCTCTGTGGAGAAAATTAAGCAGAGAGGCCAGTGTGAAAGAGGCTTTCACCCCTTACTTTGAGATGGGAAGTATTTAGGGGTTCTGAGCAGAAGAGTGACTCGATCTGACTTCCATATTGACAAAGTCACTGTGTTGGGACTGAAGGGAGGCTGGGGCACCAGCAGGAAGGGATTTACAAGTTACTGCAATGAATATGATGAGAGATGATGGTGTGGAAACAGACGTGATGAGTACTGGAATTCTGAATATATTTAAATTCTGGCAGGATTTGCTGGTGGATGAGGAATGAGAGAGAGGAGTAAAGGATGGCTCCAAAGTTGTATGAAATAGATGTACGTAAGTCACTATTAAAATCAGATCCTGTCTTTTTTTTTTTTTTTTTTTTTTTTTGAGACGGAGTTTCGCTCTTGTTACCCAGGCTGGAGTGCAATGGCACGATCTCGACTCACCGCAACCTCCGCCTCCTGGGTTCAGGCAATTCTCCTGCCTCAGCCTCCTGAGTAGCTGGGATTACAGGCACCTGCCACCATGCCCAGCTAATTTTTTGTATTTTTAGTAGAGATAGGGTTTCACTATGTTGACCGGGATGGTCTCTATCTCTTGACCTCGTGATCCACCCGCCCCGGCCTCCCAAAGTGCTGGGATTACAGGCGTGAGCCACCGCGCCCGGCCCAGATCCTGTCTTAAATATATCAGGATAGAAGTTGTACCTTGTAGGCCGGGCGCGGTGGCTCAAGCCTGTAATCCCAGCACTTTGGGAGGCCGAGGCAGGTGGAACACGAGGTCGAGAGATGGAGACCATCCTGGTCAACATGGTGAAACCCCGTCTCTACTAAAAATACAAAAAAAAACCTAGCTGGGCGTGGTGGCGCGTGCCTGTAATCCCAGCTACTTAGGAGGCTGAGGCAGGAGAATTGCCTGAGCCCAGGAGGTGGAGGTTGTGGTGAGCCTAGATCACGCCATTGCACTCCAGCCTGGGTAACAAGAGCGAAACTCCGTCTCAAAAAAAAAAGAAGTTGTACCTTGTAGCCCACTACCGCACCCAATATTCTCTGTCCCAGAAAGAAATGTGCTAGAAATTTCCCTATCAGATATTAATTTGTCAAAGTTCTAAATGTAAATCCTCCTGGGAGGAATACACATTCAATGTGAGTTTCATTTGTTTGCTCACATATTATTCATTCCACAAATACTTGAGGGCAGTGCCTGAAACTTAGTGACTGATACAACTGTCAGCATCATTGTCATGGTTCCTGCTTGCATGGAACAGTTGTCTAGTGGGAAGAAACTGACATAAACATAACAAATTGTGAACAGAGCTCTGTGGGAAAATAGTGCCATGAATGCCCAGACCTAGCCTGATGAGTTAGGAAAAGGATCACTTGGAGAAGTGTCATTTAAGGCATTTTTCTTTTTTTTTTTTTTTTTTTTTTTTTTTTTTGAGACGGAGTTTCACTCTTGTTACCCAGGCTGGAGTGCAATGGCACGATCTCGGCTCACCGCAACCTCCGCCTCCTGGGTTCAGGCGATTCTCCTGCCTCAGCCTCCTGAGTAGCTGGGATTACAGGGATGCGCCACCATGCCCAGCTAATTTTTTTGTATTTTTAGTAGAGACAGGGTTTCACCATGTTGACCAGGATGGTCTTGATCTCTTGACCTCGTGATCCACCCGCCTCGGCCTCCCAAAGTGCTGGGATTACAGGCTTGAGCCACCGTGCCCGGCCCATTTAAGGCATTTTTCAAACTGCAGGTGATGATCCATTAGTAAAGCATGATCATAATACTTTTTAAAACAAAGTATGTTAGAATAAAAAATATCAGAATGTTATCACATATGAAAAGCATAAGTTGTTTTTATCAAACATTTGTTTCAGTTATTTGTGTGTGTGTGTATATATATATATATATACAATGATCTAGTATACATATACATTTTACACGTATATATGTATACAATGATCTAATATACATATACATTTTATGTATCATTAAGTGTGGCCCTGAAAGGAAACAGTTGTCAGAGCTGAAAACTTAATAAAGGATCTGTTTACAAAGGTAAAGCAGGAGTAAAGGCCGAGCATGGTGGCTCATGCCTGTGATCCCAGCACTTTGGGAGGCCGAGGTGGGTGGATCATTTGAGGTCCGGAGTTCAAGACCAGGTTGGCCAACATACCGAAACCCTGTCTTTACTAAAAATACAAAGTTACACGAGTGTGTACCTGTAGTCCCAGCTACTCAGGAGCTGAGGTATGAGAATCGCTTGAACCTAGGAGGCAGACATTTCAGTGAGCCAAGATCATGCCACTGCACTCCAGCCTGCATGACAGAGTGAGACTGTCTCAAAAAAAAAAAAAAAAAAAAAAAAAAGGTAAAGCAGCAGTGAAACAACAAGAGATGATGGAGTCTCCCCGGACCTAGGAAAGAAATAGTTACCTAAGCCCAGAGAGAGAGAAGTTTGGAGAGAATGACCTGACAGGCGCCATGTCCTTTGATAGAGGAACATAACCAACCAGTGATATTCTGGCAGAGAAGGAGCAGGGAGGATAAATGGCTGATCTCTCTTCCCTACACTGAATCTCTTTCTGGAATCTCCCTTGGATATACTCCATATGGGTCAGTTTCCCAGAGCACAGAAAATGTTAGAGATTTCACCTAGAAATATGACACAGTTGTAAGCTGCTGATGGGTCAGTGGGACTTCATGGGGTGAAGAGGTGAGGAAAGGGGCTGTACTGGAAGGAACAGCATGTGCAAAGACCCTGAGTTGCAAGTGAGCACGAGTCCACAGAACTGAAAGAAGCCCATTGAGGCTGGAGCCCAGAGAGCAAGGAAAAGGCAGTTATAGTTAGGTCTAGGGAGGAACAGAAGGGCCCAGATCATACAGACCTTGTGGACCAAGTTAAGAATTTTGCTCTTTGTCCTAAGGCAACGGGAAACTACTGAAAGGTTCTAGAGAGGGACATAATCAGATTTTCAATTTTAAAAGATCACTCTTTCATTTTAAAAAGGTCACTTCCTATAGCCGGGCGCGGTGGCTCAAGCCTGTAATCCCAGCACTTTGGGAGGCTGAGGCGGGTGGATCACGAGGTCAAGAGATCGAGACCATCCTGGTCAACATGGTGAAACCCCGTCTCTACTAAAAATACAAAAAATTAGCTGGGCATGGTGGCGTGTGCCTGTAATCCCAGCTACTCAGGAGGCTGAGGCAGGAGAATTGCCTGAACCCAGGAGGCGGAGGTTGCGGTGAGCCGAGATCGCGCCATTGCACTCCAGCCTGGGCAACAAGAGCGAAACTCCGTCTCAAAAAAAAAAAAAAAAAAAAAAAAAAAGGTCACTTCCTGCACCTTCCAAGAGGACATCTGAAAAAAAAGTTTTTTAATTAAAAGATCATTTCCAGCCGGGCGTGGTGGCTCATGCCTGTAATCCAAGCACTTTGGAGGCCAAGGCGGGCAGATCACCTGAGATCAGGAGTTCAAGACCAGCCTGACAAACATGGTGAAACCCTGTCTTGGAAAAAAAAAAAAAAAAAAAAAAAAAGGTCGTTTCCAATTTGGAGGTTGTTGGAGTAGTTCACGCAAAAAAAGGGGGGGAAAAAAGCCAAAACACAGCAACAACTAGGTCCAACTTGGGAGATATGGAAATAGAAGGTAAAATCCGGCCAGGCATGGTGGCTCTTCGGTCTCTCACTTTGGGAGACCGAGGCGGGCGGATCACCTGAGGTCAGGAGTTCCAGACCAGCCTGGCCAACATGGTGAAACCCCGTCACTACTGAAAATACAAAAATAAGCTGGATATGGTGGCGGGCACCTGTAATTCCAGTTACTCAGGAGGCTGAGGCAGGAGAATCGCTTGAATCCAGAGGCAGAGGCTGCATGAGCCAAGATTGTGCCACTGCACTGCAGCCTGGGAGACAGAGTAAGACTCCATGACTCCGATCTCAAAAAAAAAAAAGAAGGTAAAATCCACAGGCCTTGATGATGGTTTGGAATAGGAGGACTGCTGATACCCAGATGAAAAGGTGGCAGGAATGAGTACTGTGTTTCTTGCATGAGGAATGAGAAGCCAGAACAGCAAGAAGGCACTCGATTCTACATAAGCATAGCCCTGTCTTACCCATGTGAAGCACATTTGCCTAAGCCTAAAAAAGTGGAAAACAAAGAATCAACAACATAATTAGAAGAAAAATATTCTGCTTAATACCATGCTATTCCCCCCTAAAACTGCCCCGGCATCAGAAATTTGGCTTGGAGTATTTTTGTCAAATGTATATGATGATTCTATATGTTTGAATTTTTGCATTTAAGATTTTTGTTGCAAAAGTCATATTTGTACCACCTTTCTCAGAGTTACTTTATTGTGGATAAATTGACGCTAGAAACTCACCATTCACTGTCAATTCAGTTAAATGCAAAATTCTCCATAGGTGTTCTCACTGCAAATCTCATTTAAGCAGAAAGGATTTTGGTTGGCCGGGCATGGTGGCTCAAGCCTGTAATCCCAGCACTTTGGGAGGCCGAGGCGGGTGGATCACGAGGTCAAGAGATCGAGACCATCCTGGTCAACATGGTGAAACGCCGTCTCTACTAAAAATACAAAAAATTAGCTGGGCATGGTGGTGCGTGCCTGTAATCCCAGCTACTCAGGAGGCTGAGGCAGGAGAATTGCCTGAACCCGGGAGGCGGAGGTTGCGGTGAGCGGAGATCACGCCATTGCACTCCAGCCTGGGTAACAAGAGCGAAACTCCATCTCAAAAAAAAAAAAAAAAAAAAAAAAAAAACTTGAAGAGGACATACAAAAATAGAAAGATGTGCTTTATTCAAGGATTGGGAAAATCAATATTATTAAAATGTCCAAATTACCCAAAGCAATCTACAGACTCAATGCACTCCCTGTCAAAATACCGATGATATTCTTCACAGAAATAGAAACGAGCAATCCTAAAATTTACACGAAACCATAAAAGACCCAGAAAAGGCAAAGCTGTCCGGAGAAAAAAATGACAAAACTGGAAAAACGGTATTACCGGACTTCAAATTATACTACAGAGCTACAGTAACCAAAACAGCTTGGTACTGGCATAAAAACAGACACACAGACCAATGGAACAGAATAGAGAAACAAATCCATACATTTACAGTGAACTCATTTTTAACAAAGGTGTCAAGAGCATACACTGGGGAATGGACAGTCTTTTCAATACATGGTTCTGGGAAAACTGGATATTTATATGCAAAAGAATGAACCTAGACAGCTCTCTTATGCCATTTACAAAAATCAAATACAAATGGATTAAAGACTTAAATTTAAGACCTCAAACTATGAAACTACTAAAAGAAAACATTGGGGAAGCTCTCCAGGACATGAGACTGGGCACCGATTTCTTGAGCAATATCCCACAAGCACAAGCAACCAAAGCGAAAACGGACAAATGGGATCACACCAAGTTAAAAAGCTTGTGCACAGCAAAGTAAACAACAAAGGGAAGAGATAACCCACAGCATGGGAAAAATATTTGCAAACTATCCATCTGACAAGGGATTAATAATGCGAATATATAAGAAGCTCAAACAAGTCTATAGGAAAAAATCTAATAATCCAATTTTAAAATGTGCTAAAGCTCTGAATAGACATTTCCCAAAAGAAGACATACAAATGGCATAGAGGTATATGAAAAGCTGCTAACATGAATGATCATTAGAGATACACAAATCAAAACTACAATGAGATATCATCTCACCCCAGTTAAAATGGCTTTCATACAAAAGACAAGCAATTACCAATGCTGAAGAAGATGTAAAGAAAAGGGAACTCTCGGCCGGGCACGGTGGCTCAAGCCTGTAATCCCAGCACTTTGGGAGGCCAAGGCGGGTGGATCATGAGGTCAAGAGATCAAGACCAGGATGGTCAACATGGTGAAACCCCGTCTCTACTAAAAATACAAAAAATTAGCTGGGCATGGTGGTGTGTGCCTGTAATCCCAGCTACTGAGGAGGCTGAGGCAGGAGAATTGCCTGAACCTGGGAGGCAGAGGTTGCAGTGAGCCGAGATCGCGCCATTGCGCTCCAGCCTGGGTAACAAGAGCGAAACTCCGTCTCAAAAAAAAAAAAAAAAAGAAAGGATTTTGGTTTACTGAGGATGGCTAACATCTTGATGGCAGTATTAAACTGATTTGCAGGATTAATAGTTTTTCCAAATGTCATCTCAATTATTCCTCTAAGTCCATGTGCAGCAAATTCTGTTATCTGGCAGATAAGAGGAATTGAGTGATCTAATTAAATATTATAGTGCTGAGAATAATAGAAAAATCTATTGTATAGAGATTACCAATTAAAAATCATGATACAGGGCTGGGCGCGGTGGCTCACGCCTGTAATCCCAGCACTTTGGGAGGCCAAGTCAGGTGGATCATGAGGTCAAGAGATCGAGACCATCCTGGTCGATATGGTGAAACCCCGTCTCCACTAAAAATACAAAAAATCAGCTGGGTGTGGTGGTGCACACCTATTATCCCAGCTACTCGAGAGACTAAGGCAGGAGAATCGCTTGAACCCAGAAGGTGGAGGTTGCAGTGAGCCAAGATTGCACTACTGCACTCCAGCCCATGCAACAGTGTGAGACTCCATCTCAAAAAAAAATAAAAAATAAAATACATAAAAATCATGATACAATAAAACATACAAAAAACCATGTTAAACATTAATTTACCTTAGGAAGAGACTCAAAGAGTGCATGTATCTTCAGTTTTTTGGTAGACCAATAATAATTAAGTTGACAACTTTTTTTGGTTGTTTAGTTTTTGAGACGGAGTTTCACTCTTATTGCCCAGGCTGGAGTGCAATGGCGTGATCTCAGATCACCACAACCTCCACTTCCCAGATTCAAGCGACTCTCCTGCCTCAGCCTCCTGAGTAGCTGAGATTACAGGCATGCACCACCATGCCTGAATAATTTTATATTTTTAGTAGAGACGGTGTTTGTCCATGTTGGCCAAGATGGTTTCAAACTCCTGACCTCAGGCGACCTGCCCGCCTCAGCCTCCCAACGGGCTGGATTCCCCATGCCTGGCCTCAGTGGACCTACATTCCGTCATGTCACCTCTGGGACTGCTCTACAAAAAGAGGTGACAATCACAGCTCTCGTAATTCTTTAACTTTCTCTAGAAATAACTGAAACATCATTCACGACTCCCATACACTAATCTGTGTTTCCTTCCCATTTCAGGTAACTGCATTTCTGTGAAATTATAAATATACCACCGAGGGTAACGAAACTAACTCAAGAAGAATGGAAGAGTATGTTTAAAATTCCAATGTATTTTGTATACATATATTTAAATTATGCCTTCTGTTAAATTTCTGTGTATAACTTATCTATTGCTGTGTAACACATTACCCCAAAACTTAGTGACTTAAAATATAAACATTTATTCTTTCTCACGGTTTCTGTGGGTCCTGAGCTTAGGAACAGGTTATTTGGATGGTGCTGGCTTGGGGTCTCTCCTGAGCTTGAAGTTGGCCACCGGTGGCAGTGATCTGAAGATCTGACGGGGCTGGAGTGTCCACTTCCAAGCTGGTTCATTGACAGAACTGGCAAGTTGGTGCAGGCTACCAGCAAGAGGCCTTAGTCCCTTACCCTTGAGGACAGGCTCACAGTGCTGCTTAAGTGTCCTCACGCCAAGGCAACTGTCTTCCCTCACGGTGAGAGATTTGAGAGAGTAAGGCAGAAGCTGTCTTTTATCACCTAGCCTTGGAAGTCACACTCTGTCATTCCCACAATAACCTTCTGGTTATGTAGGCTAGTCCTATTCCGTTGGGGTAAACTACACAGAGGCATTAATACTAGAAAGTGAGAATCATTTGGGCCACCTTGGAGACTAGATACCACATTATGTTTTTCACTCATCGTGAGACACTTTTGGTTAGCATCTAAAGATACTCTTAGGAAAAAAAGTTAATTTTGGCTCAAATTCAAATTGATGAGCATAGCCAAATTGCGTGAGCTACATATGTTTATTAAACAGTAAGTTGTTTGCCTTTGGTAGGTCAAAATGGAAGATATTTAGTGGAATCACATGCAAATTCCTACTTTTTTTTTTTATCTAGGTTATTATTGTAATTATTTAATTTTCTCTTAATAAAATGGTATAGAAATAACTGAAACATCATTCAAGACTCCCATACACTAATCTCAGTGTTCTATTATATGACAACATGAATATCACAGGAGCCCAGCACGTTGCTGCCTGTGCTTTTGAGTTAATGTTTAAATATGGGTTGCTGACTTATTTTTTCTTTATTCTTTCCTTAGAGACAGCCTGGAAGACTCAGACCTTTCTCCGAAAGTTTGGCATTCTGAGATGACAGGGTCGGTGACAGGCGAACCACCTAGTACCGTAGAAGAAGAAGGACTACCTAAAGAAAGAGGTGTAGAAATCATCCCAGAAATCCTAGAGCCACTGTCCCTTCCAGATGTGCTGAGGGTCTCTGCAGTCCTGGAGGATACCATAGACCAGCTCTCTATTTTAAAATACATCATGCCGATTCAGTACGAGGGAGGGCAGAGCATCAGCATGGTACATACTCACTCACCGTTAGTTAATTTTGCTTTATTTATTTTTTATTTCTCCATAATTTATAGTACCTATCCTATTATATTTACTTATGTTCTTTCTTTCTTCCTTTTTTTCTTTTTTTTGGGGGGCTGGGTGTAGAGTCTCATTCTGTCACCTAGGCTGGAGTGTCGTGGTACCATCACAGCTCACTGCAGGCTTGACCTCGCAGACTCAAGCAATCCTCCCACCTCAGTCTTCTGGGTAGCTGGGACTACAGGCATGCACCACCATGCCCGGCTAATTTTTTATAAAAATTTTATAGAGATGGGATCTCACTACATTGTCCATGCTGGCACCATTAAATTTAGCTTGGGAAATAGCACCTTTATTTCAGATAAAGGGCTACAATAACCATCTGAGATCTGTACTGTCAATTGATGGGGTGAAATTGCCATAACTGAAGATACATCACCAGACAGAATATCCTTTTCCACTATATTGGCATTATTCAAAAAGGCCTATACTTAAATCAGTATAAATACAATATATGTATTGAAGAGGTCGAACTACTGATTTGTCTACCTATCTTGTATTTCTCAGCTGCTGAAAACTACGTAAACACTAGGGGAAGGAAATGTAACTCTATTCTTTTTTTTTTTTTTTTAAGATGCAGTTTCACCATGATGGCCAGGCTGGTCTTGAACTCCTGACCTCAGGTGATCCACCCACCTCGACCTCCCAAAGTGCTAGGATTACAGGCGTGAGCCACCATGCCCAGCCTTCAACTCTATTCTTAGTTAACGTTGTTTTCATCTAAAATGACTTTGTTGTCATTGATGAATATGTTGCAACTTGCCTTCCTGAATATCCAGCTGCATTACCCTGTCAGCCATTACATTTTCAATAATGTTTCGGACTCTTCTGTGAAGCAGCACTGAGTTATCAAAAAGTTAACTTACTAGTGAGCAAAGTCTTTATGCAGTTTTAAGCTCTTGTACATTTCAGTAACTTACCTTATAGTTATGAAATGGAAATAATTAACAAACAGAAATATACATTTATCAAGTTTTTTGTTTTGTTTTGTCCTGTTTTTGAGACGGAATCTCACTCTGTCCCCAGGCTGGAGTGCAGTGGTGCAATCTCCACTCACTGCAACCTCCGCCTCCCGAGTTCAAGTGATTCTCCTGCCTCAGCCTCCCATGTAACTGGGACAACAGCCGCGCACCACTGCGCCAGCTACTTTTTAATATATTTAGTAGAGACGGGGTTTCACCATATTGGCAAGGCTGGTTTCAAACTTCTGACCTTGTGATCTGCCCACCTTGGCCTCCCAAAGTGCTGGGATTATAGGCATGAGCCACCACGTCCAGCCTTATCAAGTTTTAAATAATAACATTATATAACTTGTACAGAAGAGATTATGTCTGATTCCATGACCGATGAAAATTGCTATATAAATGAGAGGGTTTTCTTTTTTGTTTTTTGCTTTTCACATCTAACAGTAAAGAAGTCCATATTTACTGAGAGAAGAAAATTCAATTTCTTATAACAATTTCAAATTTCTAAAAAATTATTATTGTTAAGCCAGGCGCGGTGGCTCAAGCCTGTAATCCCAGCACTTTGGGAGGCTGAGGCGGGTGGATCACGAGGTCAAGAGATCGAGACCATCCTGGTCAACATAGTGAAACCCTGTCTCTACTAAAAATACAAAAAATTAGCTGGGCATGGTGGCACGTGCCTGTAATCCCAGCTACTCAGGAGGCTGAGGCAGGAGAATTGCCTGAGCCCAGGAGGCGGAGGTTGCGGTGAGCCGAGATTGCGCCATTGCACTCCAGCCTGGGTAACAAGAGCGAAACTCCGTCTCAAAAAAAAAAAAAAAATTATTGTTATGCCATAGCCTGGGTTCTTAAAGCTTTCATTAAGTTTAAAAAGCTTAGACAAGATTTTAGCAGAACAGTGGATTTGGAATCAGGAGACATTTGAGATTTATTTATGTGCTGTTAGCAATCATTTCACTTTTTTGGTTTTAGTTTTCTCATAAGTTGTAATGGTGTTTACCTAAATGACACATAGATTCCTTCCAGTGCTAGCATTCTATGAGTTTTGGGGTAGTTTTTAAATAATATAAGTATTATAGGAATTGTATAATATAAGTTAACTTCCTTATTAACTTATGAAGGGCAAATAGATAAGAATCTAAGAACGAAATCTTTTGTTGCATTTAAAGTAAGAGTCTAATTGTAACAATTTAAGATAGCTAACAAATAGTACAGAAGTAACTGGTGTTTTCCTCCTATTTATTCTTCCTCCAGTAAGAATCAAAAATAAAATGTGTGCTTTGGGAGGCCAAGGTGGGAGAATTGCTTGAGGCCAGGAGTTTGAGATCAGCCTGGGCAGCACAGAAGACTCCATCACTACCCAAAAAATGCAAAATTAGCCAGGCAGGGTGGCACATGCCTGTAATCCCAGCTACTCAGGAGGCTGATGAGGGAGGGTCTTTTGAGCCTGTGAGATTGAGGCTGCAGTAAGCCAAGGTCACACCACTTTAACCTGGGTGACAGAGTGAGAACCTGTCAAGCCAGTGGGGTAGGGGGAGGAAGGGGAGAGAGAGAGAGAGAGAGAAGGAAAGAAGGAAGGGAAGGAAGGGAGGAAGGAAAGAAGGAAGAAGGGAAGGAAGGGAGGAAGGAAGGAAGGGGGGAGGGAGGGAGGGAAAGAAAGAGAAAGAGAGGAGAGAATAGGGACAGAAAAAGTGGAAGGAGAGATAGAGAAAGAAAGAAAGCAAAGGAAAGAGAGAAAGGAAGAAAGAAAAGAAGAAAGAAAGAAGGAAAAATGGGAAGATAGTCAGTTAACAAATAAAGTCTTTTCAATGATACCTGCTGTCAGCCTTTGAAAAGAGTACTTTGCCATCATGGAATCTCAAGAATGAAAACTCTGAATCACTAACAGTAGTAAGCAGCGGTCACTACTCCAGTAAATAAAAGAATGAAATTTTTGCGCTGCTTTTTCTGGTTTATGATAGCGATCTTTTACCCACAAAATTTCCTTTTTTTTTTTTTTTTTTTTTAAAGATGGGGCTTCACCATGATGGCCAGGTGGCCAGGCTGGTCTTGAACTCCTGACCTCAGGTGATCCACCCACCTCGGCCTCCCAAAGTGCTGGGATTACAGGCGTGAGCCACCACGCCCAGCCTTACCCACAAAATTTTCTAACTCAATAGAAACCCTCCTCATGATTTAACTCTAAATAGTAAAGGCTTGCACTTCAGTATAATCATGATTAATAGCAATTTAAAAGTCCATTTCTCAATATGTCAGTTTCATATCTTTTAAAAATTGTGAATCTCTTAAAATATTTTTTTGGTTTTTATTTCATGGTACTATACTTGTTTTGACTCATGAATTTTAAGATGCCATTGCCCTGTAGGGCACAGGAGATATATTTTAAAACATGAGTATGTACATGGATGTTTTCTTTCCCCAAAGGCTTGGCATCCTTTAGCCTTTTAACAACCTTGAGAGGAAAGGTTAGCATTATCCCTCTTCTAAAACATTTTTATGGCTAAGGCCATCTCCAGATACATTTTCATGTTATAGAATTATGAAATGGGACCAGGCACGGTAGCTCACACCTGTAATCCTAGTACTTTGGGAGTCTGAGGTGGGCGGATCACAAGGTCAGGAGATCGAGACCATCCTGGCCAACATGGTGAAAACCCATCTCTACTAAAAATACAAAAAAGATTAGCTGGGCATGGTGGCACTCACCTGTGGTCCCACCTACTTGGGAGGCTGAGGCAGAATTGCTTGAACTCAGGAGGCGGAGATTGCAGCAAGCTGAGATTGTGCCAGTGCACTCCAGCCTGGGGGACAGTGCAGGACTCTGTCTCAGAAAAAATAAAAAGAATTATGAAATGAAGGGTGAAAAATATATAAATATACCAGGTTCCACCAGAAATGAGAGTGATTGACCAAAGGTTGGAAAGAGCTTTCTGGCAGGGAAAACTGTTTTTCTTCTCTTTTTCCTAGGGAAAAAACCCTATCTTGTGCAGTGTACAATATAAAAATATTTCTTAGAGGCCGGGTGTGGTGGCTCACACCTGTAATCCCAGCGCTTTGGGAAGCTGAGGTGGGCAGATAACCTGAGGACAGGAGTTTGAGACCAGCCTGGCCAAAATGATGAAACCTCGTCTGTACTAAAAAAAATAGCCGGGTGTGGTGGTGCACTCCTGTAATCTCAGCTACTTGAGGGGCTGAAGTAGGAGAATCACTTGTGCCCAGGAGGTGGAGGCTGCAGTGAGCAGAGATTGCATCACTGTAATCCAGCCTGAGTGACAGACTGAGACTCGGTCTCAAAAACATGATTTTTTTTCTTTTAGTGAGTCAACTAGAACACTTAGCTCATTTCTTTAATTCGATTCTAAAAATTCACATTTCTTTCTAGTACTCAGTAAATCAGAGTATGTGACACATTTGCTTCCCTTTCCAGCGTCCAAGTATAAAGGTGGAGGAATAGTGGTTAGGGAACTCCGAAAATGGGGCATCCCAGAGATTGTAGTGAGCCAAGATCGTGCCATTGCACTCCAGCCTTGGTGACAGAGTGAGACTTTGTCTCAAAAAAAAAAAAAAAAATTATTTATTTAAATAAAAGAGACAATGGGGCCTCCTAGACCTTACATTTCCCCCTTATTGCCTTAGACAAAATATAAGATGATAACTATTTATTTTACCAGTGGGAAGATGGGGACACAGAGATGTTAGATAGTTGCCCAAGGTCAGTACAGTTTAGACACAGATTCAAACATGGCTTCAGAAGCCATATGTGTAGTCACTATATCACATGGCCCCTCAATGGCTCAAGCTTTTAGCCACAGTTTAGTTTACATAGGCATCATCAACTAAAAGGCATATGCTGTTCCCTGTGTTCTTTAATATTGAAGTTTGGGTCTGAAAAAGAAATTATTTTGGCTTTTCCCTCTGTGATCATTGAAGTCTACATCATACTGCTAAATCTACTATCAACCTCTGCTTTTAGTATGATTCTCCTTTTTTACTTCTTTTTCTTTTTCTTTCTTTTTTTTTTTTTTTTGAGACGGAGTTTCGCTCTTGTTACCCAGGCTGGAGTGCAATGGTGCGATCTCGGCTCACTGCAACCTCCGCCTCCTGGGTTCAGGCAATTCTTCTGCCTCAGCCTCCTGAGTAGCTGAGATTACAGGCACGCGCCACCATGCCCAGCTAATTTTTTTTTTTTTTTTTGTATTTTTAGTAGAGGCAGGGTTTCACCATGTTGACCAGGATGGTCTCGATCTCTTGACCTCGTGATCCACCCGCCTCGGCCTCCCAAAGTGCTGGGATTACAGGCTTGAGCCACCGCGCCCGGCACTTATATTTCAAGTTCATATGTTCAGTAAACATTTGAGTCTCTGCTATATGCTAGTCATTGTTCTAAGCAATGGGACTATACAGATGGCCACATCCAATCTTGTTCCAAAAATAACTTTAACCTTCAAAAAAACTTTTTTTTAGAAGTGAACCAAGATCACTAAGAAAATGTCACTTCCCTCCTAGAAACCACAATCTGATGAAGATACTTTATAAAAAATTACAATATGATAAATGCCAGCTAACAGAGACATTTCACAAAGAACTTTACTTTTGATCAGTTTACCAGGTGGTAAGTTGGGGAATGAGAGAGAAAGGGAATGCTGTGTGAAGTTAGCAGCAGGATATGGTTTGGTGTGGCTGAAGAAAACAGCACATTTTCTTGGAGTGTGGAGGACAAGTCAGAAACAATAATGTTGAAAAATGCAGCCGGGCACAGTGGCTCATGCCTGCAGTTCCAGCACTTTGGGAGGCTGAGGCGTTTGGATCATGTGGTCAGGAGATTGAGACCAGCCTGGCCAAGACAGTGAAATGCCATCTCTACTAAAGATACAAAAAATTAGCCGGGCATGGTGGCACATGCCTAAATCCCAGCTACTCTGGAGGTTAAGGCAGGAGAATCGTTTGAACCCAGGAGGCAAAATTGCAGTGAGCTGTGATTGTGCCATTACACTCCAGCCTGGGTGACAGCACAAGGCTCTATCTCAAAAAAAAAAAAAAAAAAAAAAAAAAAAAAAAAAAAAGAGAAAGAAAGAAAAATGCAGACAAAAGCCTCTTTCTTGTAGTATTATCTCTTTTAAAAAAAAAAACTTTTCTAATTTTTTTTATTGTTTTGAAAAGAAAAGTGGAGAAATGAATCTAGAAGGAAAGAATCTACACAAACTTCCAGTGGCCTCAATAATCACAAAAATACCTCGTCCATTAATATCCAAAGAAGAACCTGAGTTGCCAGAAATCAGACAAAGAGGCCAATTTCCTGTGGAGTTTGACAAAATGCAGGATCTTATCTTTAAAAATCCTACAAGGCAGACCATAATGACTACTGAGACACTGAAGAAAATGCAGATTGACCGGTAAGGAAGGAACACATTTTGCAATGGAATCATGTGCTTACACATAGATGAGAGAATGACTGCTCTGTTTTATGTGTTAGTCACTACTGCTGAGAGTAGAATTAGCTCATTAGAGGCAGGGTGAGACGAATGCAAAGCAAGGCAGCTATATGATATTGCACAAGTTACTAAGACCCAGTTTTACTCCTGTACCCCAGGCTGGAGTGCAGTGGGGACGGCACTGCAGCCTCCGCCTCCCGAGTTCAAACAATTCTCCTGCCTCAGCCTCCTGAAGAGCTGGGATTACAGGTGTGTACCACCATGCCTGGCTAAGTTTTGTATTTTTGGTAGAAACGGTTTCCCCATGTTGGCCAGGCTGGTCTGAAACTCCCAACCTCAGGTGACCCACCTGCCTCAGCCTCCTAAACTGTTGGGATTACAGGCGTGAGCCACCGCACCAGTTATTATGTCTTTGTTTCCAATTTTCATTTTATTTATTTTTTAAATTCTTTTTTTCCCCTTCAGACATATACCTGCATATTGTTTATTTTTTAGACACTAGGTCACTGTGTTGCCCAGGCTGGAGGGCAGTAGCTATTCACAGGAGACGCCAGAGCACTGCCACCCTCAAGCTTCTGGCTTCAAGTGATCTTGTTGCATAGCTGGGACCACAAGCACACTGGCTGTTTCCAATCACTAAAAATGAGAATGGGCCAGGCACAGGGGCTCACACCTGTAACTGCAGCACTTTGGGAGGCCAAGGTGGGCAGATCATGAGGTCAGGTGTTCGAGACCAGCCTGGCCAACAAGGTGAAACCCTGTCTCTACTAAAAATATGAAAATTACTTGGGCGTGGTGGCATGCACCTGCATTCACAGCTACTCAGGAGGCTAAGGCAGAATTGCTTGAACCTGGGAAGTGGAGGTTTCAGTGAGCTGAGATCATGCCACTGCACTCCAGCCTGGGCAACAGAGCAAGACTCTGTCTCAAAAAAACAAAAATGACAGTAATAGCAGCCTTGCAACAGTAGTGTAAGTGTTAGAAATAAGGCTTTAGCCGAGTACCTGACACAGATTGGTAGCAATTGTGATACCTTATCCATTAATAAGAAATAGCTGCTGGACAGCCAAATTCTAACTGTGCTTTAACCCTGAGGGTTTCTTAAATCCCCATTGCCTCATAATTTTTTGTTGTCAGCTGGCTTGATGACAAACCTGTTAAGTTTAAGAGGGCGTAACATTATGCTAAGAACTTTTGGTAAATGAGTTCACTGCAGTTTACCCCGTGCCACGAGCTAAATCCAGTATGAAATCTGTTTTTGAAGTTTTATTGGAATACAGTATTGCCCATTTGTTTATACGTTGTCTGTGACTGCTTTCATGCCACAATGCAGAGCTGAGTCGTTGCCTAAGAGAACTTATGGCAGGCAAGGCCGAATATTTATTATTTGTCCCTTTACAGAGAAAGTTTGCTAACCTTGGTATTAGACCCTAACCAAGGGTAAGATCTGTTGCTAAAGTCAGTCCGGCCCAGATTTGCATCTGACAGAAAGGTATCCTGCTTAGACACTGCCCAGTGCAGTTAACGTTCTTTCCATTCTCAGTGTGTGGCTCATACCGTTTCTTGAAAGACCCAAAATACCAGTCTCAGATTATTTGTAGAGGATTCGTTTTAGGTTTATATTCCATATGAAACCCAGGGTGGCTAGGTGCGGTGGCTCACACCTGTAATCCCAGCACTTTGGGAGGCCAAGGCAGGTGGATCACAGGATCAGGAGATTGAGACCATCCTGGCCAACATGATGAAACCCCGTCTCTACTAAAAATGCAAAAGATTAGCTGGGCGTGGTGGTGCACGCCTGTGATCCCAGCTACTCAGGAGGCTGAGGCAGTGAACCAAGGAGGCAGAGATTTCAGTGAGCCAGGATCATGTCACTGCAATACAACCTGGGCGACAGTGTGAGACTCTGTCTCAAAAAAACAAAAAAAGAAAGAAGAAACCAGGGTATACTCATAAAAGGTACATCTCCCACAGTTATCCAGAATCAAAGTGGAAATCACAATATTAAAGACATAAAAACTACAATAGGCTGGGGGGTGGTGGCCCACACCTGTGATTCTACCATTTTGGGAGGCCAAGGTGGGAGGATTGCTTGAGCCCAGAAGTTTGAAACCAGCCTGGACAACATAGTGAAACCTTATCTCTACTAAAAATTTAAAAATTACCTGGGCATGATGGTGCATGCCTATGGTCTCAGCTACTCTGGAGGCTGAGATGGAAGGATCGCCTGAGCCTGGAAAGTGAGACCCTATCTTTAAATAAATAAATATATTAATTAATAATAATTTTTAAGAAATCACAAAGTTACTTTTCTTTTTATTTTTTTTTTTTCCTTTTTTGGAGACAGAGTCTTACTCTGTCGCCCATACTAGAGTGCAGTGGCACCTCCTCACAAGGTCAGGAGTTCAAGACCAGCCCAGCCAACATGGTGAAACCCTGTCTGTACTAAAAATACAAAAATTAGCCAGGTGTGGTGGCATGCACCTGTAATCCCAGCTACTCAGGAGGCTGAGGCAGGAGAATCGCTTGAACCTGGAAGGCAGAGGTTGCCGTGAGCCAAGATCACACCACTGCACTCTAACCTGGGTAACACAGCGACACTCCATCTGAAAAAAGAAAAAATCACCCAGAAGGAACATCATAATGAAATTGGAATTATCCCAGGAATGGAAAAATAGTTTAGCATTGGAAAATGTAAAAAAAAAAAAAAAAAAAAAAAAGAAGAAGAAGAAATAAAAAGAAAGATCAAGTGATGCAGAAAAGGCATTTGGAAAATTCAACATACAATCATCATTTAAAAACCAATGCCAAAAACCTCTTAGCACCACCGTAAACCTGGGTAACAGAGTGAGTCTGTCTCAAAAAAAAAAAAAAAAAAAAAAAAGTAAAACTACATGTATTATTTAAATGACACACAGAAACACATAATGAAAGTATCACAACATGCCAGAGCATAATAATTACCGAATTCAGAAGACTGTTTATCTTTGGGGAAGATTGAGGGACTGGGATTAGAGACTTCAGATGTATTTGACATGTAACTGAAAAACCAAGTCTTTTAAAAAAAACCAAGTCTCTAACATGGTAAAATGTTTAAATTTTCTGTTATATGCAGAAATACTCATTATTCATTATACTTTCTAAATTTTTAAAATATTTCATAATTTTGAAAAAGTTAAATCATTAAAAAAAATTTTTTTAAAGACCTAATCAGGCCGGGCGCGGTGGCTCAAGCCTGTAATCCCAGCACTTTGGGAGGCTGAGGCGGGTAGATCACGAGGTCAAGAGATTGAGACCATCCTGGTCAACATGGTGAAACCCTGTCTCTACTAAAAATACAAAAAAAACTAGCTGGGCATGGTGGCGCGTGCCTGTAATCCCAGCTACTCAGGAGGCTGAGGCGGGAGAATTGCCTGAGCCCAGGAGGCGGAGGTTGCAGTGAGCCGAGATCGCGCCATTGCACTCCAGCCTGGGTAACAAGAGCGAAACTCCGTCTCAAAAAAAAAAAAAAAAAAAAGACCTAATCAAACTTTTTTTCTTTTTTTGAGACTGAGACTCACTCTGTGGCCCAGGCTGGAGTGCAGTGGCACAATCTCAGCTCACTGCAACCTCTGTCTCCTGGATTCAAGCAATTCTCCCGCCTCAGCCTGCTGAGTAGCTGGGATTCCAGGCACACGCCACCATGCCCAGCTAATTTTTGTATTTTTAGTAGAGACGAGGTTTCACCATGTTGGCCAAGCTGGTTTCAAACGCCTGACCTCGTGATCTGTCTGCCTCGGCCTCCCAAGTTCTGATATTACAGGCATAAGCCACCACGCCTGGCCTGAGTCTTAACTTGTGTGACTTCTGTAGCCCTTTGAGAATGTAGGGAAATATATATATATATATATATGTATATATACACACACACATATATATTTTGTTTGTTTTGAAACCAGGTCTTGCTATGTTGTCCCATCTGATCTCAAATTCCTGGGCCCAGGCAGTTCTTCCACCTCAGCCTCCCAAGTAGCTGGGATCAAGGCACATGCCACTGCACCTGGCCTGAAAATTTAATTTATTAACTCATCTTTTTTTGTTTCCTTTCTCCTCACAGGCAGTTTTTCAGTGATGTGATTGCAGATACCATTAAGGAGTTGCAAGATTTGGGCACTTTCAACAATCTCCTGCAAGCTTTGAGCAAAGAGAGGGAAAAAAAAATGCATTTCTATGATGTCATTGCCAGGTCAGAATAATGTTAGGTTTATTTGCTTTGCTGCATTTTAAAGTGCTATAACACTGTTACTGGAAATCCTTGATTCTTAAAGCAAACCAACCATTTGATTTCCAGGGAAGATAACTAGAAGTCAGAATTTGGGTTTTCTTCCTAGTTTTGCTGGGACAGTAAGTCAGATTTCTAGGCCTTCGTTACCTGTATTTACAATACACCAAGACTATTCTTCCTTCTCTGTTAGTCTTTCTTAAGACTGAATTCATTGAAAATCACTGAACAATAACAAATGAATGCCAAGGAAAGCTTTTCTTTTCCAGGACCTTTCAACTTAGGAATTCTTTCCGGAACTCCATTTTGTTTGTTTGTTTGTTTGTTTGTTTGTTTGTTTTTTGAGGCACAGTCTTGCTGTCACCCAAGTTGGAGTATAATGGCATGATCTCAGTTCACTGCAACCCCTGCCTCCCAGGTCCAAGCAATTCTCCTGCCTCAGCCTCCCAAGTAGGTGGACCTGCAGACACCCGCCACCGCACCTGGCTAACTTTTGTATTTTTAATAGAGACGGGGTTTCACCATGTTGGCTAGGCTGGTCTTGAACTCCTGGCCTCAAGTGATCCACCCACCTCAGCCTCCCAAAGTGCTGGGATTACAGGCATGAGCCACGGCGCCCGGCCTGAAACTCCCTTTAGATGTTCATCCAGTAATGATTGATCCTGCATTTTTCTCGTCCTTTTTTGCTCCTTTACCATCTGCATTGTTTTTATTCTGTTCTTAGAGAGATTTCCTTTGTCTTCCAACTCTTTCTTCTTATTTTTCTAACACTGGGACTTGCTCTGCCGCCCAGGCTGAAGTGCAGCCTCAACCTCCCAGGCTCAAGTGATCCTCCTGCCTCAGCCTCCCAAGTGGCTAGAACCACAGATGTGTGTCACCGTGCCTGCCTAATTTTTTAATTTTTTAAAGTCAGAGTCCCACCATGTTGGTCAGGCTGGTCTCAAACTCTTAGCTGCAAGTAATCCACCCATCTTGGCCTCCCAAAATGCTTGGATTACAAGTGTGAGCCACTACACCCGGCCTTCTGTTTTTGTTTTGTTTTGTTTTGATTTAATTTTTTTTTTTTTTTTTTTTTAGACAGAGTTTTGCTCTTGTTACCCAGGCTGGAGTGCAATGGCGCGATCTCGGCTCACCGCAACCTCCGCCTCCTGGGTTCAGGCAATTCTCCTGCCTCAGCCTCCTGAGTAGCTGGGATTACAGGCAAGCGCCACCATGCCCAGCTAATTTTTTGTATTTTTAGTAAAGACGGGGTTTCACCATGTTGACCAGGATGGTCTCGATCTCTTGACCTTGTGATCCACCCGCCTCGGCCTCCCAAAGTGCTGGGATTACAGGCTTGAGCCACTGCGCCCGGCCCAGACTGAGTTGTTTTTTGTTGTTGTTGTTGTTGTTGTTGTTTTTAGGCGGAGTTTCGCTCTTGTTACCCAGGCTGGAGTGCAATGGCGTGACCTCGGCTCACCGCAACCTCTGCCTCCTGGGTTCAGGCAATTCTCCTGCCTCAGCCTCCTGAGTAGCTGGGATTACAGGCACGCACCACCATGCCCAGCTAATGTTTTGCATTTTTAGTAGAGACGGGGTTTCACCGTGTTGACCAGGATGGTCTCGATCTCTTGACCTCGTGATCCACCTGCCTCGGCCTCCCAAAGTGCTGGGATTACAGGCTTGAGCCACCGCGCCCGGCAATTTTTTTTTTTTTTAAGAGATGCGATCTCGGCCGGGCGCAGTGGCTCAAGCCTGTAATCCCAGCACTTTGGGAGGCCGAGGCGGGTGGATCACAAGGTCAAGAGATCGAGACCAACCTGGTCAACATGGTGAAACCCCATCTCTACTAAAAATACAAAAAATTAGCTGGGCATGGTGGCGCGTGCCTGTAATCCCAGCTACTCAGGAGGCTGAGGCAGGAGAATTGCCTGAACCCAGGAGGCGGAGGTTGCGGTGAGCCGAGATCGCGCCATTGCACTCCAGCCTGAGTGACAAGAGCAAAACTCCGTCTCAAAAAAAAAAAAAAAAAAAAAAAAGAGATGCGATCTCACTATGTTGCCTAGGCTACTCTCCAACTCCTGACCTCAAGCGATCCTCCCACCTTGGCCTCCCAAAGTGTTTGGATTATAGGTGTGAGCCACCGCACCTGGCTCTAGTCTGTTTTTAATATTAGGGGAATTATTTCGGTGTTTGGTCATCTTTGGCCGTTCGTTTGTATTTACGAGTGAGTGCTAGGAAGCTGATGGAGGCACTGCTTTGTGCATGTGGACAGTGCTTCACTGCAGCGGCTGGGCAGAAGAAAAAGTAGATCTTTTCCCTTGGTATAGTCAGCACTCTCGAAAAATCTGCCAGTCTGCTGGGAAGAGTGAGGGGCAGTGAAGAAGTCACGGTTATTGTCTGTGGTTATTCTCCGTGGTTATTCACTGACTGACTACCCCTCTGTTGAGAGCTAGCCAGGGAAAGGTTGGGGAAACTCAACCATCCAGTAAGTGTAACGTTTTTCGATCCCTTTTTAGCACGGCCCTTCATCTCCACCTCCAGATCTGTCTGGTTCTATCTCCAAGTCCAAACCTTGGTTCAACTATTCCAGGAGACCCAGCCAAAACTAACAATACACCCATGATATCCCAAGATGAGGAAAGGCAGCTGCCTGACCACAAGGGCTGGGGAAGGGAATCAAAAGGTCAAATGCTCCTCTGCCAGACTTCTTCACTCCACTCAGATTTAGCCCTGTAGCTGGGCGCAGACGCTCACACCTGCCAGCGCTTTGGGAGGCTGAGGCAGGATCACCTGAGGTCAGGAGTTCGAGACAAGCCTGGCCAACATGGCGAAAACCCATCTCTACCAAAAATACAAAAAATTAGCCGGGTGTGGTGGCAGTCACCTGTAATCCCAGCTACTCGGGAGGCTGAGGCAGGAGAATCGCTTGAACCCAGGAGGTGGAGGGTTGCAATGAGCCGAGATTGCACCACTGCACTCCAGCAGCCTGGGCAACAGAGGGAAACTCTGTCTAAACAAAACAAAACCAAAACAAACAAAAAGATGTGTGGTGCCTTCATGTGATGGGCTTTTCTGGAGGGTCTGTAGCTTCACTCAGTTTTCTTCTTCTGGGCTTCTCATTCTGTACACATTCAGATCTCATTCTTCTCACTGCTTTCTGTCTTCTTTAATTTTGCTGATGTGTTTCTTCTCCCAATCTCTTTGTCTTTTTTTTTTTTTTTTTTTTTTTTTTTTTTTTTTAAAGAGGGGGTTTCACCATGTTGGTCAGGCTGGCCTTCAACTTCCAACCTCAGGTGACTCACCCTCCTTCTCCTCCAAAGTGCTTGGATTACAGGCGTGAGCCACCACGCCCGGCCAATCTCTTTGTCTTTATAAGTTTATACCTTTTATTATTTCTTGCCTGTTATTTTAGTATTGTTTCAAGAGGGAACAGAGAGCTGGGCATGGTGGCTTATGCGTGTGATCCTAGCACTTTGGAAGGCTGAGGTGAGTGGATCATTGGAGGTCAGGAGTTCGAGACAGCCTGGCCAACATGGTGACACCTGGGAGGTGGAGGCTGCAGTGAGTCGAGATCACACCACTGGACTCCAGCCTAGGAAACAGAGTGAGACTCTGTCTCAGAATAAATAAACAAAAAATAAATAAAAATAAAAATAAAAATTCTTGAGTAAAAATCTTTACCTAGCTGCAGCTTAGTAAGAAGTCTTGTTTTATCATTTTGTTTATTCTGGTATTGTTTTGCTATTTTTTGTTTTTGTTTTGTTTTTTGTTTGTTTTTTGAGACGGAGTTTCGCTCTTGTTACCCAGGCTGGAGTGCAATGGCGCGATCTCGGCTCACCGCAACCTCCGCCTCCTGGGCTCAGGCAATTCTCCTGCCTCAGCCTCCTGAGTAGCTGGGATTACAGGCACGAGCCACCATGCCCAGCTAATTTTTTGTATTTTTAGTAGAGACGGGGATTCACCATGTTGACTGGGATGGTCTCGATCTCTCGACCTCGTGATCCGCCCGCCTCGGCCTCCCAAAGTGCTGGGATTACAGGCTTGAGCCACCGCGCCCGGCCTTTGTTTGTTTTAAACCTAAATAATGGTATTGCTAGAGAGAAGCAGAAGGCTGTTTCTCAGAGCGCACTGAGAAACAGTAATAGAGTTGAGTTCTCAGGCTCTGGTGCCAGACCGTACTGAGTTTGAACCCCTTTCTGCCATTTACTATGTGTGTGACCATGGCAAGAACAGAAGTCCAGGTCTTCTGAGAAATAGAAGCCAAGATGGAATTATTCATGCAAAGACTGTATTAGCACTTTGGGAGGCCGGGGCGGGTGGATCACGAGGTCAAGAGATCGAGACCATCCTGGTCAACATAGTGAAACCCCATCTCTACTAAAAACACAAAAAATTAGCTGGGCATGGTGGCGCGTGCCTGTAATCCCAGCTACTCAGGAGGCTGAGGCAGGAGAATTGCCTGAACCCAGGAAGCGGAGGTTGCGGTGAACTGAGATCGCGCCATTGCACTCCAGCCTGGGTAACAAGAGTGAAACTCCATCTCAAAAAAAAAAAAAGAAAAGCTCTCCTCCGAGCACAAATCATTCTCATTTCTTCTAGGGAGGAAAAAGGAAGAAAACAGATAAAATCCCTTCAAAAACAGCTAATTAACGTCAAAAAAGAACGGCAATTTGAAGTACAGGTAAGAATTACCTGCGTAACACCAAAAGTGACTGAGCTAACATAGCTATTAAATATACAGATGCTATCTTTCTTAAGCAGAGAAGAGTTACGCATAAAAGATCATTGTTTCTTCTGGCGTTCCTTTACTGTTGAAAATATAGCCAGGCACAGTGGTTCACACCTGTAGTCCCAGCACTTTAGAAGGCCGAGATGGGTGGATCACCTGGGGTCAGGAGTTTGAGACCAGCCTTGCCAACATGGTGAAACTCCATCGCTACTAAAAATATAAAAATTAGCTGGGTGTGGTCGTGCGTGCCTGTAATCCCAGCTACCTGGGAGGCTGAGGCAGGAGAATCACTTGAACCCTGGGAGGTTGCAGTGAGCTGAGATACCGCCATTGCCCTCTAGCCTGGGTGACAGAGTGAGATTCTGTCTCAAAAAAAGAAAAAGAAAAAAGAAAATATAAAGAGAGCAACTAGAGAGCTGGCCTGGGTTGTACAGGTATGTCTTGAGTACAGAGCCCTGTGAGACCCCAACCCCCTGAAGCTCTTAGTTCTCACCCTTATACCCTAACCCCACATACGTCACCCACTCCTCCCCCACAGGGGACCTAGTCTCAGGCAGCCTCTTGTATTCTTAAATCCCAGACGCAAAATTATATTCCTAGAGAAGACATTAAGCATATTATAAACCTTCTTATACGTGGCAGTTAGGCTTAATCATGGTATTTGTATTACATTTTTCTTTCTTTTCTTTTTTTTTTTTTTTTTTGAGACAGAGTTTCGCTCTTGTTGCCCAGGCTGGAGTGCAATGGCACGATCTTGGCTCACCGCAACCTCTGCCTCCTGGGTTCAGGCAATTCTCCTGCCTCAACCTCCTGAGTAGCTGGGACTACAGGCATGCGCCACCATGCCCAGCTAATTTTTTTTTGTATTTTTAGTAGAGACGGGGTTTCACCATGTTGACCAGGATGGTCTCGATCTCTTGACCTCGTGATCCACCCGCCTCGGCCTCCCAAAGTGCTGGGATTACAGGTATGAGCCGCTGCGC
This sequence comes from Saimiri boliviensis, assembly GCF_048565385.1. Classification (NCBI taxonomy): domain Eukaryota; kingdom Metazoa; phylum Chordata; class Mammalia; order Primates; family Cebidae; genus Saimiri; species Saimiri boliviensis. Next base: position 68,626,232 of record NC_133457.1, on the reverse strand, counting down.
CCGGCTTGTATTATATTTCTTGGACAAAGTGGATTTGTGAGCTTTTGTGGTCACCAGGACCCAACCTCATATCTAGATTACTTTTACAAGAAAATACATCCCAAGTTTCAAGGAACTGATTTGCAAAACAAAATTGGAGCTACAATCTAAGCAGTTAGAAACAAGCTGTGATAGGATAATTGGCAGCTTTTCTTATGAGCAGTCTAGAAAGTTATAGAGGATGGCCGGGCACAGTGGTTTACGTCTGCAATCCCAGCACTTTGGGAAGCTGAGGTGGGCAGATCACCTGAAGTCAGGAGTTCCAGACCAGCCTGGCCAACATGGTGAAACCCCATCTCTATTAAAAATACAAAAGAATTAGCCAGGCATGATGGCACATGCTTATAATCCCAGCTACTCAGGAGGCTGAGGCAAGAGAATTGCTTGAACCCAGGAGGCGGAGGTTGCAGTGAGCTGAGATCACACCACTGCACTCCAGCCTGGGCAACTCAGCAAGACTCCATCTCAAAAAAAAAAAAAAAAAAAAAAAAAAAAAAAAAAAAAAGGCATGGGTGGGTGGAGAAGAAATGGGGAAGACGGGAGAAGGGAAGTGCGTAGGAAAACAGTGAGCCAAAAGCAGATCTCTCTTAAAATTCATTTAATCAACATTTATTGAGCCTATAAATTGTGCCAGGCACTGGGCAAGATTTTACAGATGACAAAATAGGCTTAGTGAGGTTAAGTAATTTGCCTGCAATCCTGCAACCTGTAAGAGAATATGAAATACTAAGACATATTATCAAAGGGCTTATAGCATATTCTGTGCCAGAAATACTCAGTCTCTTTGGAATCATTCTGATCTAGCTGGAGGAACTCTCATACAATTAGGATGATTCTGTAGCATTATATCAAGAAGTTAGTAGACAAAATAACTTGAAGAATTCCATTCTGATTCATCTTAGGGACCTAATGATTCTTTTTCTTTTTCTTTTATTGAGACAGGGTCTCACTCTATTGCCCAGGCTAAAGTGCAATGGCGTGAACACAGCTCACTGCAGCCTCGACCTCTGGGGCTCAAGGGATTCTACCACTTCAGTCTCCCTAGTAGCTGGGACTACAGATGCATGCCACCAGGCCTAGATAGTTTTTAAATTGTTTTCAAGGACAGATTTCGCCATGTTGCCCAGGCCAGTCTTGAACTTCTGGGTTCAAGTGATCCTTCTGCCTTGATTTCACAAAGTTTTGGGATTATAGGTGTGAGCCACCCCACCGGGCTGGGACCTAATGACACTTGAAGTCAAGCTTACCCAACCTGCAACCCACAGGCCACATGTGGCCCAGGATGGCTTTGCGTGGGGCCCAACACAAATTCATAAGCTTTGTTAAAACATTAGGAGAGACTGTGTGTGTGTGATTTTTTTTTTTAAGCTCATCAGCTATCGTTGGTGTATTTTACGTGTGGCCCAATGCAATTCTTCTTCTTCCAGTGTGGCCAGTGAAGCCAAAAGACTGGACACCCCTGCCTGTGTCTGCTTTCCTTAATAGAGGATTTTTCCAATTACCACTTTGTTTTTCCTTCTAGTAGTTACTGAGAATTAATTCCCTAGCTACTTGGGAGGCTGAAGACAGGAGATTGCTTGAGTTTAGGAGTTCAAGATTACAGTGAGCTACAATGGCGACACTGTACTACAGCCTGGGGGACAGAGTTAGACCCTATCTCAAGAAAAGAAAAATGAGGCTGGGTGTAGCAGTCCTAGCACTTTGGGAGGCTGAGATGGGAGGACCATTTGAGCCCAGGGTTTTGAGGCCAGCCTGGGCAACATAGTGAAACTCTGTTTCTACAATGATAATAATAATAAGCCTCTATAGGCTGAGGCAGGAGGATTTCTACAGCCTGAGAGGTCAAAGTTGCAGTGAGCTATGATCATGCTGCACTTCAGCCTGAGTGACAGAACAAGACCCTGTCTCGAAGAAAAAACAACAAAAAAGCTGGGTGCAGTGGCTCATGTCTGTAATCTCAGCACTTCAGGAGGCCAAGGCGGGAGGATCCCTTGAAGCCAAGAGTTTGAGACCAGCCTGGGCAACATAAAGAGACCTCCATCTCTCAAAATGTTAAAAAGTTAGCCGGGCATGATGGCATACACTTGTAGTACTAGCTACTTGGGAGGATCACTTGAGCCCAGAAATTGAAGGTTAGTGAACTGTGATCAAGTCACTGGACTCCAGCCTGGGTGACAGAGGGAGATCCTGTCCCTAAAAAAAAAAAAAAAAAAAAAAAAAAATTTAAATAAAAGAGAACTAATTCTACCCAACTTATACAGTAAGATGAAAGGTGGTTGGAGGCCAGGCGTGGTGGCTCATGCCTGTAATCTCAGCACTTAGGGAGGCTGAGGCGGGTGGATCACCTGAGGTCAGGAGCTCAGGACCAGCCTGACCAACATGGAGAAACCCCATCTCTACTAAAAATACAAAATTAGCCAGGCATAGTGGCACATGCCTGTAATCCCAGCTACTCAGGAAGCTGAGGCAGGAGAATTGCTTGAAGCCGGGAGGCAGAGGTTGTGGTGAGCTGAGGTTGCGCCACTGCACTCCAGCCTGGGCAACAAGAGCACAAAGAAAAAAAGAATAGGCCGGGCGCGGTGGCTCAAGCCTGTAATCCCAGCACTTTGGGAGGCCGAGGCGGGTGGATCACGATGTCAAGAGATCGAGACCATCCTGGTCAACATGGTGAAACCCCGTCTCTACTAAAAATACAAAAAACTAGCTGGGCATGGTGGCAGGTGCCTGTAATCCCAGCTACTCAGGAGGCTGAGGCAGGAGAATTGCCTGAACCCAGGAGGCGGAGGTTGCGGTGAGCCGAGATTGCGCCATTGCACTCCAGCCTGGGTAACAAGAGCGAAACTCCGTCTCAAAAAAAAAAAAAAAAAAAGAAAAGAAAAGGCAGTTGGCATTTAAAGGAGGGCGAATCTCTGACTGAAGGCATGCACTGTGTCTGCTTGTTATGCTGTCAGGTCACTGACCACCTCTCTGTGAGTTACTCACAGTTTCTTCTCAAACAGTTCTTTCAAACAAACGTTACCTCATTGACTAAAACCTTTCCAAGGGTTCCCATGACAGTTGGAATAAAACCTGAATTTCTCAGTCAGGCCTCTGGGGTCCTGATGTGGTGCCCTAACCTACCTCCAACCTCCCTGTCCTCCCTTCAGTCCTCACTAGGCTAGAGCCTCCAGAGTTTTCTTTCAGTTCCTGGAATGTATCCAGGTCTTGACTGCTTCAGGATTTGTGGATATACGTTTTCTTAACAATTCCCTTAACCCTATATTTCTTTCTTCTTTCTTTCTCTTTCTTCTTTCTCCTCCCCCTGCCTCCCTTCCTTCTCTGTTCTCTCTCTCTTTCTTTCTTTCTTGAGACAGAATTTCGCTCTTGTTGCCCAGGCTGGAGTGCAGTGGCGCGATCTCTGCTCACTGCAACCTCTGCCTCCTGGGTTCAAGTAATCCTCCTGCCTCAGTCTCCCACGTACCATCACGCCCAGCTAATGTTTGTATTTTTGGTAGAGATGGGGTTTCATCATGTTGACCAGGATGGTCTCAATCTCTTGACCTCGTGATCCGCCCGCCTCAGCCTCCCAAAGTGCTGGGATTACAGGCGTGAGCCACTGTGCCCAGCCAACCCTATTTTTCATGTGGTGGGCTTAATTAACCTTCAGGTATTGAATAAACCATTGCTTTCTCGAGAGTCCCTCTCAGACCTTCCACTCTAACGTACTTCTCCGTTGTTATTTTCTCCCACAGCCTGTCAAGCTTTTCTTTACTTTTTTTTTTTTTTTGGAGACGGAGTTTCGCTCTTGTTACCCAGGCTGGAGTGCAATGGCGTGATCTCGGCTCACCGCAACCTCTGCCTCCTGGGTTCAGGCAATTCTCCTGCCTCAGCCTCCTGAGTAGCTGGGATTACAGGCACACACCACCATGCCCGGCTAATTTTTTGTATTTTTAGTAGAGACGGGGTTTCACCATGTTGACTAGGATGGTCTTGATCTCTTGACCTCGTGATCCACCCGCCTTGGCCCCCCAAAGTGCTGGGATTACAGGCTTGAGCCACCGTGCCCGGCCCAAGCTTTTCTTTTCTACCATTTTGCACAACTTTTAAAAGTTCACACATTTTTGTTTCTTTTTAACCACCTCTCTTCTATGAGATCGTAAGCTCTACAGGAGCAGGGAATATGTCTGTTTAGACCTCCACTATTTTCTTAGCGCCTAGCTCAATGCCTGGTGCTGAATAAATATTTTTCTTAATGAATATTGAGTCCTCACAATTGCCAAGCACTTGGTGACCTGCAAAAAGAGTTTTCACACGTATTCTGAATGAAATGTAATAATCACTCCTGAGATATTTCAGGCAGGGTAAATTTTTGTTTGTTTTATAGAAGGTAAAAATGTTGGAGAGTTTGGCTTGGCCAAGTTCACATAGCTGGAGGCTTGGGTGGGAAGTCAGTTCTTTTGGTCATTTTGACCAGTGATCTTTCTCCCACAATAAGGAATCTGTGTGGGGAATCCGGAGTACACCAGTAATGTGCCTGGGAACTAATCTCACAGCCCGGATTCTTAGAACTGCTGTGTTCTCTTTCATCTATACTCTTCATGATTGTTGGCTAAAATTCCCATTGTGTGAAAAATAGTTCCAGTTCCTTGTTGATTTATACATACAAAGAGGAACCTGAAGCTGCTGACTGAACCGAATGGAGGTAGAATGTATTTTCAGTTTAGAAACCTGGTCTTTCCACTACAGAGTCAGAATGAATATATTGCTAACCTCAAGGACCAACTGCAAGAGATGAAAGCAAAAACCAATTTGGAGAATCGCTACATGAAAATCAATACTGACCTGCAGATTGCCCAGACCCAGAAAAAGTGTAACAGAACAGAGGAACTCTTGCTGGAAGAGATCGAGGTAATCCCTGGGACATTAGGAAAGAACCCGGAGGTGGCATTGGAGCTCTTACTGTTGATACTGTCTTAGCTAACAAAGGAGGGAGAGGAAGATTTCCCTCCATCTCTCCAACAGCCCCCTGCACTTGAGGTTGAAAATAAAAGCCTAAATGAAGATATGCATATTTGCACGCAGAGATTCCAATGGGCTGTAGCCTCCATATCCTGCCTCTTCATAATGACTGAAAATTGGCTGTACATTCTCCCCTTATCGAACCACTCACCATTTCTCTTACTAATTATAGGGAGAGGGCAAAACAAGATACTTAGCTATGGCAGGATTTTGCTGCTCCTTATTTCATCTAACTAGTACCTTTCACTCTCAACATCTAAAGAGCTGAAAGTTCATTCAAACCTAAATTTACAGAGATGAGAAGTCACGGTGAAAAACATCAAAATATCAGGAGGAAGAAATAGTAGATCTTGAGGGGAATGCTAAATGACCACACACACACACACACATGCACACAAAGCCAGGCACTAGTCCCAGCTAACTGTAGGTGAGGCAGCGAGACAGGAGGATCCTTAAGCCCAGGATTTTGAAGTCAGCCTGGGCAACATAAGAAGACTCCCTTCTCAAAAAAAGAAAAAGAAAAAAAAGAAAGAAAAGAAAAGGAAGAAAAACAGGCAGATGGGAAGAAGGAAGAAGGAAGAAACATCCTTAGACAAGGTAAATTCTGTGCAGGAGGGACCCTTCCTCTGAAATTTACGTGGCTTACGGCCATGACAACACTTTTTTGCACTCTGAAACTTCCTTTTAGGCTCTACAACCTTGTGCCCTTGAAGGACTGTTTCTGTCCTTAAATGGTCACCTCTTTTCAGGCAACAGGTTTGTGTTCCTTCCGTTAGGGAACACTAGCACACATCTAGACAGTGCTGCGCCACGTGGTTCTGCAGTGCTTGTGAACAGGAATTGCACTGAACTGAACTGAATTCCCATGCCAGAGCAATACCATAGAATTCCCGGGATCCCAGCTGGTAAAGGACACCTAAGCTGCTGACCAAGCTGCAGCCCTAATCTTGAAAACAGCTGATTCCCAGCCCTGCAGGGAAGGCTTGCTAGTATCTGATTATTGTTCTTACAGAAACTAAGAATGAAAACTGAAGAAGAGACCCGGGTTCATATGGAGATTGAAATGTTCCTTAGAAAGGAGCAGCAGGTGGGTCACCAAAACTTTTCTATGCTTTGCTATGTTTTTTTTTCTATACCGCTTATACTGAGGAAAGAAAAAAAATTATTTTTTAAGAAAAACCAACCATCATTCTTTCAGCCTAATAAACTGTTGCCCATGTTTTCTTTCACGGTTATGCATCTGAATAGATACATAGCTGTAATTTGACAGAGTACAGGTAAAACTTTGTCTTCTGCTTTTATCATTGAGCTTATATGAGAAACTTTTTGGCCAGGCATGGTGGCTGATGCCTGTAATCCCAGCACTTTGGGAGCCCGAGGTGGGCCGATCACCTGAGGTCGGGAGTTCGAGACCAGCCTGACCAACATGGAGAAACCCTGTCTCTACTAAAAATACAAAATTAGCCAGGTGTGGTGGCCCATGCCTGTAATCCCAGCTACTGAGGAGGCTGAGGCAGAAGAATCACTTGAACCTGGGGAGGCGGAGGTTGCGGTGAGCCAAGATTGTGCCATCGCACTCCAGCCTGGGCAGCAAGAGCAAAACTCCATCTCAAAAAAAAAAAAAAAAGAAAGAAAGAAAAAAGTTTTTTGATTCCTATATTGCTGCATAATCATAATTTTTAAATTATGACTTAATTTATGACTTAAAATGTATTAAGTCAAGGCTGGGCGTGGTGGCTCACACCTGTGATCCCAGCACTCTGGGAGGCTGAGGCAGGCGGATTACGAGGTCAGGAGTTAGGGTCTAAATCATCCTGATTAGAATGAGTCAGACCGCTGTGCCCAGCCAAGTGGGCATCATTTTTCTATTATTGGCTATGACACCGTTGTTCTGGTGTTTTGGTCAGAATTACACATGAATTCATCATAGTCATGCCTAGTTTGTCATATGCAAGTTAGAGCATTCAGAGGAAAAGAACAGACCCCTGAAACTTTGAATGGGAACATCTGGTTAGATCGGATGAAACTGACAATCTTGGTCAAATTACTTTAAAGCTTGCTTGCCAGTGGAAGTAGCCTGCCCTTCTGTGTCTGAGGACACCAGACTTCCTTTGCCTGAAAATCCTTCCCACGGCTAAGGTTCAGACCTCACTGGAGAGGGTATGGCTGTGCCCACTGGATGCCAGCGATGTTTGCTGGGTTGCCTCAGGCCAGAGGTGGCTCACAGCTGGCAGAATAAGGCTGGCAAGCAGAGAACTGTGGACCTTGCTAAAACTTTTTTCTTTCCTAATCTGGATGTGTACTCAATTAAGGGGGGAAAAAAAAACAGGGCTTTTTTTGTCCATTGTGATATTTTTTCTCCTTTGATATGTTAATAAAGGAAAATACATTGATAAAGTTGCTGATTTGAGTCATCTTTAAATTTTTGGGACAAACCCTGCTAGGTCATAATGTGGCAAGCAAGAACCCTCTTGCTGTGGTATCAGTAAAACGTGCGGTGAACCAGTGCCACTGGGGGTCCCACCCACACACCGCTGGCAACTCCGCGAAACGATGACAAGCCTCCTGGCGGGTCCCTGCAGCGCCCTCTGCTGACAGTTTAGCATTTTGTCAGCTGGCAAGAAAAGTGTTAATGGCAGGCACCCGTCTTCACAAAGCAAAGAAAGATGGATTTGGGGCTGACAGGCAATAAACCGGTCACTGGCGCAAACGAGTTTTTATTTTTTTAATCATCAAGTGTGAGGTTTACTCTAGATTTCTGGTAGATAAACTATCAACTTCAGGAAGTATCTTTTTAGTCTGGTCTTGCTAAAAGTTTTTCTAATCAGGAATAGTACTCCATTTTATGAGATGAATTTTTTTTTCCATTCATTGAGATGATATTGTTTTCTTTAATGTGTTAATAAAGAAACACATTGCTGGGTGCGGTGGCTCAAGCCTGTAATCCCAGCACTTTGGGAGGCCGAGGCGGGTGGATCACGAGGTCGAGAGATCGAGACCATCCTGGTCAACATGGTGAAACCCCGTCTCTACTAAAAATACAAAAAACTAGCTACGCGTGGTGGCGCGTGCCTGTAATCCCAGCTACTTAGGAGGCTGAGGCAGGAGAATTGCCTGAGCCCGGGAGGCGGAGGTTGCGATAAGCCGAGATCGCGCGATTGCACTCCAGCCTGGGTAACAAGAGCGAAACTCCGTCTCAAAAAAAAAAAAAAAAAAAAAGAAACACATTAATAGATTTGCTGATGTTGAGTCATTTCCAAATTCTTGGGATAAACTCTACCCAATTATAGTTATTCTTTTAATAGACCATTAGTAAATTGATTTATGGATTTAAAACTTTTTTCCTAAACTTTTTTTTTTAACTTTTAATTTTTGTGGGCACACAGTAGGTGTATATTATGCTACCGTGCCTGGCTAATTTTCCTTTTTTTCACCATGTTGCCAAGGCTGATCTCAAACTCCCAGACTCAAGTAATCCTCCTGCCTCAGCCTCCCAAAGTGCTGGCTGGGATTATGTTATGAAAGACACCACCTGGCCAATATTTTCTACCTAATTATTCACCTCAACAGATAAATCAATTCATTTTAAGATTTTTATAACATTACTATAAAAGGAAAAACCAGTATCACCTTCCATAAATATAAATTAGTATAAACAGGCTGGGCATGGTGGCTCACACCTGTAATCCCAGCAATTTGGGAGGCTGACATGGGTGGATCACTTGAACACAGAGCTTGAGACCAGCCTGGGCAACACAGTGAGATCCTGTCTCTAACAAAAAAGACAACAAGTAGCCAGACATGGTGTTGCACACCTGTAGTCCCAGCCACTCAAGAGGCTGAGATGGGAGGATGACTTGGGCTCTGGAAGCAGAGGTTGCAGTGAACTAATATCATGCCTTTGTACTACAGTCTAAGTGTCAAAGGCAGACCTTATCTCAAAGTAAATGAATAAATAAAATAATGTGAATAGAAATACAAAAAATACTGAATGATGTTACTGCCTTGTAGCCAGGCCTTTTTGTTTGCCTGAAGCTTGATCCCTCTTTGTTTTTTGGAGTTTTAAAAAAAGTGTTAACAAAAGAAAGAGAAGATAGAAGAAATATGATAGCACCAAACTGACATGTGACTCTAACATAATCAGAATGATTTTATAAGAGACTGGCTCTCATTCCATTGTCCAGGCTGGAGTGCAGTGGAGTAATCTTAGCTTAATGCACCTCAAATCCTGGGCTGAAATAATCATCCTGGGCAGCCCTGAGTAGCTAGGGACCACAGATGCATGCCACCACACCTGGCTAATTAAAAAAAATTTTGTAGAAATAGGGTCTCACTGTGTTGCTCAGGGTGGCCTCAAACTCCTGATCTCAAGCAATCCTTCCACCACTGCCTTCCAAACTGCTGGGATTACAGGCACAAGCCACCCTACTCAGTGTAATCAGAATGATTAACTATAGCCATGTTTTAAAAACATTCGACGCAGGCCGGGCGCGGTGGCTCACGTCTGTAATCCCAGCACTTTGGGAGGCCGAGGTGGGTGGATCACGAGGTCAAGAGATCAAGACCATCCTGGTCAACATGGTGAAACCCCGTCTCTACTAAAAAAATACAAAACATTAGCTGGACATAGTGGCGCATGCCTGTAATCCCAGCTACTCAGGAGACTGAGGCAGGAGAATTGCCTGAACCCAGGAGGCGGAGGTTGCGGTGAGCCAAGATCGCGCCATTGCACTCCAGCCTGGGTAATAAGAGCGAAAATCCGTCTCAAAAAAAAAAAATTCGACGCTATGTACCACCTAAAGTAACCTCTCAACATGTCACTCTTGAGGTACATCGTCTAAGAGTCTGCAAGTTATACACTTCTGTTCTTTTAGGGGTAACCTTTCAAATTTTGTTTCTAGAAAGTACACAAATATGGAATGCTTCACAAATTTGTGTGTCACTCTTGCACAGTGGTCACACTAATCATCTCTGTGCTGTTCCAATTTATATAGATATTTAGATGAAGTTTCGCTCTTGTGGTCCAGGCTGGAGTGCAATGGTGCAATCTCAGCTCACCACAACCTATGCCTCCCAGGTTTAAGCAATTCTCCTAACTCAGCCTCCCACATAGCTGGGATTACAGGCATGCGCCACCATGCCCAGCTAATGTTGTATTTTTGTATTTCTCCATGTTGGTCAGGTGGATCTCAAACTCCTGACCTCAGGTGATCCACCTGCCTCGGGCTCCCTAAGTGCTGGGATTACGGTGTGAGCCACTGCACCCGGCCAATTTTGGTATATATGTTACTGAAGTAAGCACAACTCTTAAAATGTTAACATCTCTTTTTGCACTTTTAAAATTTATCTGCCTAGGGTTAATCAATATTTATACCTTTTTGCCTTTATTAAGGCAAAGATTTCACTTATCTCTTCTCTCCCTCTTCAGCCCATGTTGAAATCATTCATTTTATATATAAATATATATATAGTGATATATACAGATATTTTATATACATATATGTGCACGGTGGGTATACAAGGATGATCTTGAGCATCAAAACCACCCTCTGAGGTTTGTACTATTACTGTAATAGTAACACTGTACTATTGGCTAGGTTTAGAATTTTGTATATGAGGGAACCAGAGGCTTACAGAATGTAAGTAAACTTTCTTTCAGTGCCCGAGTTGGGATTTTAAACTTCAGAGCCGTGCTCTTTCAACTAGACTATCCTGCCTACTTTGGGATTTTAATTCTGAATTACGATTTATGATTAAAAAGTATCACATACCCTATGTTTTACTGGTTCCTTTCCATTTCTTAATATATCTTTCATTTTATTTTGCTATAGTAGTACATCCTTGAATAACTCTTTCAGAAAGACTGGGTTTAGTCTTTCTTTCCTTACATTTGAATGCTGGGTTGGCTAGGTGTACAATGTTTGATTAACATTCATTTTCTTTTAAAATTTTGAAGACATTGTATCCTTCTTTTTTTTTTTTTTTTTTTTTTTTTCTTTTTTGAGACGGAGTTTTGCTCTTGTTACCCAGGCTGGAGTGCAATGGCGTGATCTCGGCTCACCGCAACCTCCGCCTCCTGGGTTCAAGCAATTCTCCTGCCTCAGCCTCCTGAGTAGCTGGGATTACCGGCACGTGCCACCATGCCCAGCTAATTTTTTGTATTTTTAGTAGAGACGGGGTTTCACCATGTTGACCAGGATGGTCTCGATCTCTCGACCTCGTGATCCACCCGCCTCGGCCTCCCAAAGTGCTGGGATTACAGGCTTGAGCCACCGCGCCCGGCAAGACATTGTATCCTTCTTAACTAGGATTTAGTGCTGTCAACCAAAGAGATATCTGATGCTTTTCCTTACCTTCAGACTTTTCTACATACTTTTCTTTCCTCTTCATTGCAATTTCCCTTATCCAGACATCTAGATGACCCTCCTCCCCCTATTTTTGAATTGACTAACATACAAGTAAAATGTGTAAGTACTTAGTGTATAGTTTGATGAACATTTATGTATACACATTCACCTAACTGCCACCTGGATACAGAGAACATTTACAGCATCCTAAAGTCTCCCTCACACCCCATTGCCAACCAGTAGTCCAGCTCTCCATCCAGGTAAGTAACTACTGCTGTGACTTCTATCTATAGAAAGTTTTGCTGTTTTGCTTATTCTTGAAACTTATATAAGTGGAATCATATAGTATACAGTGTTTTGTGTCTGGTGGATGCCACGTTTTCATGTTCTTTCTAAATAGAAACTTGAGGAGAAGCTAGAGTTCTGGATGGAGAAATATGATAAGGACACAGAAATGAAACAGAATGAACTAAATGCTCTCAAAGCTGCAAAGGCCAGTGACTTAGCACACCTTCAGGACCTCGCAAAGACGGTAAGGAAGTCATCAGAGCACTCACTGCATAGTGAGTGGTAACTAAGTTACAGTAGCTGGGTATTGCTATTTTGGGCCAAAAGCAGAGGTGTGCTTATAAACCACTGGGATTCTTTACAGATGCTGCTGCTGCTGATGGGGACAGAAACAGTGGCTAACACTTATACAGTGCTTACTCTGTCCAAGGCGCTTTTCTAGTATTTTACATCCATAACTTATCTACCCCACACAACCCCTTGAGGTAGATACTATTATTTCTGCACTATGATCTCTGAAGACACTTTGTCAATGATGATTTCTAACAAGCTTGTGATTATGGTTTCATTAAGGAATAAGTGTAGATTTCCTGAAATTTTTTTTTTTTTGAGACAGAGTCTTGCACTGTCATCCAGGCTGGAGTGCAGTGGCGCAATCTTGGCTCACTGAAACCTCTGCTTCCCAGTTCAAGCGATTCCCCTGCCTCAGCTTCCCGAGTACCTGGGACTACGGGTGCGTGCCTCTACGCCTGGGTAGTTTTCTGTATTTTAGTAGAGATGAGATTTTACCACGTTGGCCAGGATGGTCTCAGTCTCCTGACCTCATGATCTGCCCACCTCAGTCTCCCAAAATGCTGGGATTACAAGTGTGAGCCACTGTGCCTGGCCAAATTTCCACCAGCCTGGGTCACATGGCAAAACTCCATCTCTACTAAAAATACAAAACTTAGCCAGGCATGGTGGCACACACCTGTAATTCCAGCTAATCAGGAGGCGAAGGCACAAGAATCACTTGAATCCAGGAGGAGGAAATTGCAGTAAGCCAAGATTATACCACTGCACTCCAGCCTGGGTGATAGAGTGAGACTCTGTCTCAAAACAACAAAAAACAGATACTATTTGTATATGTACATTCTCCCAAAGTTTTTTAAAAAAGCAATATTATTTTGAAGTCATTAATCACACCTTGAGTTAATTCGTATTTCTTTTTTTTTTTTTTTTTTTTTTTGAGACGGAGTTTCGCATTGTTACCCAGACTGGAGTGCGATGGCACGATCTCGGCTCACTGCAACCTCCGCCTCCTGGGTTCAAGCAATTCTCCTGTCTCAGTCTCCCGAGTAGCTGGGACTACAGACATGCACCACCACGCCCGGCTAATTTTTGTATTTTTAGTAGAGACGGGGTTTCACCATGTTGACCAAGATGGTCTCGATCTCTTGACCTCGTGATCCACCCGCCTCGGCCTCCCAAAATGCTGAGATTATAGGCGTGAGCCACCGCGCCCGGCCCCGTATTTCATTTTTTATGAAACATAAAATTGAATTATGAAAACTGAAGTTTTGGTAACAATTATAAAGTGAATATTTACAATCTAGGTATCTACTACATTTTTTATTTGGTTTATCTTTAGATTTGGCATATTTTATTTTGGAATTTTATTTTAAAAGCACAGGGCTGACTGGGCTGCAGCTTAGTCAAGAGAGTTCGGTAATAAATGATTAATGTCCATCCTTGCAGATAAGAGAGTATGAACAAGTCATCATTGAAGATCGCATAGAAAAGGAGAAGAGCAGGAAGAAGGCGGAACAGGATCTCTTGGAATTAAAGAGCGTCATAAAGGTAAAGAACCATGATCAGTATCTCGCCATAGCCGGCCTAACACTGAGGAACACAAAAGCATTTCTCATTCATTGTCAGACGCATCTTGGCTTACCGAGGAACTGGAGATCTGAGAAGCAGCACGGACTTCTGTCATTATTATAATTTGCCAGCACAGTCCATGGTGTAGGGAGACAGTTATGACATGCCTCCAGCTGTTCATCTGGGGAAAAAGAAGTGGTTAGCAGTGGAAGCAAAACCTAGGCCCAGAGGCGAAATGTGAGAATACTATGCCTAACCAAAACCAGCTCTTGACAGCTTTTTTTTTTTTGAGACGGAATTTGGCTCTTGTTACCCAGGCTGGAGTGCAATGGCGTGGTCTCGGCTCACCGCAACCTCCGCCTCCTGGGTTCAGGCAATTCTCCTGCCTCAGCCTCCTGAGTAGCTGGGATTACAGGCGTGTGCCACCATGCCCAGCTAATTTTTTGTATTTTTAGTAGAGACGGGATTTCACCATGTTGACCAGGATGATCTCGATCTCTTGACCTTGTGATCCACCCGCCTCAGCCTCCCAAAGTGCTGGGATTACAGGCGTGAGCCGCCGCGCCCGGCCGACAGCGTCTTTTAAATATGCTACTACTTCTGAAAATCCTGCTTATAAATCAGCCCCAACTATCTGCTGGGTTCCTGATACAAGCTGCTTAGGTGGGAAGGATAAGCAGCAGGTTAAGAAAAAAGAGGTTTTTTTTTTTTTTTAGACGGAGTTTCGCTCTTGTTACCCAGGCCGGAGTGCAATGGCAGGATCTCGGCTCACCGCAACCTCTGCCTCCTGGGTTCAGGCAATTCTCCTGCCTCAGCCTCCTGAGTAGCTGGGATTACAGGCACGTGCCACCATGTCCAGCTAATTTTTTGTATTTTTTTTAGTAGAGACAGGGTTTCACCATGTTGACCAGGATGGTCTCGATCTCTCGACCTCGTGATCCACCCGCCTCGGCCTCCCAAAGTGCTGGGATTACAAGCTTGAGCCACCGCGCCGGCCGTTTTTGTTTTTGTTTTTTTTTTAAGTTTTATATGAACTTGTATATATCAGTGATGATGAAACCGGCAGGTCACAGATCACACGAAGTACTTATAAGCAAAAACTTAAAGCAGGATTAGCAGGGCACAGTGGCTCATGCCTGTAATGTCGCAGCACTCTGGGAGGCTGAGGTGGGTGGATCATGAAATCCGGAGATCAAGACCGGCCTGGCAACATGGTGAAACCCCATCTGTACTAAAAATAGAAAAAGCAGCTGGTTGTGGTAGTGCGTGCCTGTAATCGCAGCTACTCGGGACACTGAGGCAGGAGAATTGCTTGAACCCAGGAGGCGGAGATTGCAGTGAGCTGAGATTGTGCCACTGCACTCCAGCCTGGCGACAGAGCAAGACTCCGTCTCAAGAAAAGAAAAGGAAATCTGACTTCCTTGTACTGCTTTCCTTGAAGAAAGGCCAGGTTCCCCATCCCCACCAGCTACTTGAACCAAAAAGAATGTTAGTTACCTGGGCCAAGGGCAAAGGCAAACAAACAGCCAAAAATGCACAGATGATGCCACGTGCCTCCCAAAGTGCTGGGATTACGGGTGCGAGCCACCGTGCCCGGTGGAAGTCAGATTTCCAAGTATGAAGAAAAAAATAGGCCAGATCAGGTTCCTTTTATTTTTACTCCTTGGGAACTTCACTCAAGTTCATGGCTCACGCTCCAGGTCCGCACGACAGGAGAGCATGGCTGTAGTGATTACGTGGCCTGCCACTTCCTGCACAGACCGTTCTTCAAACGCAAGATACTTGACTAAACAATCCCTTTACGTGGGCAGAACGCAGCCTGTGAGGCGTGCTGTGAGTGAATACAACTTACGCTGTCCTCACCCCACTTTCCTCCTCCAGATCCAGGCCTGGTGGCGAGGCACTATGATACGGAAGGAAATTGGTGGTTTCAGGATGCCTAAAGACAAAGTTGACAGCAAGGATTCCAAAGGAAAAGGAAAAGGCAAGGATAAGAAGAGAGGCAAGAAGTGACCAAGTTATCCTCTATCTTTGCCTCTGGTGCTCTGGAGGTGGGAAGGGCGTGGAGAGTAAGAAAAACCTCGTCCCAGCACAGGTGACTCGTCTACAGGTCACTTCCCACGGAGACGCTCCCAGGGGAAGCCTGCTGATTCCACTCTCTGATTTAGGGTTACACCATTGACTTAGGGCTTTCTCATACCTTGCTGTAAAGAAGTTTCTGGTAGTCCTGTGAAGATTCATTCTTCTTGCTCTTTCTCAGCAGAACCAAGCAGTTCATTGTCTTAGTAACAGCGATGCATTAAAACTTCAGTAATTCCTGTAATGTCTGATTCTGCTTTTACCCAATTGTCTGTAGTGAAAAAACTCTTAGGAGCAAAAGCATTCAGTAGGAATTATAAGATGATGTTTATTAGCTGTCTAGCATAATACATACACAGTAGAGTTTTAATAAATGTTGGTTCCTGCCTGCCTTTTACATTTATCATCACATTGGTGTTTTTATTGGGGTGAAAATGGCGTGGAATACATATCCAATTATAAGCTGCTTCCACAACTTTTTTGGGAAATAGATAGGGATACAAATTATAAATACAAGCTAGAAATAGGATATTAGGATATGATACTTTACAAACTGTAAAGATGAGGACACAGGTTCTATGAAGGGTATTCTGGAGATCTTTTTGACAAGTGAAACACTCAGGCCAATACCTGCTTTGCTTACAATTCCCACCTGATGGAGTGTTAAGATGAAAATAGACAAGGTGTGTGAAAATATCTAAACTATGACTGTCACTCTCCCTCTTCCCCTAGAAAAAAAAAATGAGCCCACCAGGTCATTCTTGCCGTGATTAGTCAAAACAGAACATCTTGGGATGCTGTTTCCCTACAGCACGGCTAGTAATTTCCAAGAGAAAAGCTGCCGAATGTGTCACATACATTTCATGAATTAAACTTCTAAGTCACTCCAAATAAAGCACAGTCTTTTTTTTTTTGAGATGGAGTTTCGTTGTCCAGGCTGGAATGCAATGGCACGATGTCAGCTCACTGCAATCTCTGCCTCCCAGATTCAAGCGACTCTCCTGCCTCAGCCTCCCGAGTAGCTGCGATTACAGGCATGTGCCACCACACCCAGCTAGTTTTTATTTTTAGTACTAGAGATGAGGTTTCTCCTTATTGGTCAGGCTGGTCTGGAACTCCCGAACTCAGGTGATCTGCCCGCCTCGGCCTCCCAAAGTGCTGCGATTACAGGCGTGAGCCATCGTGTCCGGCCTAAAGCACCACCATCTTGATATCTGTACTTCCTTAAGAAAACCAGTTTTAACTCAAAAGACTATCCTGAAAGCCCCTGTTTCTACTGACATTCCTTCTGGAAATGACATGCCTTTTACCTCATTCACCTTTGCCAAGGGAACCGTATTTCAGTTATGAACATTCTCCAATCAGCTTTTATTACGTTCCACTGAAGTGTTGGCTTTTATTTTAATGTCAACATATAAAGTGGCATACAGACAATTTAAAATAACATACATGATATTGACATATTTATTCTTAGAACTTATGCAATATATTTACAGACATACAAATACAGGACAATGTTTTACAAAATCTTTCACTAATTACATGTTTACAACATTTTCAGAAATAAAATGAAATTTGCTGTAAACCATCTCACTGCACTGTGTATATAGAAATGCTTCTAAATATCTATGTTTTCCTTCATTTCTATAACCATTTAAGCGCTTAGTTTCTACGAATTCATCAAACTCATCAGCATAGTCACACATCATGTCACTGCCGAGCTGTATAAAGAATGAAATATCACAAACTCCTTGATTAGCTGTATTTAATAGCTCTTAAGGAAGGTGGTCTACTACTAAGATCTTCCTGCTCTGTGTTCTAGAGGAATACAAAGGCCCCCTTTCCCACGGTTGTTTCCACACCTGGCTATTACAAGAGAACACTGGAGTGCAAAGCATAGATTGTGAGTTTGAAATCCTGGAAACTGCTCACAGAAAACCTCTGGCAGTGGCAAGGGCTCTGCTGGGTGGACTCTCAGCCTGCTGACACCGTCAGTGCTGGGAAGGTCATTGCTTCAGGTCAGTGGAACTGTGGCAAGGTCATCTTCATCTTATGCTGGAGTCAAGCAAAGCTAAAGGTTAAACTGAACTGTGCTTTCCAATTTTTTTTTTAAAAAGGTACATATAAAATACTGAATACAAAAATTATCCCAACAAAAGCATCGTAATTTATTTTTGCATCTTGATAAAAAAGAAATTCACACCTCTGCAGAGGGTTTGAAAGAACTTCAAATGTATTTGCTATTTTTCCTTCAATTATCAGCCAAAACTGCAGTTTTTCCTAATAGTTCAAATACAAATCTGATTTACTTTAATAAAAATACATTAAGGTGGTTTCATAATATGTGCAAAATTTGAAATAAGTTGAAATTCCCATTTATTCCTATGGGAAAATAAGTTGCAAATCTTGCAAGTACTGTATTATGTAATGTCTTCTAGAATTATTCCTTGCTTCCCCCCGCCCCCACCGAGACGCAGTCTTGCTCCATTGCCCAGGCTGTATTGCAGTGGCTGTATCTCGGCTCATGGCATCCTCCACTGCCCGGGCTTCAAGCGATTCCCCTGCCTCAGCATCCTGACTAGCTGGGCCTACAGGCACGCCACCGCACCTGGCTTTTTTATTTTTAATAGAGACGCGGGTTTCCCCATGTTGGCCAGGACGGTCTTGATCTCCTGACCTTGTGATCTGCCCGCCTCGGCCTCCAAAAGTGCTGGGATTACAGGTGTGAGCCACTGCGCCCGGCTTTTTTTTTTTTTTTTTTTTTTTTTTGAGATAGAGTCTTGCTCTGTTGCCCGGGCTGGAGTGCACTGGCATGATCTTGGCTCACTGCAACTTTCGCCCCCCAGGTTGTTCTCGTGCCTCTGTTGCCCAGTAGTTAGGATTACAGGTGCCTGCTACCATGCCCAGCTAATTTTTTAATTTTTAATAGAGATGGGATTTTACCATGTTGGCCAGGCTGGCTTGCATAATGTTAAAAACAATCCTGTCCTTTCCCGAGTTTCATTTCATGTAATTTGGGGACTGTACTAAGGCTTACTGTTGACTAGTACAGTTTAAAAATACACATGGCTAAATTCAAAACAAGTTATATAAGGGTTGATGGGTCTGTTGGGAACTGTAAATATAGTGGGGTCTGGCTGTAAGTGCTTAAATAGACATTTTACTTTTGTTCTATAAGATAGGGCATTGAGCACAGATGTTTTATGTTATACAATTTATTTTTAGAGGTGGGGTCTCACTCTGTTGCTCAGGCTGGAGTGCAGTGGTGCAATCACGGCTCACTGCAGCCTTGACTTCCTAGGCTCAAGTGATCCTCCCACCCCAGCCTCCTGAGTAGCTGGGAGTACAGGCATGTGCCACCACACCTGGATTTTTTTTAATTTTTGGGAGACAGGGTTTTGCTATGTTACCCAGGCTGCTCTCAAACTCCTGGGCTCAAGTGATCCTCCTGCTGAGCCTTGCAAAACGCTGAGATTACAGGTATGACCCACCGGGCCCAGCCTGTTATACAACTTTAAACCTGTTCAAAGTGGTAATATTCCGATGATCTTGTTTCTCTGCAAGAACAAGGAAGAAAATATTACTTTGACCAGATACTCAATGTGATTTGATCCAAAGCTACTTTTAGATGGTACATTTACATGATAAAAAGAGGGATAACATTATGCCCAAATGCATGCATTGGGAAAGAAAATCCGGAACAGTTAACAACTACAGAAAAAAAAAAAAAAAGATAACTAACATCTTCCACTTACTTTATTTACTTGTTTTACAAAGGCAGTGAGCACCAAAAGATATCACCAACTAAATGGGGTTCAAATGCAGGGGAAGGAAAACCCAAGTAGGTGAAACTTGAAGAAAGGCTCCTGATCGTGTGTGTGAGCCCCTGAGCCTTTTCCTCCACCCATAATTGAGTATATGAAGGCACTAGTGGTAGAGCCACATGGGGAGCAGGAGGAAAAGACAGGAAGCTGTTTTAAAGATGCCGTAAGTGCTTCAATTCAGCCACAGAAACTGGCAGTTCCCTGAAGGAAATAAAGGAGGCTTGCCTTTCCCAATGTATGTGTTGTGAATGCAATGTGTCTGCAGGCCTGGGTGTCGGAGCAGCATGAGGCGGCGGTGAAGGAGGCTCTGTGAGATCAATGCAGATGACACACAGCAGTGCGCTCTCAGCCTGAGGATTTGGAACCCGTGTAAAAGGGCTTGTTTATACTGTCTAGATAACAGGATGACAAGAACCACCCCCTGTGATGGACTGGAGGTGGGAGGCCTAGAACACTGACCTGAAATACAGCCGCATCTGTTTCACTGTTTTACTATGCAAAATTTGGACCAGGCCCAGTAGCTCACTCCAGTAATCCCAGCACTTTGGGAGGCTGAGGCAGGAGATCACTTGAGCCCAGGAGTTTCAGACTAGCCTGGGTAATACGGCAAGACCCCAACTCTTTAAAAAAAAGAAAAAAGAAAATACTATGCAAAATCTAGGCCTTCTATATTATTTTTCTTTTGCCTTTGACAGAATAGTCTAACTCACTATCATATAGCTTTTAAATGTGGCTAAAAAATGCAGTGGGGAAATTGCCCCCCCTCCCCAAACATACAAATATCTAGCTTTGAAGAGTGGTTTTCACTACATAAAAAACATGTGCAATGGACCGGGCATGGTGGCTCACACCTGTAACCCCAGCATTTTGGGAAACCGAGGCGGGTGGATCACTTGAGGTCAGGAGTTTGAGACCAGCCTGGCAAACATGGTGAAACCTCGTCTCTACTAAAAATACAAAAAAATTAGGCAGGTGTGGTAGCATGTGCCCGTAGTCCCAGCTACTTGGAAGGCTGAGGCAAGACAATCGCTTGAACCTGGGAGGCAGAGGTTGCAGTGAGCCGAGGTGACAGAGCAGGACGGCTTCTCAAAAAAAAAAAGTACAGCGGTTATTGAAAATGCAGATTCCCAGGGTGTACCCCAGACCTACTGAATGTAACAAATACTCGAGGAGATTCTAATGAACCACCGAGTTTAGAAACCAGCAGACTAGCTGTCTCGAGAGCAGGTAAAAGCAACAGCAGAGCACGCTTGTGCCTAACTCAGACAACGAGCTTTCTGATATGTGAGATAAGCCTGCTCTCTCAGAAAGCACAGTCAGGTTAGGTGTTGGGTTTTCAGTAACGAGGTAAGTTTCATTTAGAAAGCCAACGGTGTCTTTGTAAAAAAAATTCAATGGAAATGGATATAACCTCCCCTAAAATGGAGAAATGAAGCAAAATATTCCTGTTAGGAATCATGGAAACAGTCCCTTCTGAGAACACATAAGAGCTTTGTTTAGGCAGACAGCTGGCAGCAGCAACCACGTTGTTCTGTTCCTTGTTTTGGCCAGGCCAGTGCCCAAGGTCCTGCGAATCCTTAAACAGCAGATAACTGGGGCTGCTGTTGCCTGGGTGGCGCAAGTTCCAGGAGAGCCTGGACCGTCACTGCAATCTGGCTCAAACCTTTCTCTTCTAAAATGTGGAGAGGCAAACATAATTGCTCCTGAAATGGGACAACGTAACATAAACACAAACAAAAAAGAAAATCAGATGAATATCATAGAACTGAAAGGAAAAAATAAATCCTTCTCCCCTTCATAATAATCAATTAAGATAGGAAAATGTAGTACCTGGGAAACTGACTTCAGTATAAATAAGATAGAGATGTCTGACACTCACTGTCACTTTATTAATACAACTGAAAGTACATACAGATCATTTTGAAAATTGGAAAATTGACAAGTAGCATACATTTATACATACAACAGAGGAAAAGCAATACTGTAGCATGAAAGCAACATCCTCTATCTCTGATAAATAAAAAAGGTCAGTGCAAATCTATAAAATAGGCAGGTGAAAAATAGAAAAACAATTCCACGCTGTAGCGTGGAATTGTTTTTCTATTTTTCACCTGCCTAAGACTCAAAGATATTATATTTTAAGAGAAAGTACTTTGTAAATTCCCTACCACAGGAATGCAAGATAGTTTCAAAACGTAACTCAACCTGCATGAGTTCTCTACTATCTGCATTGCAATCCTGACTATGAAAACTTGGCTTCTCAGGCAGAGCAAGAAACTCAGTGTATTTGGAGCTCTTGAGATTTGGATGTGTTTGAGAAACTTCCCTCTATTTTGAATAATTCATGGAAGGCTCAATCTGAATTAAAAATCTGAACTAGAGAATTAAAAAGAAATTGTATTTGAAAAGGTAAAGTACTTAATATCCTGGTAGTTAATAGCCTGATTTATGGCAGAGAACTCCTATGTAAGCTTAGGCAGGAACATCTTGATTACCAACATGTGAAAAGTTGTTTACAAAGTCTGCTTAAGGAAGTTAAATACATTCGGCTTGTACGCATCATTTGTCTGGTTAATCCTTCCTTGTGAGGGAAAAAGACAAATGGTAAGAGCAGTATTTAGCATTGGCTTTCTGTTAAGATTAAATATTCAGGAAGAAAAGAGATTACTGTTACAAAGAACAGAATTTAGAATTCTGATTCCACTAAAAAAAGATTATACATGTTTGTTAAAGAAGACAACTACGGTGTTTTTTTTTTCCTTTTCGCTGACACTGTATTACTAGGAAATTTTTACAAACTCAGTTACAATAAAAAATACAACAGGTATTTATTTCTGAGGCAGTTATTGGTACTTGTGCTTCTTTTTATTTAATATTTATTTTGATAAAATGAGGTAACTGTAATCTTAATCTTTTGATCAAATAAAACTAGAACTTTGTAGAAATACTACTGCAAGTCTAGATAAACTGTATTTAAAATGAACCCTGCCCAGTGTTCTGCGTGTTCTGCTCTCGGAAAGAGATGCGCTTTCTCCAAGGCTGACTCCCTGAGCCCTTCCTCTCGTGGTGCCCTGGGATCTGTGCAGCTGGGCGGTTTACACTCAGAAGCCTATGCTTCCTAGAGCACGCTCACCTTCCAGTGGGTTAAAGGGAGTGCTGTGTGTTCTCAAGAGAATGTTCAATTATAACTCCTAACCCACATGACAGCCTGTGTGGTTTTAACAAGTGTTTTCTTTAAAGGGATAAAACTCTACAAAACTTTTAGAATGATTTCTAACTCAGAGACATCTTAAAAACAAAACCATCGCAACACCCCAAACTCTAAAAGGCACTATTAATACAGAAAACTGAAGCCTTCATCATCACAGTGTTTAGTGTTTCGGATTAACAGTGAACAGTCTTTTTTTTTGAGACGGAGTTTCGCTCTTGTTACCCAGGCTGGAGTGCAATGGCATGATCTCGGCTCACCGCAACCTCCGCCTCCTGGGTTCAGGCAATTCTCCTGCCTCAGCCTCCTGAGTAGCTGGGATTACAGGCACGTGCCACCATGCCCAGCTAATTTTTTGTATTTTTAGTAAAGATGGGGTTTCACCATGTTGACCAGGATGGCCTCGATCTCTTGACCTCGTGATCCACCAGCCTCAGCCTCCCAAAGTGCTGGGATTACAGGCTTGAGCCACCGTGCCCGGCTTGAACAGTCTTTTAACCTGTTAAAGTAGCTGTCCCGTTTAATATGGAAGAAAATCAAACCAGTAAGACCCTCAGGCTGAATTCTACAAGAGGATCTTGTGTTCCTCACAATCTCTCTTCACACTTGAGTTCAGCCTTTATCCCAATCTTAACAGACTTCAGAAGGTTCCTGAATGCTCAGAAACACCATTTATGAAACTAGAGTCTAACTGCAATTATAAGTTGTTTCAAGCATTAATGTCTTAGCAAGTCAATACTAAGCATTCTGAAAGAGCTAGACAGTATTCAGTGCCTTGAGTACAGAACAGACTGCTGCCTAGCACTTCACCTGCTGTTTCACTATTAAGATGGTTTGAATACATTAGAAATTACACAAATTCCGATTTTAAACAGAATCCTGGGAGTGAATCTCAGTTACGCATTAACGAACACAGTAAATCTGGACAGGTACCCAGAGGTCAGCTCTAGCCCATCTGCTCACTGTGCACCACTTAAAATGCATACACTGGGCTCAGAATAGCAGTCTAGAGAATCTACATGATCTTTAAACTGAACATTCTGACCAAACTAAAATCTTTAAGATTAAATGACCAATACCTTCCAAATGTCCAGACTGCAAATGCTTAGATGGACTTGTGCCTACCGATGAAGGGAGAATTCAGTATTTCAGGACACGGTTCAAAGTAAAAATCTAAGTGACCGGGCACTGCCAAAATCAGAAAAGGCACGATGATTTTCCTTATGAGCAGCTGCTGAAAATGTTCAGTAACTCCACAATTTCAACACTTGTGTTGAGGCATGGAAAAATGGCCAGATGGGCGTCGTATTGTGTGACTTTGAAATAAAGTTCTACATATTATATTCGAAGTACAAGTTCAGAGGTAAGAGAAACAAGGCCAGTCCAGGAGAATGGATGGATGACCAGGAGAAAAAATGCTGGTCTTCTACTCTTTGTTAGCAATCATAAATGTTTACTAACATGACGGACGGGCTGCTCATCTGCACATAGAAGGAAAGGATTTATCTCCTTTATTGGTTAGCTCTTTGAGGCCCGGTGGGGAGAAAAAGCACGTATGTAAATAATTCTGAATGAGAAACTAGTCTCCTTTATCAAGCACAGAAATGAGGTGGAAAGTCACTGGAGTGCGATCTTTCAGCTAGAGGGGAAGAGCCGGTAATAAAGGATACAGAGAGTTAACATTACAGTACAGTAAAATGCCACAAAACCCAGAAGCTGGATAGACAGACAGACAAAACTGGATTCTTCTGAGTGTGCCCCAAGAGAAAGCAGTGTTTCAGCAGTTCTTTTAACGCTGAGGTTTAGCTGAAGGATGTCGGAAGGGGAACAAAGATTGTCCTGTCCAAAGTGTGAGCAGGAAAGGAAAACAGAAAAATAAAGTCAGTGGATCAGAAATGCAGATTTGAGTATAGAATTCAATATGATCATCTCAGTCATATTCACACATACACATCCTGTAACAGTTTTACTACGAGCAACAAAAATAAAATGCTGAAAACCCAAAATACAAAGAATCTTCTATGTACTAAGCTTGATCTTACTACCAAATAGCAAAATAAACCTGCTGGTGACTAGCATGAACATTCAGAACACAATACACAGAAGTGGATGTTGGTTTAGGGTCGTGTGAGGCCTGAAAGTAGTGAGGTGTATATGAAGCAACCTCTTTCCTGATGCATTCTTCTCTAATAACAAAAAAAGTAGATCAGAAAGCAAGGACAAAAAGTGGGGCAGGCTGAGGAGAGGGGCATTTTCTGGAATGCCAGGTACATCAAAAAGGTTCGAAGGCTGAGGAAAGCCTCAAGGTCAGGGGGAAATTTACCACCTAGAAGCCAAATGCACTGAATGATTTGGCATTCCTCTAAAAATCAGGAGGTGGCGATGGCAGTGAGCTGAGACAGCACCACTGCACTCCAGACTGGGTGATGCCACGAGATTCTGTCTCAAAAAAAAAAAAAGAAAAGAAAAAAAGGTTTATTCTAAAAGATGATGAGCCTTTATAAAACAATGTAACATAAAAACGAAAAAATTGCTTTGAATTTATTCATAGGGATCAAAAAGGTCTTTGCTAACTAACACTGCATGTAAATTTCCATTCTTTTTTAATCTTAACCAAGTCTGGATCACGAATATGTTCAAAATGAATGCAGAGTTGTTAGCAGCCTCAGAGATCATCCCCCATTTCATAGATTGCAAAATTAACTAAATAAATGCAAACATTACTGGACTTGACAACAGGAAGACATTCTTTAACACATAACGTATGACAACTCTGGGACAAAAGATACTGGACTCAGATAGCTAAGTTTTTAATCACCCATTATAGTTTTTTTGAATGTAGCATATTTAATAAAAGCATAAAAATAAAACAAATACCCATATGCCCAATGTCATCAGAGGTTTTTAAAAATTGCCTTGTTCTTTAGTATTTCATTCATAGTTTAACTTGTGTAACAAAGGTATACACAGAAGGGAAATTATTTGCCTTTATATATCCTATTTGGGTATAGAATTTGACAAAAATATTTTTAATACTGTTTTCTGTTTTACATTTTCAAAAGTGATCATGATTACATTCTCAATTTTCTTTTCAAGTCATACAGAGCCAAGTGGGGATGAATGACCAGAGGTACAGGAGAAAAAGGAAGACGGGGAGGTAGAATTTTCTCCTCCTTTGGCAGAAGGACCTGAGAATGCTAGTTTGAACCTACAAATTTGTGCATTTATTCATTTTCCTTCACTTTGTCCTAGACAAATGATTAATTTTTCAGCAGAAGTAGCAGCATATTAGGAACCCATCTAAAACTGGTAGTGGTTGTGGTGGTGGTAGGTACTTGGGTGGAAGGCAGAAGGGGAGAAGGAAGAGGCAGCCTACAGGGAGCGTTCATTTCCTCTTTGTGGTGAGGGAGAGGGAGGAAGGATGTGTAAGAACCTCAGTCTAACCACTCTGGAAAAAAGACCTTGTCTTTTAAAACTTATTTTTTTTCTCTGTACTCGCCTTCCAACAGCACAGCTCTGGTAGCAACAGGGGCAGGCTGGCCCGTAATAAACATAGTCAACCACTGCATGGCAAGTATCGACTTAAATGTGTATTTTAAGGCACACTGTTTTGTATTTTGTTGACTGATGGCGGGAACCAAAAGAACTCCAATGTAGGGACTTTAAATCTCAGAGACAGAGGATACTTCTGAAAGCCCAGTGGGCAGGTATAATGACTGTAATTGCTGGTAAACAGTACTTTTAACAGGTTTTTACATAGGCTAAGTCACCATGACTGCGGCAGGGCCATTTTCAGCACTCTATTTTGTGGTTCCCATTCTCTGCACCAACCCATGCCATAGTCTCTTTGTTTAAAGACAATGTGGTAGGGAACTAGAGCAGAAACTGGATGTTTGTGTAAGCAGGAACTTCTTCAGGAAGCAGAAGGGAAGAACTGAACACTAATGTGCACATAAGACTATTATAACATACTTGTTTAAAAGAATGTATGTTATTTCATTAGAAACCATATTAAGTGCTCTCTTAAAATAGTTAAAAAGGTTTGTTCTAAGGACGGAGGCAGCGGCTCACGCCTATAATCCCAGCACTTTGCAAGGCCTAGGTGGGTGGATCACCTGAGTTCAGGAGTTTGAGACCAGCCTAGCCAACATGGTCAAACCTAAAAATGCAAAAAAAAAAAATTAGCTGGGAGTGGTGGCAGACACCTGTAATCCCAGCTACTTGGGAGGCTGAGGCGGGAGAACTGTTTGACCCCAGGAGGTGGAGATTGCAGTGAGCCGAGATAGTGTCACTGCACTCCAGCCTGGGTGACAGAGAGAGACTCCGCCTCAAAAAAAAAAAAAAAAAAAAAAAAAAAGAAAAGAAAAGCAGAAAGGTTTGTTCTGAAAGATGATGAGCCTTTCTAAAACAATATAACATAAAAATAAAAATTTTGCTTTGAATTTGTCCATAGGAATCAAAAAAGGTCTTTACTAACTACCACTTTATGTAAATTTCCTTTTTTTCTTTTCTGAGATTGAGTCTCACTGTCACCAGGTGGGAGTGCAGTGCAGTGGTGCAATCCTGGCTCACTGCAACCTCTGCCTCAGAGGTTCAAGTGATTCTTCTGCCTCAGCCTCTTGAGTAGCTGGGATTACAGGTGTGTGCCACCACACCCAGCTAATTTTTATATTTTTAGTAGAGACAGCATTTCACCACTTTGGCCAGGCTGGTCTCGATCTCTAGACCTCGTGATCTGCCTACCCTGGCCTTCCAAAATGCGAGATCATAGGTGTGAATTACCACGCCTGGCCAAATTTCCATTCTTTTAAAACTCAGGTTAAAAAAGAAAACAAAAAACATCAAAAGAAAAAAGTAAAAAATCAATAGGATGATGATCTACCTTCACAGAGAAAACAATCCTGCGAACCCTGCTGTCTAACACAGATGCTCTACAGAGGTGGGCACGCTCTCTTTCACTCTGTAACATGTGAAAGAACTAAAAGACAAGGTCATTCTTTTGACAAGTGATGCTGTGACCTTTCTAAATCCTGGTTAGTTAGAAAGAGGAATGGTGAACTGGGTAAACAGTTACTGTCGTGAAAGCTACAGGAACAGGAGCTTAACTCTGAGAGAAATGGTAGAGTTGCCGATGAGCCCAGGCACCAATCCTGAGTTACTGACAGCTCTTTAAGAAGGTGACAGAAAGAGTCATGTTTTTCTCCTTGCAGGCTAGACAAAATATGTTACAAGACTTGTAATGGTTGTGGTTAATGAAAAAGTATCACATGACACCAAGTTGTTAATTTCTTTAAATCTGACTACATACCACATAATATTCCTTAATAGTACAACGCTTAGTTGGTTTCATTGCTTTTTAAGAGGGTTATTGAATAAGAGTATATCAAGTTCATTTCCCCAATCACATCTATAAATAAACTTATTTGTAATATTAAAGGGCAATAAAGTTATAACTGAGCTGCAGGCAATGAGTCCTAATAGCAGGACAACAGCATGCCAGACTCCAAAGAATGGGAGCTTAGTGGAAAAACTGATGAAATCTGAATAAAGCCTGTAATTCAGTTAATCATATTGTTCTAGTGTGACTTAGTTTCAGTAACTGTCCTATGTTTGTATTAGACGTTAGTTAACATTAAAGAAGTTGAGTGAGGTATATAAAGAAACTCTATGCTAGTTTTTAAACATTTCTGTAAGTCTAAAATTATTTCAAAATTAACATTTTAAAAAGTTTTAAACCGTGTTAAAACACTGAAGCCAACTGCAGCATTCTCAATCTGAGATATACTTAAGTTTTTGAAGGATATATTTAGTTGTGTATATAATTATATACAAGTCAAATAGCAAGTGGGGAAGTTTAGGAAAATAGAAAAATTATTTTAGATTACTTATAATTATTTAAATTTATACATTTATAATTTCTTCATGTGGTCCTTGGAACTAAAAAAAACTGTTCAAAAGTATATTGACTCTTGTAACACAAAATTATTTTAGTTATGATCAACTTAACTCAAAGCTAGTCCTATAAGATTTTAGAGATTTGCATTTCTAAAATTTTAGGACACCCAAGTCTATTTAGGTAATTCATATAAAATGAAAAATGCATTACCTGAGGTACACCAATTTTTCTACAAGCTTCTAGGAAATTCTCCACATTTCGCCTGCATTTTGCCATTGTTAATTTAGGCTGAAATGAGGGAAAAAATGTGTTACTAGAAAAGTTTTGTTTTTGGGACAGGGTCTTGCTCTGTCACCCAGGCTGGCATGCAGTGGTGTGAGCTTGGCTCCCTGTATCCTTGACCTCCCAGGCTCAGGTGATCCTTCCACCTTAGCCTCCCAAGTCGCTGGGACTATAGTTGCGTGCCATCACACCTGGGTAACTTGTAGAGACAGGGTTTCACCACGTTGCCCAGGCTGGTCTCGAATTCCTGAGTCCAAGCAATCTCCCTGACTCAACCTCCCAAAGTGCTGGGATTAGAAGCCTGAGCTGCTGTGCCCAACCTACTAGCAATGTTTAAAAATACTGTTGCCAATCGCTTCATGACTCTCAATGCTGTGGACCAGAGGGTCAGCAAACTTTTTCTTAAAGGATCAAATAATAAATGTTAGTCTTGACGGCCACAAGAACTGTTGCAATGCTGGGCGCGACGGCTCACGCCTGTAATCCCAGCACTTTGGGAGGCCAAGGCGGCATATTACCTCAGGTCAGGAGTTTAAGAACAGCCTGACCAACAAGGAGTAACCCTGTTTCTACTGGTAATACAAAAATTAGCCAGATTTGGTGGCACATGCCTATAATCCCAGCTACTCGGCAGGGTGAGGCATGAGAATCACTTGAACCCAGGAGGCAGAAATTGCAGTGATACGAGATTGTGCCATTGCACTCCAGCCTGGGCAACAAGAGTAAAAGTCTGTCTCAAAAACAAACAAAGAGGCCGGGCGCGGTGGCTCAAGCCTGTAATCCCAGCACTTTGGGAGGCCGAGGCGGGTGGATCACGAGGTCAAGAGATCGAGACCATCCCGGTCAACATGGTGAAACCCCGTCTCTACTAAAAATACAAAAAATTAGCTGGCCATGGTGGCATGTTCCTGTAATCCCAGCTACTCAGGAGGCTGAGACAGGAGAATTGCCTGAACCCAGGAGGCGGAGGTTGCGGTAAGCCGAGATCGCGCCATTGCACTCCAGCCTGGGTAACAAAGAGCGAAACTCCGTCTCGAAAAAACAAGACAGACAAACAAACAAACAAACAAACAAACAGAACTCTTGCAACTACTCAATTCTACTAGGAGCTTGAAAGCAGCTATAGACAATATGCAAACAAAAAAGTGTGGCTGGGTTCCAATGAAACTTTTTACAATAATAAGTTCTGGCCTGTGGGCAGTAGTTTGTCACCCCCAACTTGAGACAATGGCTTTGATTTTGTAAGGCAAGTACAAAGTAGAAACATTTCGAAAGAACAGTTGAAAAACAATTTTTTCCCGTTTTAAAACAATAAAACACTAAAGCAGCAGCCCTCAACCTTTTTGGCACCAGAGACTGGTTTCATGGAAGACAATTTTTCCATGGACCAAGGGTGGGGTTAGGGAAATGGTTTCAGGATGATTCAAGCACACTGCATTCATTGTGCACTTCATTTGGAGTGCAGTGATGCGATCTTGGCTCACTGCAACCTCCGCCTCTTGGGTTCAAGGGATTCTTCTGCCTCGGCCTCCTGAGTAGCTGGGACTACAGGCACACGCCAGCATACCCAGTTAATTTTTGTATTTTTAGTAGAAACAGGGTTTCACCATGTTGGACAGGCTGGTTTTGAACTCCTGACCTCGTGATCCGCCCGCCTCAGCCTCCCAAAGTGCTACTGGGATTACAGGCATGCGCCCATGCCTGGCTTCTATTATTATTACATTGTAATGTGTAATGAAATAATCATACATAACGAAATCTACCATAATGCAGAATCGATGGGAGCCCCGAGCTTCTTTTTTTTTTTTTGAGACGGAGTTACCCAGGCTGGAGTGCAATGGCGCAATCTCGGCTCACCGCAACCTCCGCCTCCTGGGTTCAGGCAATTCTCCTGCCTCAGCCTCCTGAGTAGCTGGGATTACAGGCACACGCCACCATGCCCAGCTAATTTTTTTGGATTTTTTTTTTTTTTTTTAGTAGAGACAGGGTTTCACCATGTTGACCAGGATGGTCTCGATCTCTTGACCTCGTGATCCACCCGCCTCAGCCTCCCAAAGTGCTGGGATTACAGGCTTGAGCCGCCGCACCCGGCCGCCCTGAGCTTCTTTACCTGCAACTAGACAGTTCCATCTGCAGGTGATGGGAGACAGTGACAGATCATCAGGCATTAGATTCTCTAAGGAGCACGTGACCTAGATCCCTCCTTGCATGCACAGTTGACAACAGGGTTCATGCTCCTATAACAATCTAATGCTGCTGCTCATCTGACAGGAGGCAGAGCTCAGGTAGTGATGTGAGTGATGGGGAGCAGCTGTAAATACAGACGAAGCTTTGCTCACCTCCTGCTGTGCGGCCCAGTTCCTAACAGGCCACAGACTGGCACCCATTTGTGGCCTAGGGGTTGAGGACCCCGCACTAAAGAAAACTTGGAGGAACAGCCAAAAAATTAATTGCCCAGAGTTCATTATTTAAATATAACTACAACCCTTGGTTCATTTCCTTTCAGTCTGTCTTTCTTTTTTAGGGTTGCGGTCTCACTCTGTTACCAGGTTGTTCTGCAGTGGCATGATTGTGGCTCACTGCAGCACCAAACTCCTGGCCCAAGTGATCCTCCCACCACAGTTTCCTAAGTAGTAGGTGCACAGCTAATTTTTAAAGTTTTTTGTAGAGATGGGCTCTCACTATATTTCCCAGGCTGGTCTTAAACGCCTGGCTGCAAGCGATCCTCCCGCCTCTCTCCTTGGCTTCAGCTTAATCCCACAGGGAGCTCACAAGTGAACTGCAAGACACTCCCTCCTTGAGGGAGGACGACAAACCCCATGCTTCTCAGTCAATGGCTATAGGCTAGCAGGAAGAGCAAGGTGGCCTAGGACAGTTCCCTGAAATACCTTGGGGGAAAAGAATATGACGTCTGTAAGCTCTGGATAGTGTAGTTAAAATACATATACAAATATAGATACATAAAGTAAGTACAGCAAAATGCAAGAACTGTCAGATCTAGGTATATAGATTTTAACAGTGTTCACCGTATGATTCTTTCAACTATTCTAAAGGTTGAAATTTTTTCATAATAAAAATGTGAAGAAAGGCTCAAGGTGGTGGCTCACACCTGTAATCCCAGCACTTTGGGAGGCCAAGGCGGGCAGATCACAAGGTCAAGAGATTGAGACCATCCTGGCCAACACGGTGAAACCCTGCCTCTACCAAAAATACAAAATTAGCCAGGCATGGTGGAGTGTACCTGTGGTCCCAGCTACTCAGGAAGCTGAGGCAGAAGAATCGCTTCAACCTGGGAGGCGGAGATTGCAGTGAACCAACATTGCACCACTGCACTCCAGCCTGGTGACAGAGCAAGACTCCGTCTCCAAAAAAAAAAAAAAAAAAAGAGAGAGAAGAAAAAAAGAGGATGGTTGTGTCATCCCAAAACCTGTTCTTTTGCAGATTGCCATCCTGATACTGATGTCCAGACCCAGACAAAGAAAATCTGCCAGTTACCTTGAATGCATTTTCTCCCTCATCTTCCACCTACGGTTGGTCACTAGATCATGTCAATTTTACCTCTGAATCATCTTCTCTCTCATTGCCCTATTAGACCAGGCTTGTTAGCTTTCTAGCCTGGACTAATACAATACCCTTTTAATTGGGCATCTTTCTTTTTTCTTTTTCTTGAGACAAGTTTTGCTCTGTCTTGCCCAGGCTGCAGTGCAGTGCAGCGGTGCAATCTTGGCTCACTGCAGCCTCCACCTCCTGGGTTCAAGCGATTCTCCTGGCTCAGCCTCCTAAGTAGCTGAGACTACAGGTGCATGCCACCAACCCCAGCTAATTCTGCATTTTTAGTAGAGACAGGGTTTCACCATGTTGTCGAAGTCGAACTCCTGACCTCAGGTGATCCACCAGCCTTGGCCTCCCAAAGCACTGAGATTAAAGATGTGAGCCACTGTGCCTGACCTTTCTTTTTTCTTTTAAGAAAGAGGATCGGCCGGGTGCGGTGGCTCAAGCCTGTAATCCCAGCACTTTGGGAGGCCAAGGTGGGTGGATCACGAGGTCAAGAGATCAAGACCATCCTGGTCAACAGGGTGAAACCCCATCTCTACTAAAAAAAATACAAAAAATTGGCCGGGCGCGGTGGCTCACACCTGTAATCCCAGCACTTTGGGAGGCCGAGGTGGGTGGATCACGAGGTCAAGAGATCGAGACCATCCTGGTCAACATGGTGAAACCCCATCTCTATCAAAAAAAAATACAAAAAATTAGCTGGGCATGGTGGTGCGTGCCTGTAATCCCAGCTACTCAGGAGGCTGAGGCAGGAGAATTGCCTGAACCCAGGAGGCGGAGGTTGCAGTGAGCCAAGATCACGCCATTGCACGCCAGCCTGGGTAACAAGAGCGAAACTCCGTCTCAAAAAAAAAAAAAAGAAAGAAAGAAAAAAAAATACAAAAAATTAGCTGGGCATGGTGGCACGTGCCTGTAATCCCATCTACTCAGGAGGCTGAGGCAGGAGAATTGCTGGAACCCAGAAGGCGGAGGTTGCGGTGAGCCGCCATTGCACTCCAGCCTGGGTAACAAGAGTGAAACTCCATCTCAAAAAAAAAAAAAAAAAAAGAAACAGGATCTTACTGTATCACCCAGGCTAGTCTCAAACTCCTGGGCGCATAGGATCCTCATGCCTCAGACTCCCAAGTAGCTGGGACTACAGGCCTGAGCACTGAGCCTGGCTTGGGCATCTTTCTAGTGTACTACCTTAAATTTATCCATTTTTCACTTAGCACCTAGATTCATCATTCCTTTTTTTTGGCTTTGAGATAGGGTCTTGCTCTATCACCTAGGCTGGAGTGTACTGGTGCAATCATAGCTCCTACAGCCTTGAACTCCTGGACTCAAGTGATATTCCCACCTCAGCCTCTTGAGTAGCTGGGACTATAGGTACCTGCCACTATGCCCATCTAATTTTTGTATTTTTGGCGGAGACGGGGTTTTGCCATGTGTCCTGGCTGGTCTCAAACTCCTGGGCTCAAGCGATCTGACTGCCTCGGCCTCCCAAAGTGCTAAGATTATAAGCATGAGTCACCGTGCCCAGACTAGATTCCTCATTCTAAACTGCAATTATGATCATGGGATTCCCTCTTTAAGTCACTGTTTCCTCATTGTCTATACGAGGGTAAACTTTCCTGACATGGTTCATAAGGCCTTTGTACCACGGCCCCAGCTTTACCCCCACTTCCCATTTACATCCACAACCCTGTGCATGATCCATTCTGAACAATCTACCAACTCCTTAAGTAACATAACTTTCCTTAGCTTTTGAATCTAGAAATCCTATGCCCAGAATGCCTTCTTCCCTCTCTGTACTGCTGGAAAATTCCTCCTTATACCTCAAGAATAAGTTCGAATTTTACCTGCTCCGGGAAGTCTTCCCGGAACTCTCTAGGCAGAGTTAAGTGGTTCCTTTTTGTATTCCTGTAGCACACGTTGTACATGCCTTTCTTACGTTCATCACACTACAGTAAGTTACTGCATACGTGTCTATTTCTGCTCTAGTAGAAGTGAGACCAGGAAGGTAGAGACTGGACTCTTGACAACTTTATCCTTAATATCTAGCACAATGCTTAACAAATGTCTGCCCAATGTGCTTAACACACGTCTGATGAATAGCCAAGGCTTTTTAGCATTATAAACTTACTACAGCTGGTGAAGGAACATGAATGCTTGGGACGGATCGAGGTCGAACATGATTTGCCAAGTGGCAAAGAACAACGCCGTCAGTTAGAGCTGCTCCGAGATCGCAAGGCAGGGATACTTTCAACCGGTACTCAATATGCTAAAAGAACAAAAACATGTAAATATATCAACTGAAGAATGACTGACACATAGGACGTAAGGGAGTTATAATGAAATCTATTTAATTTAAAAAACAAGATAAAAAGCAAGTAAGTACCACATTATCCATTTTATTCCTCTATCCTAAGTCTAACTCAAGGAAATCTTATATATATGTACGGCAGCCAGGCCATAGTGGTACAAAGTACAACAAAAATTCATTTACAACTTTCTGATTAAAAAAAAAAAAAACCTAGATTCTCTTTCAATTCCAAAATAAAGAGCAAATCACTCACTATGTATGTATAAGTATGATATTTATATATATGTGTGTGTACACACATGTAAATTATTACTCTTACAATATCTCTTTATAATATGAAGCAGAAAAAAAAATTTAAATGAATAAGGCTAGGAATTGAGCTTTATAGAATAAACCGCCTCACTTTCTAAGTAAACAGCTGAAAATAATTTCCTTAATAGTAAAATGTTCTACATTCATCACAAAACACAGCACACAATGGGTACTTGTTGATTCCACTAAAAATTACAGCTAGGCATGGAGGCTCACACTGTAATCCCAGCACTTTGGGAGGTTGAGGCCAGTGGATCACCTGAGGTCAGGAGTTCAAGACCAGCCCGGCCAACATGGTGAAACCCCTTTTCTACTGAAAACACAAAATCAGCTGGGTATAGTAATGAGCACCTGTAATCCCAGCTACTTGGGAGGCTGAGGCAGAAGAATTGCTTGAACCCAGGAGGCATAGGCTGCAGTGAGCCAGGATCATGCCACTGAACTCCAGCCTGGGTGACAGAGTGAGACTCCGTCTAAAAAAAAGAAATAAATTAAGATTACATGTCAAATGAAGAAGTGATTGCAGGATTATCTTCTATAGCAATAACACTGAAAAAGTGTAAATCAAAGGTAATGTACATACTTTACGCAACTGATCTATTAATTCCAGCTCTTCTTCTCTCTGTCTTGAATTCTGTCTTGTTATGGAATCTATAGACTCAGTGGCAGGTACAGCAGATGGAGGAAGGGGTGAAGCATGACCTATAAAAATATTAATATGTAAGACAGAAAGGCAACTGCCAGTGCTAGGAAAATATCCAGCTCTCCCTGATCAGTTTTCTTGCAAATACAGTATAGTGCTTTCTACTTTCTGGATTGACTTTTTAAAGGGTTTTTATTATGGAGATTTTCAAATATACACAACAGAGAATAGTATTAAAAAACTACAGGCCGGGCGTGGTGGCTCACGCCTGTAATCCCAGCACTTTGGGAGGCTGAGGCAGGCAGATCACGAAGTCAAAGAAATCAAGACCATCCTAGCCAACATGGTGAAACCCTGTCTCTACTAAAAATACAAAAATTAGCCAGGCGTGGTGGCGTGTACCTGTAGTCCCAGCTACTCAGGAGGCAAGACAGGAGAATTCCTTAAACCTAGGAGGCGGAAGTTGCAGTGAGCCAAGATCGTGCCATTGCACTCCAGCCTGGCACCTGGTGACAGAGCAAGACTCTCTCTCAAAAAAAAAAAAAAGGAAAAGGAAAAAACTACATAATGCTTGTTACCCAGTTGACACAACTACTTTTGTTTGATTACATCCACTTAAAAATCTTTTTATTGAAAATTAACACATACAGCAAAATACACAAATCGTATGCATAGTGCTCAATAAAATATCCTCGGCAAGTGAAGACAGCAAGGTTTATAATGCAAACTTACCAATTCCAGGAGCCCCTTCCATGCTCCTTGCCCGTAAGTACTGCTCAAAACCAGTATCCTGACTTCTAACACTGCTGACTGGTTTTGTTCATTTTTGAACTTTGTATAAATTAAGCTGTGTTGCATGTATTCTTTTGTTTCAATGATATGTTTATGAGATTGATTCATGTTGTTGTATACAGGACTTTGTTCACTGCTTATGTGGTATTCCACTGTACAAATACACAATTCATTTACCCATTCTGTTGATGGACACTGTTTCACTGTTTCAGGCTATTATGAATAATGCTGCCATGAGTATTTTTGTACATATTTTTGGTATACATGTGTACATATTTCTCAAAAGTGAAACTGTGGTCATGGGTTACAGAGTCATCCCTCCATATCCATGGGAAATTGGTTCCAGAAACCACTCCTTCCCATACCAAACTTCGTGGATGTTCACGTCCCCTATTTAAAATGTAGTATTTGCATACGACCTATGTATATCCTCCTTAATACTATACTTTAAATCATCTCTCTGTTACTCATAATACTTAATACGATGTAAATGCTATATAAATTGTCATTATACTGTATTTTATAATTTGTATTATTTCTTTATTGTGGCATTATTTATTATTGTTGTATCTTTTCTGAAGAATTTTCTGACCATGGCTGGCTGAATCCCTAAATATGGAATCCGTGGGTATGGAGGCTGACTGATAATGCAGTCTTCCCCGCTTTCTTACATTCTTACCAGCAGTGCACCTTCAGGTTGACTTTTAAGTCTTACTTTGGATGGATCTGTTGATAACATTAAAGACAGGCTGTGTTTTTTGTTTGTTTGTTTCTTGAAAAAGGGTCTCACTTTGTCACCCAACCTGGAGTGCAGTCATGCAAAATCTTGACTCACCGCAGCCTCAACCTCCTGGGCTCAAGCCATCCTACTGCCTCAAGCCCCAGCAAGCAGCTGTGACTACAGGCCTGTGCCACTATGCCTAGCTAATTTTTTGTCTTTTCTTAAGAGTTGGGATTTTTGCCATGTTGCACAGGCTGGTCTCAATTCCGGAGCTCAAGTGATCCCACCTAGCTCGGCCTCCCAAAGTACCAGTATTACAGGCATGAGCCATCACGCCTGGCCTATTTTTAAATTTTTTTTTTTGAGATACAGTTTCACACTCTCATCCAGGGTGGAGTGCAGTGGCGCAATCTCATCTCACTACAACTTCTACCTCCTGGGTTCAAGTGACTCTGCCTCAGCTTCCTAAGTAGCTGGGACTACAGGCGCACACCACCATGCCTGGACAATTTTTGTTTTCTTGGAGACATGGTCTCACTCTGTCGCCCAGGCTGAAATGCAGTGGCGCAAACCTGGCTCACTGCAACCTTTGCCTCCCAGGTTAAAGTGATTCTCCTGTCTCAGCCTCCTGAGTAGCTGGAGTTACAGGCACCATAAAAAAATACCCAGCTGATTTTTCTTTGTTTTCAGTAGAGACGGGGTTTCACCATGTTGGACAGGCTGGTCTCAAACTCCTGACTTCATGTGATCCGCCCACCTTGGCCTCCCAAAGTGCCGGGATTACAGGAGTGAGCCACCGTGCCCAGCCAATTTTTGTATTTTTAGTAGAGATGGGTTTCATCACGTTGGCCAGGCTGAACTCCTACCTCAAGTGATCTGCCTGCCTCGGCCTCCCAAAGTGCTGGGATTGCAGGTGTGAGCGACTATGCCCAGCCTTATTTTTGTTTTTTAAAGAGACAAGTCTTGCTCTTTTGGCCAAGCTAGAGAACAGGGGTGCTTTTAATTATAACTCACTGTAACCTTGAACTCTTGGACTCAAGCAATCCTCCCCCTCAGCCTCCCAACTAGCTGGGATAATAGGCACGTACCACCATGCCAAAAGTAGTCATTTTTGACTTGAAATGGTTGTTTCCTCTCCCAGGTAACTTCTCTTTTGGGGACCAAACAGAAATTTGTCATTATTAACTAATAGAACATGAGACTTTAAGTAGTTTAAAAATTATCGATTTATTGTTTTAAGAAAAAAGCTTTTATCAATAGAAAAATCTGAAATTGAGCTCATTACCAAGACAAAGAACATTGCCTAAACCCTTGAAAGAGCATTTTATTTGTTAAAACACTCTATAACCTGCTTTTAGGTGGCCTAAGAAACATTCTCATTCAAACAAATTCAAGTAAGATTTTCCTGATTTAACATCAATGAGATCACACACATGCGTAAGGCTTTTGCCAAGGTGATAGCTTGGTGTAGAAGTTTAACAGCATACATCTAATAGCTAGTGTCACTGTGTAAACCTCCCCTTGCCCCTAGCTTTTAAAATCACTGCCACCTACCTTTGTTTGTTTCTGCCCGGACACCGGCTCGGAAAAGGAAGCTTTCAGGGCGCTGAGACTGATTTCTCTGGATAGCAGCAGGAAAAGAATACGCAGGGGAATGATGAACTAAATCAGCATGAAAGTGAAATGAGATTAGAGGAGATGAAAAGAAAATATAATAGCAGACATACATGTTATAAAAGTTAAACAGCAAATAAAAAAATCAAACATGGCAATGATGTAAAATAATAATTCTATTTAATAATGAAACGTCTGGTAGAAAAAAGTAATCCTGAAAGCAGAGGGACTGCTTGTGTGTATTTTACGTTGTCATGTTATTTGTGGTGTGTCCATAAAGGCAGAATGAAAGTTAACATATTGAACAGTCTCCTGCAAACCTAGGGCCCTGCTAGCTGTTGTTTACTTACTCATATCAAATGGCTCACTAGCTGAGCAACCAATTTAATTTAAAAATGGGGGGAAAACCCAGTGGTTTCCAATTCTTTATTTGATTTCCATCTCAGAAAAAGCAGCCACAGCTCACTAAGAAGTAATTTAGGAAAATCTTGGTAAAAATTTATAATCTTGGCTGCATGGTGTGGCTTACACCTGTAGTCGAAACACTTTGGAAGGCCAAGGCAGAAGGATTCCTTGAGCCCAGGAGTTTGAGACCAGCCTGGTCAATATAGAAAGTACTTGTCTCTATTTAAATTTTTTTAATTAAAAAAAAAAAAAAAAAAAAGAACTATACTCTTGATGTGGCTAATTGCACCTTTGTGTCCATTACCTGTTTCTGTTGTAGATGAACTTAATAGAGCATTAGGTCTGTCATCAACCTGTGAGGAAACAGAGATACATCAATAATTATTATTCAAGAAGAAATACTTTCTACATTTATGGTACTTTTGGAATTATAAAAGACAAAAAACAGGCAGCTCTCCTTCACAATTAAGTCTAGAGATGAGAATTTGGGCCAGGTGTGGTGGCTCATGCCTGTAATCCCAGTGCTTTGGAAGGCTGAGGTGGGAGGATCGCCTGACAGCAGGAGGTGAGACCAGCCTAGGCAGCACAGTAAGACCCTGTCTCTACAAAAATATTTTAAAAATTACTTAAGCCGGGCGCGGTGGCTCAAGCCTGTAATCCCAGCACTTTGGGAGGCTGAGGCGGGTGGATCACGAGGTCAAGAGATCGAGACCATCCTGGTCAACATGGTGAAACCCCGTCTCTACTAAAAATACAAAAAATTAGCTGGGCATGGTGGCACGTGCCTGTAATCCCAACTACTCAGGAGGCTGAGGCGGGAGAATTGCCTGAACCCAGGAGGCGGAGGTTGCGGTGAGCCGAGATCGCGCCACTGCACTCCAGCCTGGGTAACAGGAGCGAAACTCCGTCTTAAAAAAAAAAAAAAAAAAAAAAAAAATTACTTAGGTGTAGTGGTGTGCTCCTGTAGAGTCTGAGGCAGGATCACTGAAGCCCAGGAATTGAAGGCTGTAATGAGCTATGACTGTGCACTGCACTTCAGCCTGGGTGACAAAGCGAGATACTGTCTCTATCTTTTTGTTTTGTTTTTGAGATAGGGTCTCACTCTGTCATCCAGGCTACAGTGCAATGGCATGGTCTCCCGGGTTCAGGTGATCCTCCTACCTCAGCCTCCCAAGTAGCTGGAACTATAAAGCGCACACCACCATGCCCAGTTAATTTTCGTATTTTTTGTAGAGACAGGGTCTTGCCATGTTAGCCAGGTTGGTCTCAACCTCCTGAGTTCAAGTCATCCACCCATCTCAGCCTCCCAAACCACTGGATTACAGATGTGAGCCACTGTGCCTGGCCTGACGCTCTCTTTAAAAAAAAAAAAAAGAAAGAAAGAAAAAAAAAATGAGGGTTTGATGAAATGAATTCTGTATTTTTAAAAGCCACGCTGGCCGGACGAGGTGGCTCACAAAGTCAGGAGTTCAAGACCAGACTGAATTATTAGATTATTCTGGACACGGAGGAAGAAATAAGTTCAAAATTTAAAAAACACTTATGAACAGGACATAGACTAGAAATGTAAGCGTATTAAAGAATAAAAGGAGAAAATGAACAGGCAACTTTATGAGATGAGAAAGAAGAGCTTAAACAAACACCACTGATGGGGAACGAATGTTCTCTCTTTGGTTTCAAACAGCAATAGGCCAGGTGCAGTGGCTCACACCTATAATCCCAGCACTTCGGGAGGCCGAGGTAAGTGGATGGCCTGAGGTCAGGGGTTTGAAACCAGCCTGACCAACATGGCAAAACCCCATCTCTACTAAAAATACAAAAGTTAGCTGGATGTGGTGGGGTATGCCTGTAGTCCCAGCTACTCAGGAGGCTGAGGCAGGAGAATTGCTTGAACCCAGGGGCTGGAAGCTGCAGCGAGCTGAGATTGCACTGCTGCACTCCAGCCTGGGCAACAGAGCAAGACTCCATCTCAAAAAAACAAAAAACAAACAGAAGAAACAACAGATAATTCCCAACTAGGTATGATGAAAAAACAAAGCCAGAATAGAGGAGACTTATAAATATGATGGTTTTTAAAATGTATTTTTATTGAAGCTATAAATCTTACATTCTAGGATACTAAAATAATTAGCTTAAATCACTCTGGGGCTATTAACCATATTTGGTAACTCTTGGAAAACTGGAGAGCAAAAAAAATAAAAATAAAAAATCTCTCACTAGAGAGTTTAGGCAATGAAAAAAAAGAACCTAATAAACTGGCATAATCTCAACCCTTAAGCCTGGCTAAGCATAAGGTAAAATAACTCATAAATGTAATGTATAATTGCTGTGAAAATAACAGAGATACTAAAAAAATTAAAAATATATCTTTGGTTTTTTTCCTTTTCTAGCCTGGGCGAAAGAGTGAGACTCTGTCACAAAAAAAGAAAAAAGTTGGGGTCAGCATTAAACAAACATGATGCAGACTGAACTGAGGGTTACCAGAGACTGGGAAGGGTAGTAGGAGAGTGACAGGAGGAAGTGGGCTTAATGGGTACAAAAAACTAAAAGGATCCAGTATTTGGTAGTACAAAAGGGTCATTAGGGTAAATAATAATTTATTTGTAAATTTAAAAATAACTAAAGGAGTATAACTGGATTGTTTGTAACACTAAGGATAAATGCTTAAGGTGATGAATAGTCCATTTACCTGAGATAATTATTATGCATTATACACCTGTATCAAAGTACCTCATAAATATACACACCTACTATATATTCATAAAAATAAAAATAAAAAAATACAAGGGCATGATACAAGAATTCGGTTTTTATGTTTTTAGTCACAGTCTTGCTGGGGAGCAGTGGTGTGTGATCACAGCTCATTGCA
Organism: Saimiri boliviensis; assembly: GCF_048565385.1. Lineage (NCBI taxonomy): Eukaryota > Metazoa > Chordata > Mammalia > Primates > Cebidae > Saimiri > Saimiri boliviensis. The sequence goes on along the minus strand of NC_133457.1, from coordinate 68,584,195 downwards.
GCCTTGAATTCCTGACATCAACTGCAATCCCTCCTCGGGCTCCCAACACTGGGATTACAGGTGTGAGCCAGTGTGCCTGGCTCAATGCAACAATTTGAAAGTATTGTGGTATATTAGAGAAGTAAAAATGTTCAAACAGCAAAATTAAATATTCAGGAAAAATACAGGATACAACATGTGGAACGTAACTGTCATTTAGAAGTATGACTGGGTTGGGCGGAGCGGCTGACACCCAGCACTTTGGGAGGCTGAGGCGGGATGACCGCTTGAACTCAGGAATTTGAGACTAGCCTGGGCAATGCAGTGGAACCCTGTCTCTACAAAAACTTAAAAAATTAGCCAGGTGTGGTAGTACACATTTGTAGCCTCAACTACTCAGGAGACTAGGGTGGGAGGATTGCTTGAGCCTGGGAGGCAGAGGTTGCAGTGAGCTGATACTGTACTCCAGCCTGGGAGATAGAGCAAGACTTTGTCTCAAAACATAAAAGAAGTATAACTAGGCTGGGCGCGGTGGCTCAAGCCTGTAATCCCAGCACTTTGGGAGGCCAAGGCGGGTGGATCACAAGGTCGAGAGATCGAGACCATCCTGGTCAACATGGTGAAACCCCGTCTCTACTAAAAATACAAAAAACTAGCTGGGCGTGGTGGCGCGTGCCTGTAATCCCAGCTACTTAGGAGGCTGAGGCAGGAGAATTGCCTGAGCCCAGGAGGCGGAGGTTGCGGTGAGCCGAGATCGCGCCATTGCACTCCAGCCTGGGTAACAAGAGTGAAACTCCGTCTCAAAAAAAAAAAAAAAAAGTATAACTAAAACATTTGGGAATTACAGTGGATACTTAGCAAAAAGACCAAAATTTCTAAAACCACCCTAAATGGGCAAGCTCTAATGAGGGATCTATTTCTAGCTGTGGAACATGAAGCCAGAACGGAGGGCAGAGAACTTGTGAAAATTCATTAAAGATTAACAGGCTAGGCCGATCGTGGTGGCTCAAGCCTGTAATCCCAGCACTTTTGGGAGGCCGAGGCGGGTGGATCACGAGGTCAAGAGATCAAGACCATCCTGGTCAACATGGTGAAACCCCGTCTCTACTAAAAATACAAAACATTAGCTGGGCATGGTGGCGTGTGCCTGTAATCCCAGCTACTCGGGAGGCTGAGGCAGGAGAATTGCCTGAACCCAGGAGGCGGAGGTTGCGGTGAGCCGAGATCACGCCATTGCACTCCAGCCTGGGTAACAAGAGCGAAACTCCGTCTCAAAAAAAAAAGAAAGATTAACAGGCTAGGAAAGGTATGTAAAAGGATCTCAGTTTATTTAGGAAAAAACTAAGGATGGCATCGTAACTGTTTTTAAATTCTTACATTAAAAAAAAGGAAATCATTTTTTTTTTTTTAAAGGATTCTTACATTAAAAAATGCTGAATAACTAGAAAATCTCCACTCTGGAAATTAAAGAAGTGTAAACCACAGCAGGACAATTGTAAGTCAGACAAAGGTTTTCTTGAGAGTGAGAACTGTTAATCATTTTGTACATATCCAGTGATAACAAATACGGAATTACCATTCCTAGAGGCCTTCAAAAAATAAAATACTACAGGTTCTTAATTTTTAGACTTTAAATTTTTCCAGAAGGTGATGTGTATCATCTCTTATGACATTACTGTTGATATAAATTTTTTTCTTATAGGGCCAGACCATACATATTTTAGTCTTGTAGGTATATGGTCTTGGTCACAATTATTCCAACTCAGGTGTTTACTGTGCAAGCAACCATAGGTAATATATAAACAAAAGGGACTGGATATAAAGATAAAGATTTATTTATAAAACCAAGTGGCCTAGGGTCCATAGTTGGCTGACCCCTACTGTAGAGGGCTTTCGCAGTGACAGTTTCTTTGGACTCAAATTATTTTGTATGCACATTAGACAACAGAGTTAATTTGGTATTATATACTAACCAAAGTGAAATAATAATTCATGACAAGAAAAAAAACTTTGATAAAAAAACCAGAATAACACACCAAACAATCTGAATACAAAGAATTATGTGAGCTCTATGACAATCTCTAGCATCATAAAACTTTCAAAAAAATTTCAAGGGAAATCAATGTTAAACTCAGTTTCATAACAGGTATATATATGCGATCCTGTATTTCTGACTGTTAGATCAATTCACTGAAAATTCAACACCTTATATATGCCCCCTCCCCAAATTTCCTGGTGAATTACAGTAACAAGAGATACCTTAAGAGGTGTGAAGGCAGAAGAATGAGGCAGCGCAGCAGCACAGCCCACTTGATTCAGCCCTGACAGCGACTACATTTCAAATGAGAGAGAAGAAACAGAAGGCAGCATTTACATTAGCAAAATGTCAGGCAGGCAGATTTGACTAGTGAAGTTAGAAAAGGAAAAGGTCACTGACAATCTTTCAAGCGGTTTACTAAGCTACTGACAGGGCAGAGAGTATTTGGGGGACAGAAACCCATCGACACTGTTTTTCCACTTGTATAATTCAGAGTAGTTTCAATACCTCATGCTGCATTAATCAAAAAATGAGAGGCAAGATATTGATTTGATGCATAAATAAAACAGAACATCAACATTTTTAGCATAGTAGCCTTGAAACTAACGAGTCCTGTTCCTATGATGGGGGATTTTAACAACACAGAACTGGCCTGAATAAAAACAATACTTTTTCAGCATTAATCAAAAATAGATATATTATAATTTAATATGAGAATACAGGACATGAGGATTCTGCATCAACCTCAATGATGAACCAGTATTTCATTTCTGCCTCCATGAAACTCCTAATGATCTATAAGAGGGTAAGGTGGAATTTCCCTTTTCTTCAAATCCTTCATTTTTTACCAACCAACATACAACTGGTTAGATATATTAGAGATATAATTACAGATACTAAATGTTAGAGTCTATTGTATACATATAATTATTGTCAGTTAAAAAGAAAAAAATTTAAAGTATGTATTATATAGAATTTTGATTACAGGTAAGAGATGTTCAAAACTTGAGAATTTTTCTCATTTGCCACATGGGAATTGGAAATCAGAGAAGACAGTACTTTCGAAAAGGGCACTGGATAAAGTTTTACCTATTAAAACAAGAAAATGCCAAGAGCTTAAAAATAGTGAAGTCTTTATAAGTTAAATTAAAAATAAATTTAAACAAGGACCACAAATTTCTAAACCATGAGATAAATGAACAAGAAAACAAATGGGTATTTAACAAAAGGTATGTATATATGGTCAACAAAATAAATAAAACTGTGGTTTTAATGAGTATTAACATATTTTTCTTTGACAAAAGAAGCATGTAACACACAATGTATTACGTGTATCACAAAATCTATCTTAAGGCAGTAAATAATAAAAACATACCAAAAAACAAAACTGTGACAATGGTAATATACTGTGTATGCTCCAGCAGTTTAGATTTCCCAGGCCTTCTTTTTAATCAAAGGCACTGGAACTACTGCCAATCTTAAATATAAAAAGGAAAAATAGAAGTGGAGGAAGAGGAGTTAAAATGAACTTCATATTCTTTTAAAATGAGACCTGATACAGATGAAAGCAACAAGAGCTTGAGGAATAGCCTGAAGAGAATGTCCGTGTAACGGATATTAGCTGTTACAAATTTTTATTTCAAATCCTATGTTTCAAGGTCTTTAAATCAAATTAAACATTTACCTTACCATATCATCAGACCTTTTCATCATGAAACTATTTAATAATCAGTAGATGCACAGAACTTATGTGTCCATTCAGGAAATATTTACTGAGCATCTAATATATTCCAGGAACTGTGGTAGGGATGGAGTATATTAAGGCATATTAATACAAAATAGAATATCCATGTGCTCATGAAGCTTACAGTCTAGTAGCCTAATAGAAAAGAGACTATAAAAGAATAAACAAGTTGGGCACGGTGGCTCATGCCAGCATTTTGGGAGGCTGGGACAGGAGGACTACTTAAGCCCAGTAGTAAGAGACCAGCCTGGGCAACACAGTGAGACCCTGTCTCTACAAAAGATTTTTTTAAAAATTAGCCACCTGTGGTGCATGCATCTGTAGTCTCAGCTACTCGGGAGGCTGATGCAAAAGGATCACTTGAGCCCAGGAGGTTGAGGCTTCAAGGAGCCATGTTCGTGCCACTGCACTCTAGCCTGGACAACAGATGGAGACCCTGTCCAAAAATAAATAAATAAATAAAATAAAAATAAAAAACAATAAACATACTATGATAAAAAAAAATTACTGTGAGAACAGTAATAAACTCTACTTCCTGGGCCTCCTTTTCATCAAATGTACTGGAACTCCTGTCAAATTATTTAACTGTCAATAAACTGTGGGCTGATTTAAGGGTAGCGGGCTGCAGAGAAGCCATGTTAAAGATGTGACATTTAAACAAATACCTGATAGATGAATAGGAATTAATCAATGGGTATATGCAGTGAAGGAAAGGCATTCTATGTAAAAGGAATAGCATTTGCAAAGGTCTGAGGTGGGAAAGGGCTTATTATATCTGAAGAGTTGAAAAAAATGCTGGTATAGCATAAGCCCAGAGATGAAACTGGAGAGGGAGACAGTAGACAGAGCAAGAATAACCTCTAGGCAGTTTTTATTTCACTCTAAGAGCCACGTAAAGCCTTCTGAGGCATGGAGAGGGTGACAGTAGACAGAGCAAGAAGGAACTTCTAGGCCATGTTTTGATTACTCTAAGAGCAATATGAAGCCCTCTGAAGCATAGTTTTGATAATATGAGGTTTTATTTTAAATATGACTCTTTTTGCAGTGTCAGTTACACACTTATTTGTCATACCAAGAAATGTGAGATATGGGGGCCGGGTGTAGTGGCTCACGCCTGTAATCCCAGCACTTTGGGAGGCTGAGGTGGGGGGATCACCTGAGGTCAGGAGTTCAAGACCAACCTGACCAACATGGCGAAACCCTGTCTCTACCAAAAATAGAAAAATTAGCTGGGCATGGTGGCATGTGCCTGTAATCCCAACTTCTTGGAAGCTTGAGGCAGGAGAATCGCTTGAACCCAGGAGGTGGAGGTTGCAGTGAGCCAAGATTGTGCCACTGCACTCCATTCTGGACGAAAGAGCAAGACTCTAAAAAAAGGTCATTGGACTTAGAAGAAATTCCTTGCTTTTAAATACCCTCTAATTTGGAGGATCAGATATGAATACTGATAACTAAAACATAAGTGAATGTGTTCTGACAAATGGCTGAAGGGAATTTCATATTTCACACTAAGGGGATTTTGCTGTTCTTGTTTTTCTAAATTCCACTGTTTCCTTGACAAAAAAGTCTTGGCACTCAGACTTATATCACTTACTATATGTGTTATTAAATCTTCAGTTTCCTAAACTGTTTCAATTACAGCATGGGAAGCAGTACAGCATGGTGTTTAATGCAAGTTCTCACGTCAGCCAGATAGATACGGAGTCTCAGCCTCGCACTTACTAGCTATGTGACCTTGGACAAGTCACATTCTCAGCAATCACTTGTAAAAAGGTGGTAAGTTTAACCTTAACTCAAAGTTACTAGGAAGAGTAAATGAGATAATTTGGCTACTTGTCTGGATCATCAGAGGCTCTCAATATTTCTCTACATTAATTATTTACTTCTTATGCCAATTCACTTCCATTAAAATTCTAGAGTCTGATGACTGCAATCATCTGTAAGACTGCCAAGTTAAAAGGCGCTTTATCCATCTCAAAGGAAATGAAGATTGCAGAGTACACAGAAATTTTAACAGAACATGGAAGTTTATATAATAGGAATCTCATGCTGAAGCATGCAGTTCATGCAATAGTATGCACAGTGGCAGCAGTTACTAGCACATGAGACAGAACTGCTATAGACACTAGAATTCTCAATCACACTACTATAAAAAAATAGCATAAAACATGATGGGGAAAGAAATTCTATAAATGTTTAGAATTCTTTCACAGGCTAATAAAAGTAAGACTTTAAATAAATCTTCCATCTTAAACACTCATTTTCAGCTGATGAACAAGAAATAAAAGTAAACCAGTGTTAAAAATGGTAAGCAGTTAATGTTTCCTTGAGTTTACAAAATGAACATGAAGGAATAATATTAAGATATAAGTATTTAAAACCAAAGTTAAGGATATTCAGTAGCTTAAAATGAATAATAAAACAGGATGCCAAATAGACAATTGCGCAATTAGTGTCATGGGGGAGTGGACTCCACTTAACATACAGGTGGCCCATGAGCCAAATTAATGATTAATAAAGTGCTCCTGGAATTATAAATATTTAAAAAATGAGTATTATGATATGTCCGGGTGCCCAGCACACACACAAGGCCAATATGGTTTGCAATGAGAATGCTTTACTTTTGGAGGCAATGACAAAGATAAGAGCTGCAGAATCGGAACACTGGGTAAACCACAAATGGTAACGTAGAAAAATGGTTTAGTTATTTATAAAGCATTTAGTAATGATGCTCATCATGTTTTATGGTATTTAGATAGTTTCTGAATATAATAGTAATAGCTATTCTTTAATCTCCAAACACAGAAATGTAAAACTCCATTTTGTGCAAAACTCTTACCACTAACAAGGCACTATCATCAGTGTGCTGAGACCTTCTGGATGGGAAGGAGCACTGGAGAGATGGAGAAAAATGAAGCAATGTCAAAAACAAACTATGCACACGTGTGACATATTCACAAATACACAAAGAAAGAGACATATTAAGACATACTTTTGAAGATGCTGACATAGAGGACCACATTCACAATCATCTGGAATTCATGCATTTTAATAGTCAATAAGTTGGTTCTGAGTACTGATGTTCTCCCAGAGTTTAAACAACTTCAAATATGATCTTATTGCCTAAAACCTTCCAAAGCAAGGAGGGAACAGAAAGCTGGAGAGAGATGTAACAATAACATAAAGAATTTGTAGTCATTTAGTAAGCCAGTGACAAACAAGAAGCCCAAGAGTCATGATTCCTAGTCTAAGTACCTTTTCATTTTCTTTCTCAAACAAAATGAAAAGTACAGTTACGATTTTTAGAACTACATATTTTATTTTCCTGTGGAGCTTTAGTTTTCTTGAGAATGAATTATTTGAAAACAAGCATCAAATTTGTTTTGAAAATACTAGAGTAAAAAAGAAAAAATACATTAAATTTATCAAACTTTGATTGTCAAAAATTTGTTAGAATTACTACCAGGTAAAGAAAAGACAAGTGAAGATGCCTGAGTCAATCTTTCAGGTGTTATAAAAATACATAGTGTTCTTATATATATAAAAAAAAGTTATATGTCTGACACAATTATTAAAAACCCTTTATAATGGACAAGTGAAAACATTTCAAACAATACACTGCCCATATGAGAAACACTTGTGCTTTAAAAACACTGCACTGAAAACTGTTGCTTGTAAAGCCCCATGTGTTAGGTTTTCAAATATCTTATTTTATAGAAAAATCAAAATTCACATGAAATAATGCTTTTATGAATTTTTCAAGGAGGTAATGATCATAAACTGGAAAAACTGGAAGGTAAAGATAAAGGGAAAATGGTTAATGAGAAAGCCAACTGCTATAAAAACATTTAGTAAGCTTCATTTTAACAGATCAAAATAGATACGTATATCTTTAAAAGGTTAATTAATTTTATGTTAATCTGTAATGAAAATGTACTATTTGATATTATAAAATGAATGTATAATTGGTAACTTTGAAGCTGAAATAGTATCTAAGAGTCTTTTTCTTGTTTAATATACACTCCATTTATCTGCGCCAGGATTCTACACACCATGCTTCAAATATGGAGGAGAGGGGGATGATGATGCCTCTGGTGGGGGTCAGGGAGGGAAATACAATCTCTAGGCGGATATGTATAGCTGAAAAAAGCCTCAATCTATAGATTCTAATAAATTCCTTGGCTTGTACCTTCTCCCTCGTTAGAATTTTGTGAGGGAAAAGGAAAAATGGCAATATTCTGATCATTGAAAACATGATAATCACATGTAAACATTTCATTTTCATTGCAAAAATAATCAATTCCAAAGAAAAGGTGATTACATCAACTTACCTCATTATCTAAGAGGGGTTGCTGTCTTTGTGGATTTTGTGATGCTTTTTGCTATATAACCCCAAAACCCCCCAAAAAGGGAAGTTGATTTAGTCTGGTACACGAAAATAACAAATTACATTTACTAAAATAATCACTCACATTAATTTCTTTATCTCTTCTACACAGAATTTTTCTAGATTACTAGTTAGAACATGTTAGGTTAGAAATTTTAAAAACTACATATATACCTACATAAACACGTATCTCTCACTATATTCTCTCAATGAACTGATTCTTTCCCTCTAATGGCTTCAGTTTTCACTCTAATGCTAGTAACTTTATCTATAAGCAAATCTCAGGTTTGTATTTTCAACGGCCTATGGAAACTCTCTACTTGGAAACCCCACTCCACCCCATATTTGACATATTCAAAGACAAACTCAAAATGTCCCATACTAACTGGCTATTTTCTCCAATTGTTATGTCTAATAATAATATTATAGCACGGGTGTATAGTCCCTGCTTTACAACGTGTTCATACTGTGTATCTGTGTATAAAGTATTTCAGTTTTATTTTTTTGAGACGGATTCTCGCTCTGTTGACCAGGCAGGAGTGCAGTGGTGCGATCTCAGCTCACTGCAACCTCTTAAAAAGATAATCACTTTGCCGGGCGCAGTGGCTCATGACTGTAATCCTAGCACTTTGGGAGGCTGAGGTGGGTGGATCACCTGAGGTCAGGAGTTCAAGAACACCCTGGCCATCATGGTGAAACCCTATCTTTGAAAAAAAAAAAAATTAAAAAAAAAAAAAAAGATAATCACTTCTATTGTCCTCATACAGATAGACACAAGTAAAAGAGACAGTCACTTTATTTAGTCAAGATTCCTTTTAGAGAGAAAAAAGGTTGACATTTTAATTGACAACAAAAACCAACAGGTTTCACCAAACAAATAAGCACTTAACCTCTAAGTAACTTTCACAGTATCTTTAAAAGGACTCACTTTGACAAAGTCCAGGACAGCATCTCTCTGGATCTGCTTGGTCCTTATTTTCTCCTCCTCATACTGCAGCGCAGCAAGCTGTGCCTCTCTCCGAGTGCGCTCCACTAACTGTTCCCCTCTTCTCCGATGAAGCTCCAAGTCTGTATGTGACAGCTGGAACCAAAGCATTAGTGTGCATATTAAAGCAAAAATAAGAATCACCTTATCAGTATTTCCTATCCATTTAAACTACTGTTCACCCATGCAACTTTTACTTTGAAATCACCTAGCATTTCTTTTCTTTTTTTTTTTTGAGACGGAGTTTCACTTTTGTTGCTCAGGTGGGAGAGCAATGGCGCGATCTTGGCTCACCGCAACCTCCGCCTTCCAGGTTCAAGTAATTCTCCTGCCTCGGCCTCCCAAGTAGCTGGGATTACAGGCATGTGCCACCATGCCGGGCTAATTTTGTACTTTTTAGCAGAGATGAGGGTTTCTCCATGTTGGTCAGGCTGGTCTCAAACGCACAACCTCAGGTGATCTGCCTGCCTCGGCTTCCCAAATCCTCGTGCTGGGATTACAGGCGTGAGCCACTGTGCCCAGTCCTAGCATTTCTTTAAATGTTTATTGCTAATCTTTTCCCATCTTTGTATATCTCTCTTTTTTTTTTTCTTTTGAGACAGAGTCTTGCTCTGTTGCCCAGGCTGGAGTGCTGTGGCGTGATCTCGGCTCACTGCAGCCTCTGCCTCCCAGGTTCAAGTAATTCTCCTGTTTCAGCCTCCTGAGTAGCTGGGACTACAGGTGCGTGCCACCACACCCGGTTAATATTTTGTATTTTTAGTGGAGTTGTGGGTTTCCTCATGTTGTCCAGGATGGTCTCGATCTCCTGACCACCCGTCTCAGCCTCCCAAAGTGCTGGGATTACAGGCTTGAGCCACCTCGCCCGGCCGCATTGTTCTTACATATTATTATGTTGGTGCAAAAGTAACTGCGGTTTCTGCATTGAAAGTGACGGCAGAACCTGCAATACTTTTGCATCAACCTAATACTACAAAGCCATCATGAAGGTAAAGGTTTTCTGTCTAGTGGCTGAAAACAGTTAGCAAGTTATCATGTACATATGTTATATTAATTGATTGAGGAGATAAGTAGTAAAGTTTAAATATACCTGGCAATTAATGACAATTTACGTATTAGAAAAAAATATCACCTTAGTTTAAAAACAAAAACAAATAACACAACTACTAAAAATTACCTGACTGTGACTTGGTGATAGTGACAAGAGAGAAGATGACTCAACTGGAACCCTGACCCAAAAAAGAAAAAAGAAAGGAAAAAACTCTTTGATAAAAAGACAAACAGACATACAAAAAACCAATGAAATTTTTCTTATAAATGCAGCTTTCTATTTGTAAGTAGCAAACTGCCTAGTTTGCACTGAGGGAGTACTGTAGCTGCGTTTTGTAAACCTAAGCCCAAGTCATTAAGTTAAACCATAGGAACATCTGATGTCTCCAACTCATGTTTCATGTGGTATCACTGATTAATCTATACCTAGCTAACAACTGTCTATGTCAGCCAATACCAACCAACACTACAGTTGGTATGACTTTTCAAAGAGTATCATTTCTTTATAACACACACAACTATTATCTTCTTTACCACCACAATTAAACCAAGATACATGTAAACTGAGATATTTTTACACATGAAGTCATTTTATCAATAGAAATCTAGAATACCACAGAACCTGGTAACTGTACTTGTAAAGCTCTTATTTTCCATTGATGAAGCAATTTTAAAATGAAATAACGATTCTGGTTTTTTTATTTTTTAAAAAAATAAGAAACTCTTTTTTAATGCTTAAAAAAATACTACTTCCTTCTCACTATTATCAATGTTAATTCTTATAGTTTACTATTTATCTTTTTCCTAAAACAGTTTTTCAAGTCTCTGTAACTCATGGTTGTGTCTGAAACTAAAACTCACAAGAGTAGTGGCTTTCTGACATTTAGGACCTGGCCTCTGACTGTGATGATTAACCTATCAGGCTGATCTAAATGCACCGAAATCCGTGTGATATTAGGAGAACAAAAACAAAATCTCATGATCATGGATTATCACTGCAGTCTTGACTTCCCAGACTCAAGCCATCACACCCAGCTATTTTTTTTTTTAATTGTTTTGTAAGCTGTGCATGGTGGTGTGCGCCTGTGGTCCCAATGACTTGGGAGGCTGAGGCAGGAAATAGCTTGAACCCGGGAGGCGGAGGTTGCAGTGAGCCGAGATCGCGCCACTGCACTCCAGCCTGGCGCCTGGCAACAGAGCGAGACACTGTCCCAAAAAAAAAACCAAAGTATTTTTTTGTAGAGATGGGGGTCTTAGTATGCTGCCCAGGCTGGTCTCAAACTCCTGGTGTCAAGCATCCTCCCAACTCAGCCTCCCAAAGTACTTGGATTACAGGTATGTGAGCCACAGCACCCAGCCTCATTCTGTTGCCCAAGCTGGAGTGCAATGGCGTGATCATGGATCACTGCAGACTTGACCTCCTGGCCTCAGGTGGTAATCCCAACTCAGACTTTCAAGTAACTGGCATACTGGCATGTATCAACCAACTCAGGCTTATTTTTAAGATGGGGTTTTGCTATGTTGCCCAGGTTGCTCTCAAACTCCTGTGCTCCAGTAATCCACCCACCTCGGCCTCCCAGAGTACTGGGATTACAAGTGTGGGCCACTGCACCCTGCCCTGATTACATATTTAGAGTAACAGGAATTAACTGCAACTTTCTCCTGAGATTACTAACTTCACTGTTAAAATTTCCTATAGCTTTTAGTGACCACCTGTAGATAAACTGAATCAAAACACAGAAAGGACCAAATAAACCATCTCAAGTGTGTTTATGTGCCCTAACTTTAACACTATACTTTAACAATGCTTTTCAATCTTTTTTTTTTTTTGAGACTGAGTGTCACCCTGTCACCCAGGCTGTAGTGCAGTGGCACAATCTCGGCTCACCGAAATCTCCGCCTCCCAGGTTCAAGAGATTCTTCCACCTCAGCCTCCTGAATAGCTAGGATTACAGACATGTGCCACCATGCCTGGCTAGTTTTTGTATTTTCAGTAGTGACAGGTAGATCACAAGGTCCGGAGATTGAGACCATCCTAGTCAACATGGTGAAACTCTCTCTTTCAAAAAACAAAAAAACAAAAAAATTAGCCTGGCGTGGTGGCACATTTCTGTAGTCCCAGATACTTGGAGGCTAAGGCAGGGGAACTGCTTGAACCTGGTAGGCGGAGGTTGCAGTGAGTCAAGATCTTGCCGCTGCATCCAAGCCCAGCGACAGAATGAGACTCCATCTACCAAAACAACAACAACAACAACAAAAACCTATCAGCAGTAAATGATGATGTTCATTCCTCTCTATACTTCTTCAAACACTGTTTTCAAGGCTAGGCACAATGGCTCATGTTTTTAATGCCAGCATTTTGGAATGCCAAGGTGGGATGATCACCTGAATCCAGATTGAGGCTGCTTATGGGTTATGATGACGCCACTGCACTCCACGCTGGGTGACAGAGTGAGACACTGTCTCAAAAACACAAAAACAAAAACACTGTTCTCATTTAGCCTCTGGGACACTACCTGCTTTCTCCTATCCCCATGACCAACCCTACTCAGTTTCTTTTTCTGGTTGTTCAAGCCCTAAGTCTTGCCACTTTACTCCAAACTTGTACATCTAACTGCTTACTTGATACTTCCACTTGGATGTCTTGTAGGAACCTGAAATAGAACATAATCACAGCTAACTCCCATGTCATATCCCATATTTGTCCTGCTTTACTCAGACTCCTGGGTGTCTCTTGAATATACTAAAAGTGTGTAGGTACCTCAGAACCTCTACCTAGAATGTTTCTCTCCTAGACTACCATGTTTGCTCTTTCAGGTTTCTGTTGAAGTGTTATCACTGCATATAACATTACTTTCACTCTTCTCTCACCCTACCATCTCTTTTATCCTGATTTATTTTTCTTCACAGCACCTAGCAGTACCTGAAACATAGTTGTGACATGTATTTGTCTACATCCACTAAAAAGTAACTCTAAAATATCAGGGATTACGAACAGGGACAGAACCACTACAGTGCTTAATCCTGCTTGAATGAATGACAGCAGCACACTCCCCTGAAAAAGTGTGGAATATTCAGACATGAAAAACAAAAATACAAGTGACACTTATGTATTTCCTTTAAATCTTGAACTTACTTGGGCTAAGTAAATCAGACCTTTATAAGGCAGACTTTTTCTTTTTTCTTTTTTTTTTTTTTTTGAGACAGAGTCTCACTCTGTTGCCCAGGCTGGAGGGCAGTGGCGTGATCTTGGCTTACTGCAGCCTCTGCCTCCCAGGTTCAAGCAATTCTCCTGCCTCAGCCTCCCAGGTTCAAGCGATTCCCCTGCCTCAGTCTCCGAAGTAGCTGGGATTACAGGTGCACACCAGCACGCCCAACTAATGTTTCGTATTTTTAGTAGAGATGGGTTTTCACTATGTTGGCCAGGCTGGTCTTGAACTCCTGACCTTGGGTGATCCACCCACCTTGGCCTCTCAAAATGCTGAGATTACAGGCATGAGCCACTGCACCCAGCCAGTATAAGGCAGACTCTGAACTGCCTTCTCTGTTTTTCTCTGTTTATAAAATCACATAATTAATGTGAGTAGCTTTTCTGGCTTTATCTATATAACATGAAATTTTAAAACTTCTAGGTTTTATCTAAATGTCAATTCTGTACTGCTTCTTATGGAAATTAACAAGCTTTACAGAACCTAGTCTGATATTATCATCTCTCCTGAACTAAAGTGCTATTCAGATTACAACTAGGCCCCATAATTTTTTTTTTTTTTTAAAGACAAATTCTTGCTCTGTCACCCAGACTGGAATGCAGTGGTGCAATCTCAACTCACTGCAACTTCCACCTCCTGGGTTCAAGCGATTCTCTTGCCTCAGCCTCCTGGGTAGCTAGGACTACAGGTGTGAGCTACCACACCTGGCTAATTTTTGTAGTTTTAGTAGAGACGGGGTTAGCCACCATGTTGGCCAGGTTGGTCTGAAATTCCAGACCTCAGGTGATCTGCCCACCTCGGCCTCCCAAAGTGCTGGGATTACAAACGTGAGCCACCACACCCAGCCCATAAAAAATTATTATAATAATTTTTTTAAAACATAACTTTTGCTAGTTTCAATTTCAAATTTACATAATCTATCTTGGCAAATGCTATAAAACATTCACACTTTTTGTTTATTATATCTCCCTATGTTTATTATCTTCTAGTAGAGTACACTCTGTGGATGGGGGTAGGGGAGTGGTAGGTGGGAAGAAGCATGTAAGGTGGATGAGGGCAGGGGGAGAGATTTGGGAGAAAACAGCTAAGTAAGCTTTCTTTTTCAGCTCACTAGCAGGGGGTTCCTTACGTTCATCAGTTTTTTTAAGTTCTTGTAACTGACAGACTGTTGTGATAGATTCTTTTTTGTTTTCTTTTTTTTTTTTTTGAGACGGAGTTTCGCTCTTGTTACCCAGGCTGGAGTGCAATGGCGCGATCTCGGCTCACCGCAACCTCCGTCTCCTGGGTTCAAGCAATTCTCCTGCCTCAGCCTCCCGAGTAGCTGGAACTACAGGCATGCGCCACCATGCCCAGCTCATTTTCGTATTTTTAGTAGAGACAGGGTTTCACCATGTTGACCAGGGATGGTCTCAATCTCTTGACCTCGTGATCTACCCGCCTCGGCCTCCCAAAGTGCTGGGATTACAGGTGTGAGCCACTGCACCTGGCCGATAGATTCTTTTTGTTTATGTTATTCAGGTTAGAGACAAGTCTACCTAGTCTGAGAGCTGTCAGTCATTCTCAAGTGATTTTGTCTTGCTAGGTTCTAATTCAACATTACACTTGAAATGTAAGCTCCAGGAGGGCAAGAATTCTGACTACAGTTCATAGCTATATTGCAACATCTGGAAAAGAACTTGGCACATAGTATTTAACAAATACCTGTTAATTAAAAACATGAAGGCTATATTGATCTCAAAGCATAACTGGTTACTGGGATCAAGGATGCAGTTCTTATCCAAAGACTGTACTAAGGTCTGGTACTATGGAACCCCCAATTAAACAGTAATCATGGCTGGGTGCAGTGGTTCATACCTGTAATCCCAGCACTTTGGGAAGCCAAAGTGGGAGGGTTAGTACTTTAGTTCAGGAGTCTGAGACCAGCCAGGGAAATAGTGAGATTTTATCTCTACTAAAAATAACAAAAAAATTGCTGAGCATATAGCACATGCCTGAAGTTGCAGCTACTTCAGAGGCTCAGGTGGGAGGATTGGTTGAGCCTGGGAGGCTGAGGCTGCAGTGAGCCATGATCATATCACTGCACTCCAGCCTAAGCAACAGAGCAAGACCCTGTCACAAAACAAAACAAAAAATGTAATACCAGCTTTAGTTTCTAGCACTGTGGCAGACTAAATGCCCTGAATGACTCTTCCAATGGAAATAACCAAAATGTTGAATAAAATAATCTTTTAAAATGTACTGCTTTAGCTGGGCATGGTGGTGCGTGCCTGTAATCCCAGCTACTCGGGAGGCTGAGGCAGGAGAATTGCCTGAACCCAGGAGGCGGAGGTTGCGGTGAGCCGAGATTGCGCCATTGCACTCCAGCCCGGGTAACAAGAGCGAAACTCTGTCTCAAAAAAAAAAAAATGTACTGCTAAGGTGCTATAAAAATAAAGAACCCACAGACTTTAAAAAAGAAGTAAAAACAGGAACTCTGGACTAACATGCGGTAGCAGACTTTTGGCTTCCATAACCTCTTGTCCCTGGCCTTACTCTAGTCAATATGTTATATTACATTGAAAGATAAAAGAAAAAAACACTTTGCAGTTGAAATTAAGGTTACTGGTCAGCTGACCTTAAAATGGGGAGATTATCCAGGCTGGCCTAACATAATTAGGAGCCCTTATAAAAGCAAAACAGAATAGCAAAAGAATTCATGACATGTGGCAGAAAGGGGAAGTTAGAAAGATGCCAAATATAAGGAGGATTTGACCCATCATTCCTGATTTGAAGATGGAGGGGATCACGAACAAGGAATGTGGGTGGGTTCTAAACACCAAGAATGACTACCAGCTGGCAGCCAGGAAAATAATGGGGACCTCAGCCTGGTAACTGCAACAAACTGAATTCTGCCAACATGTAGAAACATGAAAGTGAATTCTCCTCCATAGTCTTCGAATGAAGAGTCCAGGCCAGCCAATACCCTGACTTCGACCTCTAAGTAGAGACCCAGGGGAGCCTGCCCAGGCTCTATCCTACAGAAGTGTGATATAATAAACAGTTGTTGTTCTAAACTGCATACTTTATAACACAAGCAACAGAAAACTAATATGTAAGGTAACTGAGCGAAGAAGCTAGCTTTTACCTTGAGGGTTTCTACTAAACCCTGGAGATCCTGAGCTTCACCTATAATGGATGCAGGACGTGAGAGGGACAGGAGATATAAAATGCAGGCCCACTCAGGGTGGGGAATGTAACTGGAAACTCTTGCATAAAATTGGAATCTGAGAAGACTATACTCTCAATATAAGGACACACGGCAACTGAGAAAACATTCTGAAATAAATTTCAAAGCACATAAAACTTAACTAAATCTCCATGAAGTGAATGGTAAGAGTATAAACAGCAAAGTTATAAGATTTCTTTCTTTTTTCTCCCTAAATATTTATTCCATCTATATCTCAGTTCCCCAAGTTAACTTTAATACCTTGTCAAGTATAAGAACTACACAAATGTACTGTCACTTAAGAATAGGCCTATCAAGACTATGTTTTATGACTTCATAAACACAGAAGGCAAAGAACTAAAAGCTGAAATTTTCTTTTTTTTTTTTTTTTTTGAGACGGAGTTTCGCTCGTTACCCAGGCTGGAGTGCAATGGCGCGATCTCGGCTCACTGCAACCTCCGCCTCCTGGGTTCAGGCAATTCTCCTGCCTCAGCCTCCTGAGTAGCTGGGATTACAGGCACGCACCACCATGCCCAGCTCATTTTTTGTATTTTTAGTACAGACGGGGTTTCACCATGTTGACCAGGTTGGTCTCGATCTCTCGACCTCGTGATCCACCCACCCTGGCCTCCCAAAGTGCTGGGATTACAGGCTTGAGCCACCGAGCCCGGCCTGAAATTTTCAACTACTGCAAAATAATTCATGGCAAGAAACATTTTGGAATTCAAAGAACGAGAAACAGTGCTCTAAATTATCAAGCTAATTTGCAAAATATTCTTTGTTTTTTTGAGATGGAGTCTTACTCTGTCACCCACTCTGGAGTACAGTGGCGTGATCTCAGCTCACTGCAACCTCCACCTCCTGGGTCCAAGCGATTTTTCTGCCAGCCTCCCAAGTAGCTGGAATTACAGGTGTGTGCCACCATACCTGGCTAATGTTTGTATTTTTAGTAGAGATGGGGTTTCACCATGTTTGCCAGAGCCACTGTGCTGGGCCTAATTTTCAAAATATTCTGAGAGGCACCAAGTACAGTGGAAAAATCATATTAACTGAGACAGGACTGGTGATCCAGATCACTATTTCTGACCACCTCTCTGTTATCTAGTAAAAAATGTAAGTTAAAAAAATCAGGACTACTGAAATTCCGATTTTTTTTGTGTGTGTGAGACAGGGTCTCACTGATGCCCAGGTCAGAGTGCAATGGCGCAAACTGGGTTCACTGCAACCTCGACCTCCCAGCTCAAGCGATCCTCCCACCTCAGCCTCTCGAGTTGGTGAGACCAGAGGCATACACCACCATCCTAGGCTTTTTTTTTTTTTTTTTTTTTTTTTTTTTTGTAGAGGGGTAGATGATGACAGGTCTTGCCATGATCCATGATGCTCAGACAGGTCTCAAACTCCTGGGCGCAAGCCTCCCACCTTGGCCTCCCAAAGTGTTGAGATTACAAGTGTTAGCCACCACGCCTGGTCCTGAAATTCTTTTAGCTCTCTTTATGCATGAATCCGTACGTAATCACCACAAAATCTCATTGCTATTAAGTATTGTCAAATCAATTAACCATGTAGGTAATGATTTAGATGGTCTGAATTTAGAATCAAATCGATTTTCACCTTTTCTACAGCATGAGTACAAAAGCATACTGTCACTCAGTTCTAAAACATATAGCATCTAAACATCTTTATTATACTTAGATCTGCATAAAACCAAAAGTACTTTTTGCTCTCATCAAGACTGAAACAAATTAAGCAGAATTGTTTTTTCAAACCTGTTTTGATGTAAGTATCTTCTCATATCTTCTGTTTTTTGAAATTCCCTAATGGCTACTGGCTTTATTGGTGAACCCTAGGCCAAAGGACAGAAATAAGTAAATTTAATATGTTAATCCAGAAAACTGTGATTACACAGTTCACATGTGTCATTTAGTCTGTGTATTACACTAAAAATATTTTAATAGACTCTTCAAATGTAACCTTTAAGTTTTAAAGCATCATATGCTACACTGCTGCTTTGATAAACAAAAATGTTCATAATCTACATTTATTTTATTTTATAAGAAAGCAGATTTTCTTCTTAATGTATTATATAAATTAAGGTGACCAAACACAGTAATATGTACTGAATAATAAGATGTTACAATTGGAAAGGAACTTATGAGGTCACCAGTACAGACTCCCATTTAGGACAGAAATTCCCATCTACCCTACCCTGGCATTAGCTCAGTTACTCTTGAGTATTTCTGGTAATACCAAATTCACTGGGCATATTACATTTCTTAATTTATCCATCACAACAAATTGTCTCTTATCATACTCATACAAATACTCTTGAGTGTGTTGGTGAAATACCAAGATAAAACAAGAAGTAACTTCTATTTATGATAAAATACCGTATTTAAAAGGAAAATATTATTGGCAATTTTACTTATTTACGAACTGAAAAGTAAAAGGTCATTTTTAAAAAGTATTACTGAGAAAAATGAAACTCATTTAAAATACAGACCACACACTGAAAAATAAAATTATAAATCGAAGGTAGGGGATTAAAGGTTATCAAAGGAAAATCTACAGAAGTAATACAATCTTGTTTCAACACCAAAAATAATCCTCAAAAGGGGCATTCCCTATCAAGGGAAAAATAAGAAAATAACTTTTCCAAAAAGGGTATCTACAAATCAAACATAAAAGTCCCTATCACCTACCTCCAAGAAACAGGCATATTCCATGTAACTAGAAACTTTTTGTGAGTCACTCCAAAGGGTTAACAACTGTCTTAAGGTCTGGACATGAGATCCCACAGAATAAACTACAATTCTGTAACTCTAATGTGAAAATAATTTTTCTAATTTTAGTGAATATACCATTTTAAAATTTTTGTTTATTTAGAGACAGAGTCTCACTATATTACTCAGGCTGGGCTCAAACAATCTTCCTACCTCAGCCTCCCAAATAGCTGAGATTACAGGAATGGGTCACCATGCCAAGTTGTGCCATTAAAAAAAAAAAAGTCTCTCCTAGGATGTTTTATTAGTTACTTACCCTTAACACCCTAGGTTGCTTTTTCTTTGTTTTTTTTTTTTTTTTTGGATATGGAATCTTGCTCTGTCATCCAGGCTGTAGTGCAGTGGCACAATCTTGGTTCACTGCAAAGTCCGCTGCCCAGGTTCAAGCGATTCTTATGGCTCAGTCTCCCGAGTAGCTGGGATTACAGGCAGGTGCCATGACGCCCAACTAAGTTGGGTTTTTTTGTATTTTTAGTAGAGAAGGGATTTCACCATGTTGGCCAGTCTGGTCTCTAACTCCTGACCTCAAGAGATCTGCCTGCTTCAGCCTCCCACGGTGCTAGGATTACAGGCATGAGTCACTGCATCCAGCCCCATCCTAGTTTTATGATACTGCAATTATCTAAAATTATTCTAAAAGGCACATGAAATTTTCATGACAAAAAATTTCATACTGGCTTAATAAAAAAAAAAAATCATATCCTATTCAGGAGAAACAGTCTATGTATGTGACAAGTATTATAATAAAATTAAAAAATAGTGTTTAAAATCTCACATAGGTTAGTTTTTAATAATCCATTTTTAGATAGTGTTCAGGTAGAAAAAAAGATATTTCTTCACTGGTTGTTAAACCACTTAAAGTAACATTACTTCATCGTATTTTCAAAGTTGCTAAATTTTATGAAAGCTTTATGACAAAGAAGTCATAAAGACTACCATACGTAACAGGCAGCCAGAATTTTAAAAATATCATTACAAAAGAGACAACATAATGAATTAAAGAATAGTATTATTTTTCATAGTACAATAGGCATTGTCACTGTTAGTAGAGATACTCCATTTATACAGCCTAAGTAACTGTAAGATGATCAAAGAGAAAGACCAAGAGAAAAGAAAGTGGATTCCTTGAAGGATCATAATGCGTCGTTGTTAATTTTAATTTTATTGCAAAATAGTTGCTCTTTGCTCCAGCAGGGAGACTCACAGCCTGAATAACAAGTAATTTCATCAATCACTTGGTACATTGCTATCTCTGGGCTGTAGGTCTTTGATTTATGTAAGTTTATCCAACTTTAAATACAAAAATGTCTTCTGAATGCCAAGAAAAAATACCGTATTCAAAAGTGTTCCGATAGAAAGACCAAAGCCCTTTCTTTCTTTTTTTTTTAAAAGAATGGTAATATTGGATGGGCACAGCGGCTGACACCTATAACTCCAGCACTTCGGGAGGCTGAGGCCGGCAGATCACCTGAGGTTAGGAGTCTGATACCAGCCTGGCCAACATGGTAAAATCCTGTCACAACTAAAAATACAAAAATTAGCCAGGCATGGTGGCACATGCCTGTAAATCCCAGCTACTCGGGAGGCTGAGGCAGGAGAATCACTTGAACCTGGGAGGCAGAGGCTACAGTGAGCTGAGATTATGCCATTGCATTCCAGCCTGGGTGACCGAGTAAGCCTCTGTCTCATTAAATAAAGAATGATGATATCACTCTATAACATGTCCTACTTGAAATGATTATTCTCCATTTCTTTTTTTTTTTCCTTTTAGCTTTCTCAGACCAACATTATTCTCTGTTTCTGAAAGGCTAATACATCATTCTCTTAAAAGGACCCAACTATTTCTCAAATAACCACTGCTCAGAGTCTGAAACCAACTCCAGACATCAACATCACATCCACTAAAGTGAAGCCATTTTATTATGCTGACAAGATAGACTGAAGAATGCTATTCTATTTGAGACCCTTGGAAAATTGGCAAAGATTCTGTAGTGGGCTGAATGCACATTTGTTTTCTAAGGCAATTCAATGCTCCACTTAAGAGATACCCAAGAATTTTAATAGCAAACAATTTATATTCTGTGTGACTTAGCACAAAAGCTCCAATATAATTCAGTATATTATAAAAATTCTATGGTTAAGTTGCATGTTGCCACAAAAGTCAATTTTTTGGTTTAACTGTTAATTAATTACTGACCAAACTATGATTTATCAGTTAGTAAAAATGAAAAAGCAATAAAAACAATAATGAAAAGCATCACTGTATTTTCCTTTGTATTTACTTCGAAGGCCTAACAGTACTTAAGACTTCTTTTATTCCTTCTGCAAAATTCTGGTCTTCTTGTTTGAAAAATAACCCTAAAGCCTACTTGAGACTACTGTCTGATTTTTCTGAATAAATCTGAAAAATTCAGTACTGAAATTAGAAGTGAACATAATGAAAACAATTAGGCTTATGTCAACAAATCACTGATATAACAGAATTTTATACTACTATGAATTATTTTTACAATGGGATAGCAACATATTTAGGCTTAAATCTATGTACTACCTCATGAGAGATTCGCCGCTGTTCAATATATGCCATAAACTGTGAACTAAGGCTGTCTGCATCCGGTCCCTTGGGCTGTCTCACCTCATCTTCTTCTTCCTCTGCAGTACAGCTGTCTATGTAGTCAATCTGATCCAGATCATGTTCCACTGTATATACCACACCCACACACACACAAGAAAAACACACAAATTAGCCAAAAAGAGACATTTACTTATTTCCTTTTCCCCAAGATTTTCTATTTTGAAAGTGGGAGGGATGATAAAAACTTTAAATTAAGTAAGTCTTTTTTAAACCGTTTTACGTCCAAGGTAAATTATGTAAGTCTTTGTTTTAAAAAAATTTAATTTCATTTATCTTCTATTATTATTTTTTTTGATATTATTTTTTTAT
This sequence comes from Saimiri boliviensis, assembly GCF_048565385.1. Taxonomy (NCBI): domain Eukaryota; kingdom Metazoa; phylum Chordata; class Mammalia; order Primates; family Cebidae; genus Saimiri; species Saimiri boliviensis. The sequence goes on along the minus strand of NC_133457.1, from coordinate 68,561,877 downwards.
TTCTTGCACTGTCATCCAGGCTGGAGTGCAGTGGTACAATCTCAGCTCACTACAACCTCTGCTTCCCAGGTTCAAGTGATTCTCATGCCTCAGCCTCCCAAGTAACTGGGACTATAGGCATGCGCCACCAAGCCTGGCTAATTTCTGTATTTTCAATAGAGATGGGGTTTTATCATGTTGGTCACGCTGGTCTCAAACACCTATGCTCAAGCGATACACCCACTTTGGCCTCCCAGAGTGCTGAGATTATAGACATGAGCCACTGCGCCAGGCACATCAGTGTTTATTATTTAGTTCATGGCCACTCAAACAAATAGTCTCCAGAAAACCTTAGTCCTAGTTCACTAAAGAATGCTGTAGCTGATGACAATTACTGAAATACATAGACTTCTAACATTTTTCTTTGGACAGCTCCTTACTGTTTTAAACACAGCGGTTTGACTTTGTGAGACAGAGAAAAGAGTAATTTTTTTTGTTTGTTTTGAGATAGAGTTTCCCTCTGACACCCAAACTAGAGTGCAGTGACGCAATCTCAGTTCACTGCAACCTCGGCCTCCCTGGTTCAAGCAATTCTCCTGCCTCAGCCACCCGAGTAGCTAGGACTACAGACACACACTGCCAGGCCCAGCTTATTTTTTGTGTTTTAGCAGAGACGGGGTTTCACCATGTTGCCCAGTCTGGTTGCTAACTCCTGAGCTCAGGCAATCCGCCCGCCTCAGCCTCCCAAAGTGCTGGGATTATAGGGATGAGCCACCTCACCTGGCTCAGAGGACTAATTTTAGACTGAAAAGTGAATCTTCTTGTATGACTTCATGTTTTAGGTCTGGGGCTTAATAATATCTCTCAGGAGATGGGAGGTGGAAAACCTAACACTGTCAACTCAAAGAAAAGTAAAAGGCCGCCCAAAAAAAAAAAAAAGAAGAAGAGAAAAGAAAAGGTAGAAGTAAACTGGACTTGAAGAAATACTTTCTACTATGTCCCTTCCTGTAATTGCTGTCAAGTAAACACAAACAAAAAAGATCAGAACAAAGATTTTCCTATTTGAAAAATTATTTGCTAGAGGTCTGCAATGTAGCTAGTTATAACAGTTTATGGATGGGAAGGGATTCATTTGAGAAATTTTTTCTTCTCAAAATGCTTTAGGGTGAGAAGTATATACATAGGATTCAGCCACATCACTGTTCATCCGTTAAGTCTGAGAATACCCCACTATTTTTTTTTTGAGATAAGAGTCTTGTTCTGTAGCCAGGCTGGAATGCAGTGGCATGATCTCGTCTAACTGCTTCCCGGGTTGTGGTTCAAGCAATTCTCCTACCTCAGCCTCCCAAGTAGCTGGGATTACAGGCACAAGCCACTATGCCCAGCTAATTTTAGTATTTTTTAGTAAAGACGGGGTTTCACCATGTTGGCCAGTCTGGTCTTGAAATCCTGACCTTGTGATACGCCCGCTTTGGCTTCCCAAAGTGCTGGGATTACAGGCGTGAGCCACGGTGCCCAGCCAATTTTTAAGCTTTGAAGTACTAAAACAACTCCTTAAAATGGCACACTAGAAAAAAAAAACTTGCTACTAAAATGGTTTCTCCGGAGATGCATTAAACCACAACCTGCTATTTTTAGGATGTTCTACAGGCTGCCTAAAAATCGCAGTGGCTTTTTCCGCAACAATGAACTTGGAGAAGCCTATTTCTCAATTCAGTCTTCTGGTTCAATTATTTATAAATAATCCTGTAAATGTAATTAATATAAAATAAATTTTGAGTTATTAGTTTTATTATTAGCTACAAAGGGTGGAAAGGTTATAAGTTTACATCCACATTAGAAACCAAGTACAAAAATGTATTTTTTAAATGTGCTAAAACTTGTCTGACTAAATAAATGGTTTACATTATGACCATTTCTGAAGAAAGTAACTTTACTTCTTCATACAATCTAGAGCAGTGTGGCCAAAGAGAAAAATAACACAAGCCATAAAGGTGAACCACATATGTCATTTAAAATTTTCCGGCCGGGCACAGTGGCTCAAGTCTGTAATCCCAGCACTTTGGGAGGCCGAGGCGGGTGGGTTACGAGGTCAAGAGAGCGAGACCATCCTGGTCAACATGGTGAAACCCCGTCTCTACTGAAAATACAAAAAATTAGCTGGGCGTGGTGGCGCATGCCTGTAATCCCAGCTACTCAGGAGGCTGAGGCAGGAGAATTGCCTGAACCCAGGAGGTGGAGGTTGCAGTGAGCCGAGATTGTGCCATTGCACTCCAGCCTGGGTAACGAGAGCAAAACTCCGTCTGGAAAAAAAAAAAAATTTTCTAGCAGCCATATTTTTTTAAAGTAAAAAAAGTAGCACTAATGTTAATAAAATATTTTACATTGTCCATATACAATGCTAAACATTACTATTTTATATGCTTTTTTTTCAAATCAAGTTTTCAAAATCTGACATGTATTTTATACTTAAATACATATAACTTTGGAAAAACCAAATGTCTTTATTTTTTTGAGACATAGTCTTGTTCTGTTGTCCGGGCTGGAGTGCAGTGGCACAATCTAGGCTCAAGCAATTCTCCTGCCTCAGCATTCCCAGTGACTGCGATTACAGGCATGCACCACTACGCCCTGCTAATTTTTTTTTCTTTTGTATTTTTACTAGAGGGGGGTTTCACCATGTTCGCCAGGCAGGTCTCAAACCCCTGACCTCAAGTGATCTGCCTGTCTCAGCCTCCCGAAGTGCTGGGAGTACAAGCATGAGCCACCACATCCAGCCTAAAAAAAATCACATTTCAAATACTCAATAACCACATGTGGCTAGTGGCTTCCGTACCAGCACAGATCTCAACATTATTTTAAGTCTTAAACTGATGGGGAAAGATGTCTCATATGAGAGAAAAATTTAAAAGAAAACTACTGAAATATAAATGAAATGATAATGACAGGAGTAAAGAATGTAAGATGGCAAGGAAGCCCAGGTGCAGTGGCTCGCGCCTGTAATCCTAGCACTTTGGGAGACCAAGGCCAGTGGATCACCAGGTCAGGAGATCAAAACCATCCTGGCCAATAGGGCGAAACCCCATCTCTACTAAAAATACAAAAATTAGTTGGGCGTGGTGGCAGGAACCTGTAATACCAAGTCCTTGGGAGGCTGACAGGAGAATCGCTTGAACCCTAAAGGCAGAAGCTGCAGTGAGCCAAGATCGCGCCACTGCACTCCAGCCTGGTCGTGACAGTGAGACTCTGTCTCAAAAAAAAAAAAAAAAAAAAAAAAAAGATGGTCAGAAACAGGACAGGTAACCATTTAATTGAAATCATCACTAATAAAGCTCTCCTCGCATAAGTAATAGATTTCTGGAAAATCATAACTGGCCCTCGAAATCTAAACATGAAATTAAACATTAAATTCAAACCAATTCAAGCAATACAGAATAGAACGCGAAAATCCAGAGTCTGCTTCAGAAGTGTAAGCAAGTAGAAAGAGCGCTGCTTGCTAATGAACTACAAATTTCTTAATGCCAGAATAAGGAAAACTGAGATTCAGACGCCCTTAAAAAGCATCTGACAATTCCAGATGAAGAAAAGGTAAACACTAAAACAACAAAATGCACAAAATCCTACAAGAGATCAAATACCGACCATAGCAAGAATCTTAAAAAGGGAGAACGGTACTTCAAAATGTCGTGGTTAAATCAAGATTAACAAAGATCTACTCCAGGTGTGCTATCTCTAATAAAGTTTCCTCCCACAATGAAAACAAGGGGGAAATACTGTATTTTAACTCTAAGACTGAAACCAGAAATTGCAGTTTCATCCCAATGGAAAATAATTTTTTTCAATCATATATGAAAATAAGTCTTTTATTTAAAAGAAGAGTGAAGAAGCTATAGATAAAGAACAAAAGGAGTGGGTGTGAAAAAGACAACTTTAAAAAGTTAAATGATTACAAACACTTTATATGTCACTGGAATCATGTTTAATTTACCTCCACCATTTGTCACTACTAAACTGCCCCGATTCTCTTGGTACTGGCTTTCTCTTCGTAGTCTCTGTTCTTTAGTAATCTCTGCTACTCGAAGAGGCAGATCTGAAAATTCATCTGTAGGCTTAAAAAAGAAGCAGAAACATTAAAAACAATCATTTTAGCTGGGCGCGGTGGCTAAAGCCTGTAATCCCAGCACTTTGGGAGGCCGAGGCGGGTGGATCACGAGGTCAAGAGATCGAGACCATCCTGGTCAACATGGTGAAACCCCGTCTCTATTAAAAATACAAAAAATTAGCTGGGCATGGTGGCGCGTGCCTGTAATCCCAGCTACTCAGGAGGCTGAGGCAGGAGAATTGCCTGAACCCAGGAGGCGGAGGTTGCGGTGAGCCGAGATTGCGCCATTGCACTCCAGCCTGGGTAACAAGAGCGAGACTCCGTCTCAAAACAAAAACAAAAACAAAAAAAAAAAACAATCATTTTAGAGCATGGTGGCTCATGCCTGTAATCCATGCACTTGGGAGAACGAAGCAGAGGGATCGCTTGAAGCTAGGAGTTTAAGACCTGGATAGGCAACATAGCAAGACCACATCTCTTCAAGAAATTTAAAAGTTAGCTGGGTGTGCTCACGCATGCCTGTAATCCTAATACTTGGGATGTTGAGGGGAGAGGATCACTTAAGCCCAGGAGTTCAAGGCTGCAATGAGACAGGATTCCACCACTGCACTCTAGCCTGTGTGACAAAGCAAGATCCTATCTCAGGAAAAAAAAAAAAAAAATCTGGCTCGGCGTGGTGACTGATGCCTATAATTCCAATACTCTGGAAGCCCAGGAGCTTGAGACTGGCCTTGGCAATAGAGGGAGACCCCATCTCTACAAAAAAAAAAAAAAAAATTAATTAGCCGGGCATGGTGGCATGAGCCTGTGGTCCCAGCTACTCAGAAGGCTGAGGTGGGAGGACTGCTTGAGCCAAGGAGGCTGAGGGTGCAGTGAGCCATGATCGTGCCACGGCACTCCAGCCTAGGTGACAGAGCAAGACTGTTTCAAAATATAAAAAAGATTCGTGACTCCATAAATCTGTATATACAGATAGATTTTAAATATCTACATATGTATCTGTATGGATACAGCCACATTTATGAACCCACCCACCAAGACTGTATACAAACACAAGTAATTTGAAATTTCAAGTGGGATGTGGTCTAAGATTAATTTGCGGCAGGGTGCGGTGGCTCAAGCCTGTAATCCCAGCACTTTGGGAGGCCGAGGCGGGTGGATCACGAGGTCAAGAGATAGAGACCATCCTGGTCAACATGGTGAAACCCCGTCTCTACTGAAAATACAAAAAAGTAGCTGGGCATGGTGGCGTGTGCCTGTAATCCCAGCTACTCAGGAGGCTGAGGCAGGAGAATTGCCTGAACCCAGGAGGCTGAGGTTGTGGTGAGCCGAGATCGTGCCATTGCACTCCAGCCTGGGTAACAAGAGCGAAACTCCGTCTCAAAAAAAAAAAAAAAGATTAATTTGCTTTTGATTCCCAGTAAAATGTTATAAGTAGGTTATTAGTCTTGCTAACAAAAGTTTTTTAATAACTCAATGCATAGCTAAAATATTATACATAAGCAATTTTTATTTCTTTTTACTTTTTTTTTTTACTTTTTTTCTTCTGTGGACATAGTAATTTTTAAGAGCAGAAAACATAATACCAATAATTTAAAAACCAGGAAAACGACAGAATTAGCTAGGAAGTTATTCATCTTGAGCATATGAATTCTCTTCACTAAGGTTCTCGTCTCTCTTTACCCATCAGCCTAAAGTCCTACTTGTTTCCTCACTTCTAGTGCCTCTGCTCAAGATTATCCAGCCTCTCAAATTTTAGGCTTCAGTTTCCACTGACTCAGCTCCTGCTTGCCTTTTTTTTTTTTTTTTTTTTGAGGTGGGAGTTTCACTCTTGTTACCCAGGCTGGAGTGCAATGGCGCGATCTCGGCTCACCACAACCTCCGCCTCCTGGGTTCAGACAATTCTCCTGCCTCAGCCTCCTGAGTAGCTGGGACTACAGGCACGCGCCACCACACCCAGCTAATTTTTTGTATTTTTAGTAGAGACGGGGTTTCACCATGTTGACTAGGATGGTCTCGATCTCTTGACCTTGAGATCCACCTGCCTTGGCCTCCCAAAGTGCTGGGATTACAGGCGTGAGCCACCGCGCCCAGCAGCCTTTCTATGATATGAAACTATTAAATGAGACAATGAGGTAACAGACAGGTGGAAATACATGTGATAGAAAGCTGGTGAAGAAGCAGAACACCAGTTGTGGCAGTAGGACTATGTGGGATTCTTGCTTCTCCCCTGACTTTTCTATATTTTGTGTAAAGAGAAATTGAATCCAGTTAAGACACATTCCATTTTCATTATTTTATTTTCTCTTAATCAGGTGTTATAACACACAGAATATAAAAAACACTTACCTCATTCCCTGACCATCTCTTGTCACCACTGTCCACACTGTTGAAGCCGGAATCAAGGGCTCCATAAGGGCGAGTTGAGTACAACTCTTCATGGCTACGGGAAAGAGACTTTGTTACTATTAACATTTAAATTAAACAGATGCAACTTACTTAAAAACGAGAAATGTGGCTCTCAGTCATTTGATTATTAGAACTAAATAGGGTTTCTTTTAATATGAGAAATTCCAAATAAAAACAAAGTAAACAGAGTAATATGAGACTTCATGTACTCATTATCATCCAGCTTCAAAACAATCGCACCTCTGCAATTCTTGTCTGCCCAATGAGAGGTGAGTTTATTGGGACTGTGCTTTCAAGCAAAATTTGGGAGGTTCCAAGAGAAGGCCTGAGGGGTTCTCTCTTTTGAGCAAAGCCCATAAACATTATTTCACTTGCACTGAAACATCTATGCTGCTTGTTTAAAGACCCTTGAATTTAATTCTTGCTACTTAAGATTACTCCATACTCCGGAGGCTGAGGTGGGAGGACTGCTTGAGCTCAGGAGTTTGAGACCAGGCTGCATAACACAGTAAGACCTTGTTTCAAAAAAAAAAAAGACTATTCCAGATGGTTGGGACTGCCAAGGAGATGGCCTTATAAGTCATATGTTATGTAGCTGAGGGACTCAAGACTTAAAAGATCCTAAAGTGACGTTAATGTTCAACAAATCCGACTCTTCACTCCCTGTAAAAAAAAATGAAACCCAAAAAGTATGAATGACTTGCCTTAAGCCAGCTAGCAGCAGAGGTAAAGTTAGTGTTCAAGTCACTCAGACCAGTAGTTGTCAACTGGAGGGCCCCAAAGGGACATTTGGAGACATTTTTGTTTGTCATCTTGGGAGGGTACTATTGGCATCTAGTGGGTAGATGCCAAAGGATGCTGCTAAATGTCTTACAATGCACAGGACAGCCCACAACAACAAAGAATTGTCTGATCTAAAATGTCAACAGCGCCAAGGTTGAGAAGCCCTTAGAACTACACTTTGCCAGATCTAGGTTATCTACTTTACAATTCATACAAGCTTTCTGAGAATAACGGTGTTAAAACAGATTATTTCCCTACAGTCAAACATTTAGGCAAATTTAAGTATCCATTTTGATTCTTTGTACAAAAATATGATAGGTAAAGGAAAAGAATGTACTTACCAGGAGCCAAAACCCAACGGTCTCCTATCATAATCTGGCAGATCTGGAGCAATCTTACAAGCTTGTATGTTCAGGTATTTAAATATGTGGATTTTGCCTTTTATACATATCTAAATAAAGTAATATAAATGTAACCAAATTATTATTCATCTGAAGTATGCTTAAAATTATCAACTTTTTATGTAATGTATATTGAGAATGAGGCATTTCTGTCAAGTACATGCAGTAACATTAAAAAACCAATATTCTTTTAATAAATTATATTATTTAGTTCAGCATTATTTTAGGTGTTTAACTGGTAAATATAAGTTTCCATTTTTCTAGTCACTAATTTCAGTAATATATAAAATAAGTAATTTTTGATTATACTGTTCAAATATCAAATTATCTTTTTTTTTTTAGACAGTCTTGCTCTGTTGCCAGGCTGAAGTGCAGTGGCGCAGTCTTGGCTCACTGCAACCTCCACCTCCGGGTTCAAGAAATTCTTCCACCTCAGCCTCCCAAGTAGCTGGAACTACAGGCACGTGCCAAACACCTGGCTAATTTTTGTATATTTAGTAGAGACAGGGTTTCACCATGTTGGCCAGGATGGGCTCGATCTCTTGACCTTGTGATCTACCTGCCTCAGCATCGCAATGTGCTGGGATTACAGGCGTGAACCACCGTGCCCAGCCTCAAGTAAACTTATCACACTGATTAGTCTGCATAGTCAGAGATTTAAAGTATTTCTCCTCAATAGATTACATGAAGCAACTTTTAGGAATCCAACAATCACGTACAATTTATATTTTTGATCATGCTTTAAGAGAGAAGAGCAGGAAAACATGAAACATTAAAATTACATATATTTCTGTTGCTACTTGTTCTAGAAGTCAAAACACAAATTCTTGAAGCTTGTAAGACCCTTCTATTGTTAGGAAGTTTACTCATAAAGTTTTATAATTGCCATAAAGAGTAGCATACACAGCTGGGCACAGTGACTCTTGCCTGTAATCCCAGCACTTTGAGAGGCCGAGACGGGTGAATTACCTGAGTTCAGGAGTTCAAGACCAGCCTAACCAACATGGTGAAACCCTGTCTCCACTAAAAAATACAAAAATTAGCCGGGCATGGTGGCAGGCACCTGTAATCCCAGCTACTTGGGAGGCTGAGGCAGGAGAATTGCTTAAACCCAGGAGGCAGAGGTTGCAATAGGCCAAGATCGTGCCATTGCACTCCATCCTGGGCAACAAGAGCAAAACTCTGGCTCCAAAAAAAAAAAAAAAAAGGGTAGCATATGCTTGTATAAAATCATCTATAAATTGCATAGTTAAAAATAGCTAAGTGAAAATAATGAGTTGGCAAAACTGTATAGGTTGTAGAATGTTCAGCATCTACATGTAAAGTTACCTTATAATTATTACTATATAGCTTCATTTCAGTAACTGATAAATGATCCAACTGTCTAAACCTGGAATTTATGACTTTAGAACTAGGAAGGTTTGGCTGGGCGCGGTGGCTCAAGCCTGTAATCCCAGCACTTTGGGAGGCCGAGGTGGGTGGATCACGAGGTCAAGGGATCGAGACCATCCTGGTCAACATGGTAAAACCCCGTCTCTACTAAAAATACAAAAAACTAGCTGGGCATGGTGGCACGTGCCTGTAATCCCAGCTACTCAGGAGGCTGAGGCAGGAGAATTGCCTGAACCCAGGAGGCAGAGGTTGCGGTGAGCCGAGATCGTGCCATTGCACTCCAGCCTGGGTAACAAGAGCAAAACTCCGTCTCAAAAAAAAAAAAAAAGAACTAGGAAGGTTACAATAACAATGGTCAGGAAAAGAAATATACAGATAATTTTTACCTCTGAAAGCTGAGTATTTTTATTTGTCTCAAGCATTTGTCTACACTCAAACTATACAGAAAAAAATTAAGAAATTAGAAAAAGATTTAGGGAAGAATTCTTCAATTTAAAAAGAATACCAATTTAGAGAAAGGAAAAACACTTCTGGAAACATTGTTTATCTTCTAATCCATTAATTCAAGGCTTCTAAAGAATACATATGTATGTGAATTTATTTTAAAAGAAATTATTTTCTAACAGAATGATAAATGTACAAGAAATTTTAAATTTCATCCTTTGTCAACAAAAGTCCATACCATGCTCACTATGGTTTACCTGTGCAGGAGGTGACTGTAGTGGATTGTTATCCAGGGTGATCATCTGTAGGTGCCTGAGGTTCCGATAACAAACAGGGATTACGGTAATTTTATTGCATGAGAAGTCTAACCGTATCAAAGGCAACTCTGCCAGCTCTGCATGAAGGTAAAATGAAAATGACCAATTAATGATGTTTTAAAACTAGAAAATTTTTCCAAAAGCTTCTAGTTAAATATTGTGCTTTTAACACAAATATTTACCCCCATTCTCTTTTAGTGACTAACTGGTAGCAAAGTGGTATAAATGAGAAAAGTGGTAAAGTGGTATAAATGAGATCTAGCTGCCTATAGACAGGATTACTAAAAACAAGCAAGCAGCTTTGACCCCCTCGGAACTACAGAAAGTCTCAGAAGCTGGAGGCCCTGATACCACAAAAAGGTGAGGGTAACAAAAGGATTAGATAACACTCTATATAAAGAACAGTTATGCCTGGGTCCACAGCCCCCACTAACACAGCTAGGGCACTATCCTTCTCCAGTGTCCACAGGAGTCAGCAAGTTATTTTCTAGTGAAATTGAATAAAAAATGCTCTGAACTCAGGGATCCCAGGCACAATGGAAACTCAGAATGAGTTGCCAGCTGAAATGGAGGAGTTAAGTGAAAAGTCTACACACTTAACGGTACGACCTCAGCACCTTCCCACCCCACCCTATCCTACTTCAACCACAGGAATGGCAGTAGTTAAGAATATATACAATAATGTAGAAGAAATGCAGCTTCTTTCTCTGGATAAACTTCACAGTCCCATATAAAAGGCCTTTATATAATGATATAGAATTTCTTCTAATAAAATATACAGCTTGCTACTTAATTACCATTATGCAATTTCTGCCCAGTATGCTCAGAACTTCTAATCAGTTACATAAAGTGTACAAGAAAGGAAATAAAATTAGGGTACATCACTTGAATTGGCAGGGAACAATGTTTACATAATTATAGTCATGTGAACCCTGAATAACAATTTAATCAAAAGTTGTGATAAAACTACACTGGGGAAGGCCGGGTGCGGTGGCTCAAGCCTGTAATCCCAGCACTTTGGGAGGCTGAGGCGGGTAGATCACGAGGTCAAGAGATCGAGACCATCCTGGTCAACATGGTGAAACCCCATCTCTACTAAAAATACAAAACATTAGCTGGGCATGGTGGCGCGTGCCTGTAATCCCAGCTACTCAAGAGGCTGAGGCAGGAGAATTGCTTGAACCCAGGAGGTGGAGGTTGCGGTGAGCCGAGATCACGCCATTGCACTCCAGCCTGGGTAACAAGAGCGAAACTCTGTCTCAAAAGAAAAAAAAAAAAAACTACACTGGGAAGATGGGAGGAGGACAGTAAAGGCGTGATATGATGACAGTGTAAGGAAACTAAATCCTCATCTATCACAACAGGAAGTTGATATAGGTGTCAAAGTCACCCAAACCAGCAATATCTATAAAAACATATCAATTAGACATATGTCAGCAGTCCGGGCACTGTGGCTCATGTCTGTAATCTCAGCACTTTGGGAGGCTGAGATGAGCAGACTGAGCCCAGGAGACCAGCCAGGCAACATGGTGAGACCCTTGTCTCTACAAAACAATGCAAAAATTTCTGGGTTTGATAGCACATGCCTATAGTCCCAGCTACCTGGAAGGCTCAGAAGGGAGGATGGCTTTAGCCCAGGGAGTTCGAGGTTACAGTGAGCTATGATCATGCCATGCACTCCAGCCTGGGAAACAGAGTAAGACCCTATTTCAAAAAAAAGAAAAAAAAAAAAAAAAGAGTAAATGAATTTAATGAAGGTACATACTTTTGGCCATTGAAACTGGTGTGTAGGGACGTTTGAGGCAGGGGAATTATACTATTTATTTTTCTTTTTTTTTAAATACTATTTATTTTAAGCTTAATATTTTTGACTGACGTAATATTTAGTAAAAATTAAAATTAATTTTAAATCAAAATGGCAATATAACAAAAAAGATATGATATCTACCAAACTGCAATATGTTAGAAATTACCAATTAAGTAACACTAACTTCCATATTATTTAATGTGGAATAAAGCTTCACCTGCCATCTCATTTCAACATATGTGCTAAGATTATAAAAGAAACTTTAAAAAATCAAACTACTTGTGTGATAAATGTTTTTTGTCAGCAGTCTACAATCAAAGATACAGAAATAAATTAGTTGATAAAACTATTAAGCTTCAATTGTCATCTGAAACACTCAATTTTCATTATGATTAAAACCCTAGTATTTTTGTTAACTGATTTCACACTAAATAAATATTATTATAAGGGTAAGTCTTTAAAGAGCAACCATACTAGGTGAGTCCTGAGTATAGAGATAACACAAGAGAGAAATTCGGGGTTATAAGGTGTCAAGATTTTGGTTTTGCTGAGGGCCTTCATTTACATTCCTGAGTTGGTAGCAAACAGAAACAGGAGCAAGTCAGGAAGGCCCTGAGGATAAAGAGTGTGAAGGTTACTGGACAAGCCAAGCGAGAGGAAAGATATGCAAGATTTTGGTTGCAGTAAGTAAGTAAAGGCAGACTGAAAAGGTCACATCCTTACACATTTACTTGGAATCCAAAACGTCAAAGCTCCACTAGTATGTTAAAACTAAGTATTATGCTGAATCAAATTGGTGTAAATATTTGAATTCTACAGGGAAAGTAAAAATATCATTAGTTAATTCAACACTTATTGTGGCCAGGCGGCGCAGTGGCTCACACCTGTAATCCCAGCACTCTGAGAGGCCCAGGCAGGTGGATCTCTTGAGACCAGGAGTTTGAGACCAGCCTGGGCAACATGGCAAAACCCTCTCTCTACTAAAATTAACTGGGCGTGCTGGCAACTGCCTCTAGTCTAAGCTACCTGGAAGGCTGAGGTGGAAGGGATCACTTAAACCTGAGAAGTTGAGGCTGCATTGAGCCATGTTTGCGCCACTGCACTCTAGCCTTTGTAATGGCAGTGAGACCCTGTCTCAAAATAAATAAACAAAATATTCATTGTACACTGTAAGTCATATTTTGTAAAAGAACCTAGAAAATCACTGTCATGAAAATATCTTCAGAAGATTCCTTATTTTTCTGGAATGTTTGCCAATAAATGTCTATATTTGATTCAAATTAATCTAGTGAGAATAGCAGGGAGGAAAGTAAATGAAAGTGCAGATGAAACAAGACTTGCCCTGAGCTGATAATTGTTATTGCTGGGTGGTGAGCAGAAATACCTAAGAAGAAATACATATTCTGGATCTAATAAGATAATAGTTTTCATTTTAATCTTCTTTTCTAGCTTTTTGTTTCATGAATTTGTGAAAGATTGATAAATTATACTTAATTTCTTTAATCATTTTTATCATTCAAATACATGTATCAGAGCTTGTAGTCAGCCTAAGATAACTAATCTCTTAGTGCAGTCTCTCACCCCGTTTATCATTCACACTACACATCACCTCCACATGGTTCATTAGCCTCTGTCTGAACATCTCCAGCAATGGGTAAACTTAAGTTCAGGTCAACGTTCATTTTTAAATGAGTGCTAACTATGGGAATGTTTTTCATTATACTGTAAAATCCCCTTATCCAAATATGTTATATTTCCCTCAAACAGTCATGCTTACTGAAATTTTCAGTGACCCTACTCTAAGTTATTGATTACATCGGTTGACAAGAGGTAAAAATAAAATCAAACGTTAACAGTTATCAAACTTTTCATTGAAGACGCTTTTAAAATCCACAATGAAACAGATAACACTATTAAGTAAACCATTAGATTTCAAACACTGGACATAACACACACACACATTCATTCTCTCATTCTCAATCTCTCTCTCTCTCTCCCTCTCTCCTTTTTTTTGGACAGGGTCTGGTTCTGGTGCCCAGGCTAGAGCGTAGTGATGCTACCACAGATCACTGCAGCCTTGACTGACCTCCTGGGCTCAGGAACTCCAAGCATGCGCCACCCCACTGGGCTAATTTTTAAATTTTTTTGTAGAGATAGACTGTCTATGATGCCCAGGCTGGTCTTGAATTCCTGGGCTCAGGCAATCCTCCCTCTTCTGCCTCCCAAAGTGTTGGGATTATAGGCATGAGCCACAGCACCTAGCCTGGCTATAATCCTTATATATTTTTGTCTTGGTTGCTCTGAAAGAGCTTTAAAATAATAATAATAAATAATAATTTCATCATTTCTTACCTTCAGGTAAATGTACTAAGTGATTTCTTCTTACATTAAGGTCTCTCAAGGCCTCCAGGTTACCAATTTGGGAAGGGATAGTTTGAATTTCATTGCAGCTCACATCCTATTTTGAAAAAAATACAAAATAAAGATTATCCTAACATTAAATTAGATATGTTTGGTAGACCTTCCGGTATCTTACTTAATAGCTTGATTCAATGGTTCTGAAGAGACTACCTACAGATTCCAAGATTGATAAATTCAGAATACCATAATTCTGAGATCAGCCAAAATAATTTGTAAACCCATAATTATAACAAGAGGGAAGCTGCCTAGGTTAATAAAACCTTTGAGCTGCCATATTAAAACTTAAAATTCTTCCAATATGACTAAAAGAAAATAATACATTTGCTATTTAGAAATGAACACTTGCTGCCGGGTGTGGAGGCTCATGCCTATAATTCCAGCACTTTGGGAAGCCAAGGGGAGTAGATGGCTTGAGCCCAGGAGTTTCAGACCAGCCTGGGCAATATGGTAAGGCCTCGTCTCTATTTTCTTTTTTAAAAACAGCAAAAAGAATCAAAAAAGACTGCTTGCCAAAATTTTCAATAAGCTTCAAACATTATTTTTTAAATTTTCTCAAAATACACTTACAGAAAATACTATTTTTACTTTTCCTACCAAAATAGAATCAGAAGCTAAGACTTTTTTTTTTTTTTTTTTGAGACGGAGTCTTGCTGGTGTCGCCTAATTTCGGCTCGCTGCAAGCTCCACCTCCCAGGTTCCAGCAAATCTCCTGCCTCAGCCTCCCAAGTAGCTGAGACCGATTACAGGCACATGCCACTGTGCCAGCTAATTTCTGTATTTTTAGTAAAGACAGGGTTTCACCATATTGGCCAGGCTGGTCTGGAATCCTGACCTCAGGTGATCCACCTGCCTCGGCCTCCCAAAGTGCTGGGATTAGAGGCATGAGCCACCGCACCGGGCCAGAAGCTAGATTTCTTAGTCCAATGCTCTAGGCATTAAAAGGGTTCTAAAAGAAGTTGAAAGGATATAGGTTCAAATCCTAGCTAGAAAAAAAAAAAAGTTGAAAGGACAGAAAAACAGAGTCTGAGCCAAAAGGTATCAATGTATAATCTCTCAGAAAATACGTACGTTGAAAACAGCAGTTTGCTTTCGCTTAATGAAGAGGAAAAAAAGAAAGAGACAATAAGGATGTTGCTGAAAGACCATCAGGTGGGAATGGAGAGCTTCAGGGACACTTTTTTTTTTTTTGAGACAGAGTCTCACTTTGTTACTCAGGCTGCAGCGCAGTGGTGCAATCTTGACTCACTGTAATCTCTGCCTTCTGGGTTCAAGCGATTCTCCTGCCTCAGCCTCCCAAGTAGCTGGATTATAGATGCGTGCCATCAGACCGGGCCAATTTTTGTATTTTTAGTAGAAACAGGGTTTCACCATGTTGGCCAGGCTGGTCTTGAACTCCTGACCTCAGGTGATCTGCTCGCCTCAGCCTCCCAAAGTGCTGGGATTACAGGCATGAGCCCAGCCAGAAGTGACTTCATTTACAAAGAGTGGTAGAAGGACACAATTAAATATCTTAGAAAATACATGGCATTGAAGTATATTTTACTTTATAGAATGAGAAATAAGTTCTAAAGATATAATGTAAGACAAAAAACAAACAAACAAACAAAAAAAACACCTGACCTTTGTAATGTCACTCTCCAATAGGAACTAATCAAAAATCAGAATACTGATGATACAAATAAATTTAGTTTGAAAAACTCAAATATATTAACATATCTCAAAAATTTAATGACATAGAAATCATTTCATATTGGCTAGAACATAATTCTAATGACCTTTTCCCATATGTGTGGGCCTATTAGGCTTGTACTTTCAGTTATTTCTTAATTCTGTATGTCAACTACTTGAGTACTGAAAATTCAATAAATGATTCATTACCAATACTAGAAAATCAGTCAAAAACATATCTTTTTTTTTTTTTTTGAGACGGAGTTCCACTCTTGTTGCCCAGGCTGGAGTGCAATGACAGATCTCGGCTCACCGCAACCTCCGCCTCCTGGTTCGAACAATTCTCCTGCCTCAGCCTCCTGAGTAGCTGGGATTACAGGCACGCGCCACCATGCCCAGCTCATTTTTGTATTTTTAGTAGAGACGGGGTTTACCATGTTGACCAGGATGGTCTCGATCTCTTGAACTCGTGATCCACCCGCCTTGGCCTCCCAAAGTGCTGGGATTATAGGCATGAGCCACCGCGCCCGGCCCAAAAACATATCTTAATAATCAATCTTTGCCATATAAAAGAGTAAGTATGGTATGACTTTGGATACACCTCTCTCTACAAAGTTTCACACACGCGCACACACACACACGTTGGACGATAAAAATTATTAACTTACAAGTTCCATCAAATGTCTGAGGTGTCCAATTTCTTCTGGAAGTGACACCAATTTGTTATTACTAGCAATTAAGACTTTCAATGGTAAATTACACAGGTGTACCGGCAACGTTGACAGTTGGTTCCGACTAAGTGGGTAAGTAGAAAGAGAGAAGAATCAGAGTCCACCACTGAAGAAAAGTTTTCCATCTTTCTCATTCTATACTCAGTAAAATAATAAACATGAGTCCTGCAAGAAACAGACAGGGTATTGGAGTTCTAGCCTTCATTTTATTGGTGGTCAGCTCTGTGGCTGAACTTAATCTGCATCTTACAAAGATTCCTCATCTGTAAACTGAAGATCTTATTATCTCCCTACTTATCTTCCAGGGCTCTTGCACAATAAAACTCCTCTGTAAAAAATTAAGTACTATATAAACACAGTATCATTTTATTAAAGTTTATGTAGGAAAAGATTTTTCTAAAGGTGGATAATATCATCCTCCTTCCTTCTGAAGAAAAGTTATAAACAAAACTTGTAATCTACTTTCCTCATCATTACATTATAATCAAATGTACATAAATGATTAAATTATAGCTCTATGGGAAAAAAGCAGTAGGTTGTGATTTCACAGATCATACCAACTAAATTACAGGTAAATAATTTTTACTTATACAAAAACATGCAAACCAGAACGAAAAGTAAAATAATAAAACACATCTATCAAGACAAAAATAAATTAGATTTTTATGTACGTAGATTCAACCTCTTAATCCTTAGGACCAATTCCCTCTCCATTTTTAAGATCTTTTACTGAGATCATGAGCCTTTAAAACTTTTTAGTCTAATAACAATTCCACTCACAGACATCTATCTTAAGGAAACAGTAAACACTTACATACAAAATTCTCTACTATTGTTTTTATCATGGTAAAAAACTAGAAGAAACTAAAGATCCCAGAGGAAAATGTATTTTCAATAGTATGTAAACTGTACAACAAAATAATTGCATACAAAAGTTTTAAAAAAATATTTCATGACAAGGGGAAAACTCATTTAAAAATTTGACTAAAAGCCTGGAAAAACAGAAGGAAAAGATCACTTATAAAATTCAGATACATTTTGATGAATTTCCTTTATACTTTTCCACATCTACACATTATCTTCAATGAATATTTGCAAATTTTATAGTTAAATAAAACAAGTTATTTTAAGATGTGAAAATGGAGTAGACAAGATGAATGCATTTATATATTCAGAATTTAATATGCAAATATAGTCCCAAGAAACGAAGTAATTTCAGATCTACTATTCTTACTTGATGAGGCAAATTAGAAATTATAACCGGAGAAGCACTGCTGTAAGACTGCTGCAAGCCCGTCAGGCAAATGGCTAGTAAGATCTGTTAATTACCAGCATCTCCAACTAACAACAGCCGACTTACAATGGCTTCATGATGGTGAGAAAGCAATACATATTCAGAAGAAACCATACTTTAGTACAGTATCTAATAAATTATATGAGCTATGGAACAGTTTATTATAAAACAGGCCTTGTGTTAGACGATTTTGCCCAGCTGTAGCCTAATGTTAGTGTTTTGAGCACATTTAAAGTAGGCTAGGCTAGGCTGTAACGTTTGATGGATGATGTGAGAAATGCATTTTCAACTTAGATGGGTTTGCTGGGATGTAACCCCAGTGTAAGTCAGGGAGCATCTGTATTGCAAAGCCAAAGACAGAGAAACTAGAGGGACACAGGAAATACTGTTAATATATCCCAAGAGCACATACAGAAACTCCTGATATGATTAGGTAACATATACATAGGTAAATATTTCAGTGAGAGGGGAAAATTCAAAAGAACACATAAAATCAAAAATTTAAAATAAGAAAACAATATTCTTACCTAATATTTAAGAATGTTAGAGCTTGTAGGTTTAGAATTGCCTCTGGAATATACCGAATACAATTTTGGTACAAGTTGAGATTTTCAAGAGAAACAAAGTGACATGCTTCTATAGGAATTTCTGAAAGACGATTTCGTGACAGGTCTAAAAAAAACATTAAATTAGGTTTAAAATCAGTCCTTGGAACTTACTTTATTGAAATGTTTTGATTTTCCACATATGCTAAAAAATAAAACAATTACTCTTTAAAACTAATACAACTTCTAAGGCATATCTGCTTACAAATTATATCAAAGGTCTTATCAGTCAGTTTCAAATATCCTAAAACAAGTAAGATCCCTAAAATCCACCTTCCTAAAGGCACAGAAAACATGCTGAGGTTTCTGAAAAGCAAAACAAAAAATACTGTCCCTTTATTTATCAAGGATGATCAAGATCAGGTCAAAAGCACTCAGGAACCATCTTTGCTCCCAATGGCCAAAGATGAGGCAATCTGAGCTTTGATAAAGATGACTGCAATACACTGAAATTTATCACATATATTGAACTACGTGAGTTTATGACACACACCCAAAAAAGATGACAGAGAACTAATACATTATCTTGTACACTGGTGATATGGTTTTCCTGTGTCCCCATCCAAATCTCAACTTGAACTGTCAGAATTTCCACATGCTGTGAGAGGGACCCAGTGGAGAGGTAACTGAATCATGGAGGTCGGTCTTTCCCATGTTACTCGTGATAGTGAGTAAGTTCACAAGATGTTATGGGTTTACCAGGGGTTTCCACTTTTGCTTCCTCCTCATTTTCTCTTGCTGCTGCTATGTAAGTGCTTTTTACTTTCCGCCATGATTCTGAGACCTCCTCAGCCATGTGGAACTGTAAGTCCAATTAAACCTCTTTTTGTTCCCAGTTTCAGGTATGTCTTTATCTGAAGCATGAAAACAAACTAATACAAATGAAGGAAAAATCAAACATTTGAGAAAATTAAGAGGAAAAATCAAACACTTATTTACCTTCCCTATATAAAAGTATCATTGGAATGGCCAGGCATGGTGGCTCACAACTGTAACCCCAGCACTTTGGGAGGCCGAGGCAAGTGGATCATGAGGTACGGAGTTCAAGACCAGCCTGGCCAACATGGTGAAACCCTATCTTTACTAAAATTACAAAAATTAGCTGGGCGTGGTGGCTGGCAGGCAGCTGTAATTCTAGCTACTCTGGAGACTGAGGCAGGAGAATTGCTTGAACCCGGAAGGCAGAGGTTGCAGTGAGCCGAGATCGCGCCACTGCACTCCAGCCTGGGTGACAGAGCAAGATACCGTCTCAAAATAAAATAATAATAATAATAATTTTAAAAAGTATCACTGAGTAAACAATGGATGGGTGCAACTCTCTATAAAAGTATTCTAGGTATGAATAAAAAAGAATGACACACTATCACAATTTTGAAACCCCTATGAATTAATGATCTAGAATTGAACATCAATGGTTATCTTTAAAAAAAAAGACAATCAGAAATTATGTGCCTCAGGTCAGGTACAGTGGCTCACACCTGTCATCCCAGCACTCTGGGAAGCCAGGTGGATCATTTGAGGTCAGGAGATCGAGACCAGCCTGGCCAACAAGGTAAAACACCATCTCCACTAAAAATACAAAAATTGGCCACGCGTGGTAGCAGGCGCCTGTAATCCCAGCTACTCAGGAGGCTGAGGCAGGAGAATCGCTTGAACCCAGGAGGTGGATGTTGCAGTGAGCCGAGTTCGCACCACTGCACTCCAGCCTATGTGATGGAGTAAGACTCAGTCTCAAAACAAAAAAAAAGAATGCTGTACGTGTATTCTTTGGTGACCTTCATTCAGCTTCTGAGATTGAATCCTGTAGTTGCATATTGCAATAGTTCCATCATTTCCGCTGTCTTCATAGTATATTACTATATGAATATGCCACAACTTATTTAACCCATTCTACTAATGATGAACATTTTAATTACCCACTGATCTAGATATATATATATCTACAAGTGAAAATACTGTGTAATAACATATACGTTTCTTCAACTTCACAAGAGAATGCCAAACTGTTTTCCGAAGTGGTTGTACTAATTTACAAATCTAATGTACAAAGAGTTCCTGTAGCTTTCTTCATTTCCTTGTCAACACCTGTTATTGTGAGATGTTTTAATATTTGTATAGTGGCATCTCACTGTGACTTTAATTTTTATTGGTCTTCTAGATTTCCTTTCTTGTGAAGTGCCTGCCCTAGTCTTTCGGTCTGTAGGACATATTTATAAGTTTTGAATACGAGTCCACTGTCATTTACATATGGTACAAATATCTTCTTCCACTTTGTGGTTTAAGTTTCTCTTCATGATATCTTCTATAAAAGCCTTTACTTTTTCTTTTTTTTTTCTCTTTACTTGAAATTAAATATACTCCAAGAGAAAACCTTTACTTTTTTTTTTTTTAATTAGTCAACGTTCTGCTGAAGAAAACCTTTACTTTTAATTGAGTAAACTTGTATTAAGCATTTCCTTTATGATTAGTTGCTTTTGTGGTTTTAAAATAAATGTTTCTTTACTTCAATGTCATAACGATAGTCTCTTCTAAAAGTTTTGCTGCATTTAATTTATCAGGAATTGACTTTCTAGTATAATGTGAAGTAGAAGGCCAATTTCCCTGTTTTCCATAGGGATACCCAGTTGTGCCAGTGACAGTCACTTAAAAGAGCATCTTTTCTCCCACTATTTTCCTGTTACACCTTTGTTGTATATCAGTGCCTATATTTGCACTGGCCTGTTTAGGAGCTAATTGGTTCTATTGCTCTATTTATCTATCCTTACCTCAGTACTAAACAATCTTAATTACTACAGTTTTATAGTAATTTTTGATAGCTAGTAAATCAAACAGTACTACCTTATTGTAGTTCTTAATAAATTGTGTCTTGGCTTTCCAGATTTTTTTGCATTTCCCTATAAATTTTAGAATAAACTTAAGTATCACAAAAATATTTTAAGTATCACAATATATTAAGTATCACAAAAATACTTAATATTTTGTCAGTGATCTCTGCTGCCTTATCTTGCAACACCTAAAAGCCCATGGTGGGCAGAATGAAGGTGTGCTGTATTGAGGGTTTTAGAGTTTCAGAGTCCTTTACTGTTAAAGATTTGTTACCAGTTTGACATCAGGCACCCAATGAATTAGGATATTACTTTGTTATATAAAGCCTGGCACATAGTGGGAACTCAATATATATTTGTTATATCTTTTTAAAAACACTATTTTTTCACCTAAAAGTTGTTTTGCAATTTTAAAATAGAAACCTTTAGGTAACACATGCCAGGTGTTTCAAGGGTCATTTTACGAGACCAAAATTCTTTTTGTTGATAGCTATACCTTTGTATAGCATATATATACCTATGCTATCAAAATGAAAACATTGTTTTTCTAAAGTAATTTTGGTGTAACAGCACATCCTGGAGAGCTAAATGAACTGTGAAATGTATTTATCTAAAAATAATTAGTGTTTCAGTAATAGAATTGTTCTAAGTCATCAACTCTATTGTTCTATACCACCAGAAACAACTGAACAAATTTAAAAGTTTTAATATTTGTGGAAATCCAGAGTATTTTTTACTTTTTCCCCTTTCATGAAAATAGCTGTCAAACTATTAGCTTTCTAATGTGTGCATCTTAAATTCAGAACAAGAAAGGATATGTTATCAAACAAAATTAATATTAGTGAATCGATATTTTTCTCTATAAATCTCATAACTTATATTTTGTTAAAAAAAAAAAGTAACAAAGCACACTGCCTGCTTGCTGATGTTTCTTTGTCATTACGTTTAGTTCTGTAGCACAAATAATGTAAATTCTTAAACTTGAAAACAGATTGTGGGAAGGATTTATTAACTTAAATGGCATTTTTCCCAGCTAATTTAACTTTCTGTCTACTTCTGTTTGAGGCTGTGAAGGTCACAAGGTCCAGAAAAAGAATATAATTATTTTACTGATATGATACTGCTTACTTCTCATATGGTGGCTAAGAGAAAAAGAGAAAAGAAAAACCCTTAAAAATGCAAAATTTATTATAATACAACAGCTTGTTAATAATGTAAATGGTTTATAACTTAAATATTTTTAAAATAAGATAATTACAAACACCTAAGCAGTGTTTCAATGTTTCGCTCAACAAAATCTTTGTTTGCTCTCAGAGAAGTTGGCTCCATTTTGCCCTTTCTTTCGGATGTAGTCAGATTACTGCAATTACCATTCTAGACTCTTCCTAGAGTTGCCTCAAGCAATCTTCTTTTTCTCCAGACCACTGTCTGACTTTTATACTGAAGGTGTCTGAGATTACTTCCTCTGACCCACCAAACAGATCTAAGTCTCTTCTACCTCTATCCTCCTCATTCTCAAGTAAGCTGTAAGAAAAATTAATGTGATAGGCCAGGCTAGTGGCTTGCACCTGTAACCCCAGCAATTTTGGAGGCTGAGGTAGGCAAATCACCTGAGGTCGGGAGTTCAAGACCAGCCTGGCCAACATGGTGAAACCCCATCTCTACTAAAAATACAAAAATTAGCCGGGTGTGGTGGCTCACACCGAATCTCAGCTGCTAGGAAGGCCAAGGAAGGAGAATCGCTTGAACAGGGGAGGCGGAGGTTGCAGTGAATGAAGATCACACATCACTGCACTCCAGCCTAGGCTACAGCACGAGACTTCCATCTATTTAAAAAAAAAAAAAAGAAAAAGAAAAAGAAAAATTAATAATGACTTATCCGTTAAAAGGAACCATCGAACTGAATCAAAACCAAAGAAAGTCAAATTCAGTGAACCAATCAATACAAATCTTTTAAATTTAAATTCTCTACATTCCCAACAGGCCATCCTGAATTCATTCAGTTCTATATGTAGTTCTTCAGAGCATTCCCAGCTATTGTACAGGAGCACGCTGCCTAAAGCACATAGGAAAAAGGAACAAGGGACACTCTCCCCAAATGTCTCGTTTAAAAAATAATATTTCTGGGCCAGGCACAGTGGCTCATGCCTGTAATCCTAGCACCTTGGGAGGCTGAGGCGAGCAGATCACTTGAGATCAGGAGTTTGAGACTGGCCTGGCCAACATGGTGAAACCCTGTCTCCACAAAAAATACAGAAATTAGCCAGGCGTGGTGGCACATGCCTGTAATCGCAACTACTCAGGAGGCTGAGGCAGGAGAATCGTTTGAATCTGAGAGGTGAAGGTTGCAGTGAGCCTGGATTGAACCACTGCACTCCAGCCTAGGCAACAAAGAAAGACTCTCTCTCAAAAAAAATTAATTAAACAAAAAATAACATTTCTGGCATTGTGCATTTTTTATCATAAATGTCCAAGTCAGTCTGACACTTATTTTTTGTTTGTTTGTTTTGAGATGGAGTTTCGCTCTTATTACCCAGGCCTGAGTGCAATGGCGCCATCTTGGCTCACCGCAACCTCCGCCTCCTGGGCTCAGGCAATTCTCCTGCCTCAGCCTCCTGAGTAGCTGGGATTACAGGCATGTGCTACCATGCCCAGCTACTTTTTTGTATTTTTAATAGAGACGGGGTTTCACCATGTTGACCAGGATGGTCTCGATCTCTTGACCTCGTGATCCACCCGCCTCGGCCTCCCAAAGTGCTGGGATTACAGGCTTGAGCCACGGCGCCCGGCCCAGTCTGACACTTTTTAAGTTCTTTGCTCAGCTTACAATGTTCTTAATTTCCCTCTCTCTCATTCACAGGTGCTGACCCTCCAACTCTCTCAAATTTTCAGTCACATATACCAGTGATTCTTAACCCTAGAGATCGTCTCGAAGTCACACTGAACTTTGGGCTGTTTCAAGTCATGATAACCTGGTAAACTCCTGCCCCTCCTTCAGAGTCATCTCAAGCACAATCTTATTATACGGCCTAGTCTGGGCACTCAAAGAATTCTACCACTGAGTTTCTAATAATCTAGTATAGTAGTTACCACAGGGTACTACAATTCTTCATTAGATTCTGAATTCCTGAGACCAACAGCTTTATGTCTTTAGTATATAATGCAATACCTGATCTCCAGGGCTTATAAAAAGGTCCAGTTTCTCTGCTAGAATTAAGTTAACTCTGGGTGCAGACACTAGATAATTCATTCTGATCAAATATCCAATTTGTGATTTCATGTTTTTTTACTTAAAATGGGAAAATTACTTCTGAAAAGTTTATTTTGGTAATTAGTTAATTAATGTTTAAAATCTGGAGTCTCAGGATCTAGAATTTGCAAATAAAAAAATGTGGGGTTCAACAAGAGAACTAGTGAAAAGAATCCGCGGTAGAGAAAATGTGGTAGGAGAAATACCTACATATCAAGTCAGATCAAATCCCTACCACAAACCCTCTGCCACACAAACCACAAATAAAATGTTTAATTTTTTACAGTTGTGAGCTGGGCATAGTTGGCATATTGTAATTCCAGCACTCTGGGAGACTGACATGGGAGGATCACTTGAGCCCAAGAGTCCAAGACCAGCCTGGGCAACACAGCGAAACGCTGTTTCTTTAAAAAAATAAAACGAAACAAAATTAAATAGACTAAGAAAAAAGAAGAGAGAAAAAATTAAATGGATAATCTGATAAGGGATTAATATCCAGAATACAAAGAACACCTAAAACTCAATAATAAAAAACAATTGTCCGGGCGCGGTGGCTCAAGCCTGTAATCCCAGCACTTTGGGAGGCCGAGGCGGGTGGATCATGAGGTCGAGAGATCGAGACCATCCTGGTCAACGTGGTGAAACCCCTTCTCTACTAAAAATACAAAAAAATTAGCTGGGCATGGTGGCGCGTGCCTGTAATCCCAGTTACTCGGGAGGCTGAGGCAGGAGAATTGCCTGAACCCAGGAGGCGGAGGTTGCGGTGAGCCGAGATCGTGCCATTGCACTCCAGCCTGGGTAACAAGAGCGACACTCTGTCTCAAAAAAAAAAAAAAAAAAAAACAATTAAAAATAGACAAAGGATTTGAATATTATTCCAAGGAAGAGATACAAATGGCCAATAAACACATTAAAAGGTATCTACATTATTAATCATTAGGGACATGCAAATCAAAACTATAATAAGGAAGTCGTAGCCAGAGCAATCAGATAAGAGAAAGAAAGAGCATCCAAATTAGGAAGGAAGAAATCAAATTATCCTTGTTTTCGGATGACATAATCTTGTATTTGGACAAATCTAAAGACTCCACCAAAATTAAGTAAGTTGCAAAATGCAAAAATCAACATACAAAAATCAGTAGCATTCCCTTATGCCAACAGCAGTCTAAAAATAAAAATTTAAAAAAAATCACATTTACAACAGCTACAAATAAAATTAAATACCCAGGAATTAACCAAAGAAAAAAGATCTCTACAATGAAAACTATAAAATACTGGTGAAAAAACTTGAAGGGGCTGGGCGCAGTGGCTCAAGCCTGTAATCCAGCACTGTGGGAGGCCAAGGCGGGTGGATCACGAGGTCAAGAGATTGAGACCATCCTGGTCAACATGGTGAAACCCCAATTCTACTAAAAATACAAAAAATTAGCTGGCCATGGTGGCGCGTGCCTGTAATCCCAGCTACTCCTATGCTGAGGCAGGAGAATTGCCTGAACCCAGGAGGCGGAGGTTGCAGTGAGCCGAGATCACGCCATTGCACTCCAGCCTGGGTAACGAGCGAAACTCCGTCACATATTTAAAAAAAAAAAAAAACTTGAAGAGGACATACAAAAATAGAAAGATATGCTTTATTCAAGGATTGGGAAAATCAGTATTATTAAAATGTCCATATTACCCAAAACAATCTACAGACTCAATGCACTCCCTGTCAAAATACCGACGATATTCTTCATAGAAATAGAAACGAGCAATCCTAAAATTTACACGAAACCATAAAAGACTCAGAAAAGGCAAAGCTGTCTGGAGAAAAAATAACAAAACTGGAAAAACGTTATTAC
Organism: Saimiri boliviensis; assembly: GCF_048565385.1. NCBI lineage: Eukaryota > Metazoa > Chordata > Mammalia > Primates > Cebidae > Saimiri > Saimiri boliviensis. The sequence goes on along the minus strand of NC_133457.1, from coordinate 68,535,611 downwards.
CGGACTTCAAATTCTACTACAGAGCTACAGTAACCAAAACAGCTTGGTACTGGCATAAAAACAGGCACACACACCAATGGAACAGAATAGAGAAACAAATCATAAATTTACAGTGAACTCATTTTTAACAAAGGTGCCAAGAGCATACATTGGGGAATGGACAGTCTTTTCAATACATGGTACTGGGAAAACTGGATATTTGCATGCAGAAAAATGAACCTAGACAGCTCCCTTATGCCATTTACAAAAATCAAATACAAATGGATTAAAGACTTAAATTTAAGACCTCAAACTATGAAACTACTAAAAGAAAACATTGGGGAAGCTCTCCAGGACATGAGACTGGGCACCGATTTCTTGAGCAATATCCCACAAGCACAAGCAACCAAAGCGAAAACGGACAAATGGGATCACACCAAGTTAAAAAGCTTGTGCACAGCAAAGTAAACAACAAAGGGAAGAGATAACCCACAGAATGGGAAAAATATTTGCAAACTATCCATCTGACAAGGGATTAATAAGGCGAATATATAAGAAGCTCAAACAAGTCTATAGGAAAAAATCTAATAATCCAATTTTAAAATGTGCTAAAGCTCTGAATAGACATTTCCCAAAAGAAGACATACAAATGGCATAGAAGTATATGAAAAGCTGCTAACATGAATGATCCTTAGAGATACACAAATCAAAACTACAATGAGATATCATCTCACCCCAGTTAAAATGGCTTTCATACAAAAGACAAGCAATTACCAATGCTGAAGAAGATGTAAAGAAAAGGGAACTCTCGGCCGGGCACGGTGGCTCAAGCCTGTAATCCCAGCACTTTGGGAGGCCGAGGCGGGTGGATCACGAGGTCAAGAGATTGAGACCATCCTGGTCAACATGGTGAAACCCCGTCTCTACTAAAAATAGAAAAAATTAGCTGGGCGTGGTGGTGTGTGCCTGTAATCCCAGCTACTCAGGAGGCTGAGGCAGGAGAATTGCCTGAACCCAGGAGGCGGAGGTTGCAGTGAGCTGAGATCGTGCCATTGCACTCCAGCCTGGGTAACAAGAGCAAAACTCCGTCTCCAAAAAAAAAAAAAAAAGAAAAAAAAAAGAAAAGGGAACTCTTTTGGTTCCCTTTTCTTGTTGGTGGGAATATAAATTAGTACAACCACTGAGGAGAACAGTTTGAAGGTTTGTCAAAAAATTAAAATCAGAGCTACCATATGACCCATAAACATCTCTGCAAGGTATATACCCAAAAGAAAGAAAATCAGCACATCAAAGAGCTATCTGCATTCCCATGTTTTGCAGCACTATTCACAGTAGTCAAATCGTCAACAGATGAACAGGTAAGGAAAATGAGGTACACATACATAATGGAGTACTATTCAGCTACAAAAAAGAATGAGATTGTGTCGCCAGGCGCAGTGGCTAACGCCTGTAATTCCAACACTTTTGGAAGCCAAAGTGGGTGGACCATCACCTGAGGTCAGGACTTTGCGACCAGCCTGGATAACATGGCGAAACCTCATCTCTACTAAAAATACGGCCAGGCGCGGTGGCTCAAGCCTGTAATCCTGGCACTTTGGGAGGCCGAGGCGGGTGGAGGTTAAGAGATTGAGGTCAAGAGATCGAGACCATCCTGGTCAACATGGTGAAACCCCGTCTCTACTAAAAATACAAAAAATTGGCTGGGCATGGTGGCGCATGCCTGTAATCCCAGCTACTCAGGAGGCTGAGGCAGGAGAATTGCCTGAACCCAGGAGGCAGAGGTTGCAGTGAGCTGAGACTGCACCATTGCACTCCAGCCTGGGTAACAAGGGCTAAACTCCGTCTCAAAATAATAATAATAATAATAATTATAATAATAATAAAATAAAAATACAAAAATTAGCAAGGTGTGGTGGCACATGACTGTAATCCCAGCTACTCAGGTAGCTGAGGCAGAATAGCTTTAACCCCGGAGGTGGAGGTTGCAGTGAGCCAAGCCCATGCCACTGCACTCCAGTCTGGGCAACAAAGCAAGATTCCGTCTCAAAAAAAAAAAAAAAAAAAAAAAAGAGAGAGAGAGATTGTGTCATTTGCAACAACATGGATGGAACTAGAAGTCATTATATAAAGTGAAATAAGACAGGCACAGAAAGACAAACTTCTCATGTTCTAATTTATTTGTGGGATAAATTAAAAAAGAATTTAAAAATTAAAATAATTGAACTAATGGAGACAGCAGAACGACGATTATGAGAGGCTGGAAAGGATAGTCGTGGCCTGGGGGAAGAGAGGATGGTTAATGAGTACAAAAATATAGTTAAACAGAACAAGTAAGATCTAGTATTTGATAGCACAAGATGACTACAGTCAACAATAATTTATTGTACATTTTAAATTAACTAAAAAGAGTATAACTGGATTGTCTGTAACACAAAGCATCAATGCTTGAGGCAATGGATACCCTAGTTAACCTCATGTGATTATTATACATTGTATGCCTCTATCAGAGTATCTCACAGACCCCAAAAATATATGTGGCCACTACATACTCACAGACATTTAAAAAACTACAATAAAATACCATTTCATACCCATTCAGATAACTATTATCAAAAACAGAAAAACAACAGATGTTGGTAAGAATGTGGAGAAATTGGAGCCTCTTTGCTTTGCTGGCTGGAAAGTAAAATGGTACCGCCACTGTGGAAAAGAACATGACAGTTTCTCAAAAAAGTAAACACAGAATTATATTTATGATCCATACAATCCAACAATTCCACTTCTGGGTAAATCCTACTTCTGGGTATATAATGAAAAGAACTGGTTAGGTACAGTGGCTTGCACCTATAATCCCAGCACTTTGACAGGCTGAAGTGGGTAGATCACTTGAGGTCAGGAGTTTGAGACCAGCCTGGCCAACATGGCAAAACCCTGTCTCTACAAAAAATACAAAAATTAGCCAAGCATGGTGACATGTGCCTGTAATCTCAGCTACTCGGGAGACTGAGACAGGAGAATCGCTTGAACTCAGGAGGCAGTTTGAAGGTTTCTCAAAAACTAAAAAAAGGGTTACCACATGATCCAGCTTGGTGGCAGTAAGCCAAGATGGTGCCACTATATTCCAGCTTGGATGCAGCGAGACTCTATCTCAAAAAAAAAAAAAAAAGGACTGAAAACAGGAACTTGAGCAGATATTTGTACCTCAATACTCACATCAGCATTATTCAAAATTGTCAAAAGGGGGACAAGAACCAAATGTCTACCAATGGGTGAACAGGTATTTACATATGTTACACGCATACAATGGAATATTATTCTACATTCAAAAAGGAATAAAATTATTTGACATGCTACAACATGAAGTTTGCAAACATTATGGTAAATGAAATATGCCAGACATCAAAGGATAAATCTAATTCCATTTATATGAAGTCCCTAGAATAGCCCAATTCATAAAGACATAAAGCAGAATGATTACCAGGAAGTAATGAAGAGTTAGCGTTTAATGCATACAGAGTTGCAGTCTGGGATAATGAAAAAAGTTCGGGAAGTGGATTTAGTTGGTGACAGCTGCACAGCAGTATGATGGTACTTAATATCACTGAACATACGCTTAAAAATGGGGAAAATGGCATATTTTCCACAATTTAAAAAATCAAATATGTAGTACTCAAAGTAGAAAAGAAATCTATCTGCCTCTTCCTAGTGACATGTACCTTAAAAATCTCTCTCTAAAATTATGGCTTTTCTAATAACCATCTTATATCTCAGCAATAAAATGAATACACAAATTACAGAAACAAATATCCAAAGTATTTCTGAACTTCAAATCTCAAAACTTAGGTTCACAACGGTGTAACCGAGACTGGCAGTTACTTACTAACTTTTTTCCTTCTTAACCCCATTTCTCTCTGCCAGGGAGAAAAATGCTTAACATTTCATTCTATTTGGCTATTTAATTATGACAGTAGGACTTATTTCTTTAAATCTCAGTAACTAAGCCAGGAAAACCAAGGTTCATTCCAGTCCAAACACAAATTAATGTTTTCAACAGTATGGCATTTCTTAAGAAATGCTAGTAGTCAAAAGTCTTCTGTTCTTCTAAAACTCCTTCAGGCCATCCCACGCAGTGACATCATCCTTATCAAATAAAGCCCTTTATGCAATACTCACATATACAGTACTATCATTTTCTATGAGAACAGACACTACTATGAATGTTAAAATGGCCAGAGATTATGACAAATAATGTGTATAAGAGATTTTCAATACTGAGCAATGTAAATTTTAAAGATTATGGGAATAATATCCTATAACACATAAAGAAATGGCAAATGGAAACTAAAAAATTTCTAAAATACACAATCAATATGAAATAAACTAAAGAGTTATTTTCAAAAATTCAAGTCCCTAAAGAATTATATAAAAGTAACAATTTAGGCCGGGTGCGGTGGCTCATGCCTGTAATCCCAGCACTTTGGGAGGCTGAGGTGGGCGGATCATGAGGTCAGGAGATCGAGACCACCCCAGCCAACATGGTGAAGCCCCGTCTCTAGAAAAATAAAAATAAATTGGCTGGGCGTGGTGGCTCATACCTGTAATCTCAGCACTTTGGGAGGCCGAGGCGAGCAGATCACAAGGTCAAGAGATTGAGACCAACCTGGCCAACATGGTGAAACTCCATCTCTACTAAAAAATACAAAAATCAGCTGGGCGTGGTGGCAGGCACCTATAGTTCTGGCTACTCAGGAGGCTGAGGCAGGAGAATTGCTTGTACCCAGGAGGCGGAGGTTGCGGTGAGCCGAGATCACGCCATTGCACTCCAGCCTGGGTAACAAGAGCGAAACTCCGTCTCAAAAAAAAAAAAGAAGTTGTCTAGCAAGACAGCATAATAATAATAATAAAGCACCAGGAAAGGGTAACTTAGCAAAACTTAGCAAGTTTTCTAAGTTTCTTAGAAAACTTTTAGATAATAACTGCTCTACTCTACTACTCCACTCAAATATCTCAGAAAACACTGGAAAAAAACAAGCTTCCCAAGCAACCTTTGAGTAGCCTCACTCCTCTCAAAGGTTGCATGGGGAACCTAAATTTCCACCCTTGCCAGACTTTAATAAGTCTTATAATCCCCAAAATGCACAGGTTTCAACTGAAAACATTTACAATACTAAGGATCAGGAAGATCTCAAACTGAATAAAAAACAATCAATAAATAACAACACTGAGATGACAGAGATCCTAGACCATCCTAAAAATGCTTCAGAGAGCAATTACAAACTATCTTGTAACAAATGAAAAACAGAAAGCCTCAACAACAACAACAACAAACAGAAGGTTTCTAGAAACAAGATATGAAGGGGGAACAACACAAACAGCTCAATGGATGGGTTCAACAGCAGAGCAGAAAGCAGAAAAAAGAATCAGCAAACTGCAGGACAGAAAAATAGAAATTACCCAGTCTGAACAAGAGAGAAAATAAACTGGAAAAAAAAAAAACTGAATAGAGCAAGGACTTATGAAACTGTAACAAGAATCTAACACTGATGTCATCGGAATCCTGGAAGAGAGACAGGAGGTCAGAGCTGAATACTTGAGCATTTTTTAGGGCTGAAAAATGAACCGAAGAGAAAGCTTCTTAAGTTTGGCAAACCTATAGAGGCTGACCAAACCATAAACAGGATAAACCCAAAGACATCCACAAGACACATTATAGTCAAACTTCAGAAAACTGAAGACAGAGAAAAAAATCGCTTTTTAGGCTGGGTGCGGTGGCTCAAGCCTGTAATCCCAGCACTTTGGGAGGCCAAGGCGGGTGGATCACGAGGTCAAGAGATGAAGACCATCCTGGTCAACATGGTGAAACCCCGTTTCTACTAAAAAAAAATACAAAAAAATAGCTGGGCATGGTGGCACGTGCCTGTAATCCCAGCTACTCAGGAGGCTGAGGCAGGAGAATTGCCTGAACCCAGAAGGCGGAGGTTGCAGTGAGCCGAGATCACGCCATTGCACTCCAGCCTGGGTAACAAGAGCAAAACTCTGTCTCAAAAAAAAAAAAAAAAAAAAAAAAACCAAAAATAGTTTTGTTTTGTTTTGTTTTTTCCCAGACAGGATCTCACTCTGTTACCCTAGCTAGAGTACAGTAGCACCATCATGGCTTCCACCTCTTGGGCTCAAGAGATCCTCCCACCTCAGCCTCATGAGTTGTTGGGACTATAGGCACACACCATCACTCCTGCCTACTTTTTATACTTTTTGTAGAGAAGAGGTCTCACTATGTTGCCCAGGATGGTCCTGAACTCCTGGCCTCAAGTGATCCTCCTGCCTTGGCCTCCCGAAGTGCTGGGATAACAGGTACGAGCCACCATGCCTGGCCAAGAAAAAAGAAAATCTTGAAAAGAGCAGAAACAACTGAAATGACAGATTTCATATCAGAAACCATGGAAGCCAGAAAGAAGTGGCACTACATCTTCCTTTTTTTTTTAAAAGACAAAGGGTCTCACCCTGTTACCCAGGCTGGAATGCAGTGGCACAATCGCGGCTCACTGCAGCTTTGATCTCCTGGGCTCAGGTGATCCTCCCACCTCAGCCTCCCAGACAGCTGAGACTACAGGCATGTGCCACCAAGCCCAGCTAATTTTCTGTAGAGATGGAGTTTTGCCGTATTGCCCAGGGTGGTCTTAAACTCCTGGGCTCAAGTGATCTGTTTATCTTGGCCTCCCAAAGTGCTGCAATTACAGGCGTGATCCACAGTGCCTGGCCCAACATCTTTTAAACACTAAAAGAAAAGACTGTTTGCCCAGAATTGTATATTCAGCAAAAATGTCCTTCAGGAATCAAGGGGAGATGATCAAGACATTCTCAGAAGAATGAAAATTAAGAGAGTCTGTAACAGAAGATCTAACCTAAAAGAATGAGTAATGGAAGTTCTCTAATAGAAAAAAAGTGGTGAAAGAAAAGAATCTTAAAACACCAAGAAAAGACACAGTGTATTAGTTTGCTAGAGCTGCCACAATAAAATACAACATAGGCCAGGCGCAGTGGCTCACACCTGTAAGCTCAGCACTTTGGGAGGCTAAGGCAGGCAGATCACAAGGTCAAGAGATCAAGACCATTCTGGCCAACATAGTGAAACTCCATCTATACTAAAAAATATAAAAATTAGCTGGGCGTGGTGGCACACACCTGTATTCCTATCTACGCAGGAGGCTAGGCAGGAGAATTGCTTGAACCAGGGGGGCGGAGGTTGCCGTGAACTGAGATCACGCCAGTGCACTCCAGCCTGGCAAAAGAGCAAAACTCTGTCTCAAAAACACAAATAAATAAAAATATAATAAAATACCACACAGTGGGCAGCTTATAGAATACACATTTGTTTTCTCAGCACTCTGGAGGTTAGAAGTCTAAGATGAAGGTATTCGCCGCATTGGTTTCAGCAGAGGTCTCTCTCCCTGGCTTGCAGATACTGTCTTCTCTCCGTGTCTTCATATGATGTTTACTCTTTGTAGTCTCTGTCCTAATTTCCTCTTAAAGGGACAACACTTGTACTGAATTACCACCTACCCAAATGATGCCATCTTAACTTAATTACCTCTTTAAAAGGACTATCTCCAAACACAATCGCAGGTACTGAGAGTTAGGATTTCAATCTATGAATTTGAGGGTGAGGGACAAAATTCAGTACATAACACTAAGCAAAAATATGGGTATATATAAAAATATAAAAGACTTTCCTTGAGTTTTCCAAATTATATTGGAAGATTATGATTATTTGATGTGATTCTAAATATTTATAGAGAAAATATTTAAGACAACTTAAAACAGGGAAAGTAAAGGGACATAAAGGGAGTAAGGTTTCTGTATTTCACTCAAATTCATAAAATAATGATACCAATAGACTGATAAGGTAGGCATATGTAATGTAATAACTAGGACAACTAAGAGAGCTACACAAAGAGATACACTCAAAATCACTATAGATAAATAAAAATGGAATTCTAAAAAATGTTCAAGAAATCCACAGGAAGGCAAGAAAAAGAATACAGGAAAACAAAGAAAACAACAAAAAACAAAATGGCAGATTTAAACCCTAACATATCAATAATTATATTAAATATAAATTGTCTAAAAGACATTAAATAACCAAAATACAGAGATAAGCAAAGTGGATGTAAAAACATGATGCAACCATATGCTACCTACAAGAAACTCACTGGGCATGGTGGCGCATGCCTGTAATCCCAGCTACTCAGGAGGCTGAGGCAGGAGAATTGCCTGAACTCAGGAGACGGAGGTTGCGGTGAGCCGAGATCGCGCCATTGCACTCCAGCCCGGGTAACAAGAGCAAAACTCCGTCTCGAAAAAAAAAAAAAAAAAGAAAGAAATGCTTATTGGAGTCCCCTGTCCTTCCGCTGTAGCAGAGTCCAACTGTTGTGTAGGTAGTGTGGCACTTTCATTGTTCTGGAAATTCTCATCATCGTTTTCATGGGAATTCCTTTTGCCTCTTTCCTGTGTTTATTTGATTCCCATACCTAGATCCTTTAATACAGCTTATCCTTGAGTTGCTTCCTAAAAAGGGACATAGGAAGTCTTATAGATCTGAAAATGACATTCTAGACTAACATTTGGCTGGTAGTTTGGCTCATCAGAAAATCTTCATTGAAATTTTTTCCCTACGAATTTTGAAGAGTTGCTCCATTATTTTCAAGCTTCCGGTAGAGAAAGCTTCTGTAGAGAAATATACTACTATTTGAGGCCTGTCTTTTTTCTCCTCCTGCAAGTGTCTGAAATCTTTCTCCCTGTTTGAGCTAGGCCAGACCACAAAGTCTGGTCTGGGACTTAAGACTAACAAAAACAAGGCTGGGCACAGTGACTCACACCTGTAATCCCAGCACTTTGGGTGGCAGAGGCAGGAGAATTGCTTGAGGTTAGGAACTCAAGACCAGCCTGGGCAACATAGTGAGACTCCATCTCTACAAAAAATGTAAACATTACCCAGGTACGGTTGCACATGCCTGTAATCCTAGCTGCTTGGGAAGCTGAGATGGAAGGAGCATTTGAGCCCAAGAACTGAAAGTTGCAGTGAGCTACTACTGCACCCCTGCACTCTAGGCTGGGTGACAAAGCAAGACCCTGTCTCTAAACTAAAAACAAAAACAAACAAACAAAAAAGATTCACAGGAACAAGCCTATAGACTAAAGATTACTTTTACTTTGGTACCTAAATAGCAGTAAGTAGTGCAAAAGATACGCAAGACAAACAAACCACAAAAGATTTACAAATCAAAGATGCAAGTGAGTAGATTTTATCTCCAAGGTACCTCCCATATGTATCACAAAGGCCCATCCAAAATCTAGTGACTATGCACCTGAGAAGAAAGAAATCAACCTGGGCTTGACACCCTTTCTATTATTAGGCTGAGGGAGAGAGCCATGTTACCTTTCTACAGTCTAGCTGTAGCAGGAGTGGCCGCGGGAAACATCTCTCGGACACCGAATATTGGAGGAAGGAGTTTATTCGGCTGGAAGCCAGGTGGCATATTTGCCTAATATCCAAGCTCGTCTAACAAAGGAAGGTTCCTTCTTTATACAGGCTTATACTTTAGATGTTACAGTGGAAGAATCTTAGGTTTATAGCTTAACATATGAAAAGGGTCTCTGCTTACAGTCTTAGGAATTACATATGAAAAGGGTTTCAGTTTACAGTCTTAGGAATGAAAAGGGGAAGTTTACAGTCTTAGGAAAGGGGAAGTTGATCTGAGATGCCTGGGTCTCCCTCTTCATAGTTACCACTCTGCAGGACAATTACTGTTCACTGCAGCCGCACAGTTTCATAATCTGTATCTTACTGCATCACTAACTCAACAGCAGGCTTGTCAATACATGGCCTATGATACTGGTGTTCTGAAATTTTACAACAAGGTACCAGTAGATCTTTTTCCTTTTTTCTTTTCATTATGCTGAACACATCCTTTCAATCTAGAGTCTTGTGGTTCCCAGTTTTAAAAAACTAAAAACTGGCCGGGTGCGGTGGCTCACACCTGTAATCCCAGCACTTTGGGAGGCCGAGGTGGGTGGATCACGAGGTCAAGAGATTGAGACCATCCTGGCCAACATGGTGAAATCCCGTCACTACTAAAACTACAAAAATGAGCCAGGCGTTTGGTGCGTGCCTGTAGTCCCAGCTACTCGGGAGGCTGAGGCACAAGAATCAGTTGAACCCAGGAGGTGGAGGCTGCAGTGAGCCGAGACTGGGCCACTGTGCTCCAGCCTGGTGACAGAGCAAGACTCCGTCTCAAACAAACAAACAAACAAAAAACACTAAAAACTAAAAACTGAGGGACACAAGGTCAGGAGTTCAAGACCAGCCTGGCCAACATGGTGAAATCGCGTCTCCACTAAAGATACAGAAAATTAGTCGGGCGTGTTGGCACGCACCTGTAATCCCAGTTACAGTACTTGGAAGGCTGAGTCAGGAGAATCGCTTGAACCTGGGAAACAGAGGTTGCAGTGAGCCGAGATTGCTCCACTGCACTCCAGCCTGGCAACAGAGCGAGACTTAAAAAAAAAAAAAACAAAAACTCAACAACAAACTGACACAAGGCGCGGGGCCGGCGGGTGGCGGGGGCTGTGGCTCACGCCTGTAATCCCAGCACTTTGGGAGGCTGAGGTGGGTGGATTGCCTGAGCTCAGGAGCTCAAGCCTGGGTAACACGGTGAAACCCCGTCTCTACTAAAATACAAAAAATTAGCTGTGCATGGCGGCGGGTGCCTGTAGTCCCAGCTAATTAGGTGGCTAGAGACAGGAGAATCCCTGGAACCCGGGAGGCGTAAATTGCAGTGAGCCAAGATCGCACCACTGCACTCCAGCCCGGGCAATAGAGCAAGACTCTGTATCCACAAAACAAAAACAAAAACAAAAAAAACACTAAAACGAATTATTTCCTCCCACTTCCTTGGATTCTGTTTTCTCATTCTGGAACCTAACAGTCAGATGTTGAACCTCTCAGACTGATACATTTTTCTCTGTTTCCTTTTTCCTGCTTTCTTGGAGATTTCCGCAACTTTACTTCTGAAACCTTCTGAATTTTTTTTCCCATTTCTGGTAGATATGATGCTTTCAATTTCCAAGAGCTCTTACTCTCTGAATTCCTATGCCCTTTTCTTTTTTCTTTTTTATTTATTTTTTTTTACGAGATGGAGTTTCACTCTTGTTGCTCAGGTTGGAGTGCAATGGCACGATCTTGGCTCACTGCAACCTCCGCCTCCCAGATTCAAGCGATTCTCCTGCCTTAGCCTCCCGAGTAGCTGGGATTACAGGCATGCCCCACTACACCAAGTTAATTTTGTATTCTTAGTAGAGATGAGGTTTCACCATGTTGGCCAGGCTGGTCTCGAACTCCTGACCTCAGGTGATCTACCTGCCTTGGTCTCCCAAAATGCTGGGATTACAGGAGTGAGCCATTGTGTCCAGCCTTCCTATGCCCTTTTCTTATAGACCCCCTACTGTATTTCATGTCTGCAGTACCTTCTTTTCTGTTTTTTTAGGATATTAACTCCAGATTTTTGCAAGTTTTTCTTTTGTCGGCACTATCTCTTTTTCTGGGTTCCTTTTGCTATGTTCTCTGTCTTTGATGTCAGAAATGTTCCTCACATTTCTGAAGGCATTCTAAAATGCTTGTAATCCTACACTTTGGGAGTCTGAGGTGGGAAGATCATTTGAGCTCAGGAGTTTGAGACCAGCCTGGGCAACACAGTAAGACCCCTGTATCTACTAAAATTTTTTTAAAAAGAAAAGAAATGTTCTTCAAATATCTAGAAGTATTTAGTTTTCCTTTCGTATTTAAAAACATAGGCCAGTCACAGTAGCTGATGCCTGTAATCCCAACACTTTGGGAGGCTCAGGCGGGTGGATCACCTGAGGTCCGGAGTTCAAGACCAGCCTGACCAACATGGAAAAACCCCGTTTCTACTAAAAATAAACAATTAGCCGGGCGTAGTGGTGCATGCCTGTAATCCCAGCTACTCAGGAGGCTGAGTCAGGAGAATCACTTGAACCTGGGAGCCAGAGGTTGCAGTGAACCAAAATCATGCCATCGCACTCCAGCCTGGGCAACAAGAGTGAAACTCTGTCTCAAAAACAAACAAACGAACAAACAAAAATACAAAATTGAAATTCTGATTAACAGCCTGTAATGTACACTTCCCTGTAAGGTACAACGTAGGGACCGGGCTGTTTCATTTGGGTTCTGTGAGTAACGGTACCTTAAAATCTCTTCTCTTCTAGGTTTTCTCCAAAGACAAAAACTCCATTAATCAGGAGTATATCAGCCAAGTCGGGTAGATGCCTAGAGATCTTACCATTCTTTAGGTCAATTGTCATTAGGTTTTCAATTTGGAGACGTGTCCTCATCTTTAGCATGCCTATACCCAAACCCAGAGCCAGTTTTAGTCCCAGCTCTCTGAAGAAAAAGCCTCCTTGATTTTTCTGTTGCACATTCTTCTCCTTCAAACATATGATTGAGGTAAGATCCTTTAGAAAAAAGCGTCTTACTGGAAAAGTTATCAAGGATAGTTCACGTATCAACAGTTTGCACACATTTGCTCCTCAAGAAAAGCAATCATATATTCTGAATGATTTGAAAAAATGGCTCTTCCCCACATTATGTTTTCCACATATCCTAGGAGAGTGGGATGCTGAAAAATGCATGTAGGCTGAAAAAATTTTGGTACATATTTCCAAAGCTCAGCTATGAGAAAACTTAAAAAGAAATTTAATGAGAGAAATAAAAAATGAAATCAAACTCAGAACTCTAATTTAGCTAAAAAGAACTATTCTTGTAGTCTATAAACCTGGGTTTTACTCTAACTGGTGACATATGTTGTACTGGGACAAGGTCAATGTCATTTAATTGTGAAATGTTAAAAACTGTAACAAAAACAAATGAAAACTCTGTTCTTTGAAAAGGTGTTTTATGAGACATCATTATGATGAAAACTTGTTGCCAAACATAAATTATTATTTGGTAACTTCTCACCTCAAATTTAAAAAATCTAAAGATAACTAAAATATTTTACCTAGAAGTTTTAAAGGAAAACATTTAAAATGATAACCAAAAATTTCAAAGTAAAACAAAAAAACCCTTAAAGTACTGTTCCGGAGAGAACTAAATGATACATTACAGAAAATGACTTCAGCAAAAAACTCTAGGAAAACATGATACTAATTACTAGTAGTAACCAGTCAACTATCTTCACTGTTTGTATTAGAAGGAAAATGTCAGTTTAGAATCATGGTAGTTATGGTATATCAGCTTAATCCTGTTCTATTTTACAACACCATAATGAAATGCAAAATAATTAAAAAATTAAAAACTTTTTTTTAAATATTATTTCCCCTCCACCCTCCCTGTCCCCCTATTTTTTTAGATAAGCTCTCACTCTGTCACCCAGGGTGGAGTATAGTGATGCAATCACAGCTCACTGCCGGGCTCAAACTCCTGGGCTCAAGCCATCCTCTCGTCTCATCTTCCCAAGTAGGTGGGACTACAGACGCATGCCACCATGCCCAGATAATTCTGTTTACTTTTTGTAGAAATGGGTGTCTCACTACGTTGCCCAGACTGGTTCAAACTCCTGGCCTCAAGCAATCCTCCCACCTTGGCCTCCCAAAGTGCTGGAATTACAGGTGTGAGCCACTATGCTTGGCCTAAAACATTTTGTAACAGACTGGATTTGGTTTAACATTCAAAAGCGTAATTCAAAAGCTATATCCATGCCTAGAACAGTGCCTGAAAAACAGGCAGAGAGTATACTTTTACTAACTAAAAAAATACAGCATTGAAGTAAAGGAAGGAAAAGGAAGGTGAAAAATTTTTTAAAGCTAACATATGCTAAGCACGTATATGCATTAGAACCTTTGTTTATTGCTCCATATGGCTATAATCTCGTTTAATCTACAAAACCTCCTTATGAGGTAGACATTGCATAGATGAGGAAACTGCCATTTAGGAAGCTTAGAAAACTTTCCTATGAGTCACACAAAGCTAGTAAGTGACTGAATGATGTGCAAACCTAGATTTCTCTGAATTCAAAGTCCATGCATAAGTATACCAGGTCTTTTGTACAAAGCACTATACTATAAATTATTTTAAAATGCTGAAAAACAGGTACGTGACTAACAGGCAGCTGCATTATCCTTGTAAAAACCAGGGATTCTGAGATATCATTTAGATTAGATACCATTATTAAAATACCTCATCAGATATGAGATTCTTACTTATTATTACCTTTAAGATGCACAGAGAGGCCGGGCACGGTGGCTCACGCCTGTAATCCCAGCACTTTGGGAGGCCGAGGCGGGTGGATCACGAGGTCAAGAGATCAAGACCATCCTGGTCAACATGGTGAAACCCCATCTCTACTAAAAATACAAAAAATCAGCTGGACATGGTGGTGCGTGCCTGGAATCCCTGCTACTCAGGAGGCTGAGGCAGGAGAATTGCCTGAGCCCAGGAGGTGGAGGTTGCGGTGAGCCGAGATCGCCTCATTGCACTCCAGTCTGGGTAACAAGAGCGAAACTCCGTCTCAAAACAACAAAAAAAAGATGCACAGAGATTATAGGTTAGTTAACTATGGTATGCTTGTACCCTGCCATCTTACTGGATTGGATTTTCCTTCAGATCTTAAAATAGAAAGGTTAAAAAATTATAATGGGCACCGGAGGTGGTGGCTCACGCCTATAATCCCAATACTTTGGGAGACTGAGGCAGGCAGATCACAAGGTCAGGAGTTTGAGACCAGCCTGACCAACACAGTGAAACCCTGTCTCTACTAAAAATATAAAAATCAGCCAGGCATGTTGGCGCATGCCTGTAACCCCAGCTACACAGGAGGCTGACGCAGGAGAATTGCTTGAACCAGGGAGGCGGAGATTGCAGTGAGCCGAGATGGTGCCACGGCACTCCAGCCTGGGTGATGGAGCGAGACTCTGACTAAAACAAAAAATTATAATGGGAAGAAATGGAGGTATTTTCTGAGTCTTACTCAGGCTCCCTGCCCTACCACCTTTCAATATCTCCTCGAATTTTTATTCCTTTATTTTCCTAATTTTTAAAAAGTAATAAAACTTTTCATAAAATATTTTCATATTACGATCCGCACTTTACCCATTACCTACTCCAAAATGATTCCTAAAAAGTAACAGTAAGCTTTTTCAGTTTTTTTTAACCAAAAAACATGGGTTGGGGGGAATGATATAACCAAGCATTCCAGTTTCCACATAGCAAAAAGTAGTGCACTAGGACTTCTAAATGCAAAGTTGTAACCATGAAGACTTAAAATACTAGTCCTCCAAAACTGGAAGTCTAAAATTTAGATAAATTTCTCTGGGAACTGTCAAAAGTAATTACTGTACTAAATTTGTTGGGAAATTTTTATTAATAAATTATATAATTACCATGAGATTTTCTATATTCCACAGCAGCGGTTATTCGCTTCAGCAGGCATCAGATTGACCTGGAGGGTTTGTTTAAAACAGACTGCTGGGCAGAGCACAGTGGCTCACGGCTGTAATCCCAGCACTTTGAGAGACCAAGGTGGGCGGATCATGAGGTCAAGAGTTTGAGACCAGCCTTGCCAACATGGTGAAACCCTGTCTCTACTAAGAATACAAAAATTAGCCGGGCGTGCTGGCACGTGCCTGTAATCTAGCAACTCTGGAGGCTGAGGCAGGAGAATTGCTTGAACCTGGGAGTTGGAAGTTGCAGTGAGCCTGGGTGACAGAGCAAGACTCCAACTCAGCGGAAAAAAAAAAAAACAAACAACAAAACAGGCTGCTAGGCCCTGCCCTGGAATTTCTGATGCCTGGGTAAGATCCAATAATGTAAACGCCTAACAATTTCCCAGGTGGTGATGTTGCTGCTGGCCTAAGAACCACACTTTCAGAACAGTGCTCTGTGGTAGCTATAGTGTGCCCAAGAGAACTGTGTAATGGCAGAATAGGTCTACGATTTCTAGTCCAAGAAAATGATTTGAATATTTACAACTAAGAGCAATAGTTGTGTGTTTCCTCCTGAGAGAAGCTAAATGATTGGGTTTGTAATGATTTCTGTGTGTCTCTGTGTTTGCCCACATTTGGAAAATGTACTAAGAAAACTCAACATAGATAGTATTACAAAGAAATTGCAACTGTGATATAGTTGTATGTTGCAGTAAGGTTTCTTCCTTCAGAAAAATATGAGAAAAAAAATTTCAAATTTTTGATACATACTCTAATATCTAACAAGTTAAGAAAAGTGGAAAATTACGGGTCATACCAAGACAGGTAGAAATGTAAAGAACTGCCTTTTGAACAAGGCAGCATAATGTAAGACAGCAAGAAATTTACTGCATTCTGCAAAGAGCACAACTGCTCACAGAAGCACAGATATTGTGAAATACTTAAGTACTGTCAATTCCAAATAATAAAATTATTTTACCTTGAAATGAAGTAATGGCTGTTGAATTACCTAATATGTTAGTTTAAGTAACTCAGGTTTATGCTAGAAAGCCATGCATATATTTCATAAATAATCCCTTGTCTAAAGAAAGAAAATAAATCCTTGATGAAACTGGCCTTGAATTATTTGCTGAATAGGCATAGGAAATCAGACTGACTATACTAAGTAAACTAGGTAAGTAAAATTTAGAAGCCTTCAAAAATATAGGCTCAGTGGCATCACAAAAATGAGATTTATTAAAAATGAGTAACTACAAGGTGACATTTAAAGGTTAACATTTCTAAAGCTTTTGATGTATTTTAATTCAAAATATACTTTGGCATAATATATACTAACAGCATATAAAATGTGACTATGCTGGAAATGAAAACAGGAAATGTTGGTAACACAAATACGACATCAATGAGTATCAAGCTAAAAGCTTCTATATTAGGATAAAGAATTTGACCAAATAACAGTTAAAACTGACCACGATTTGAAAGACTCCTGCTCCTTCAAATGAAATAAGCTGAACTGTTTTTATTGTTATCTTGTCTGGTATCAGTTGCTGTGTAAAATGTTATACAATGAGCCCCAATACACAGGCTGTAGTCCTGTATGCACCCTATTGCTCACTAAAAGGAACCAAGACTCCTTAAGGATAACAACTGCTTCATTAGGAGAGGAAAAAATGAGATGAACCTAGAAAGGCTTTTGGTTTTTAGAATATAATTTTTAGGTTATCAGTAGTAATCAATATCGGAATAGGAAAGAAGTTTTGCTACACATGGTTTAAGCAATGATATGTGAGTATGGAACATAGCAGGTACAGTCAGTTGTCAACATTCTGAATCTCTAAGATTCATAAAGATCCTAAAAAGAAAAGGTAA
Organism: Saimiri boliviensis; assembly: GCF_048565385.1. Lineage (NCBI taxonomy): Eukaryota > Metazoa > Chordata > Mammalia > Primates > Cebidae > Saimiri > Saimiri boliviensis. Next base: position 68,518,268 of record NC_133457.1, on the reverse strand, counting down.
TATGAAGGGTACTATGAAAAAATCAGTATGTATTATGAAAAATCCCCCCTTCTTGTGTGAAAAAAAGGAGTGGATAATCAAGGAATAGATAGATTCTATAGGAAATGTCTTTTAAGTTCTACTTGTCATTCTTATGTTAGAAAATAAGGAAGTGTTTACTAACTGCAAGTATTATGATAAAACAGCAAAATTAACAAACCTATGATGGTCACTGTTGATTTGACCACAAAAATGTTTGTAGTTCCTAGTGTTACTAAACATTGTCTTCACAAGCAAGATAAGCAACAGAGCAAGTAATAGTCTCTTAAAAGTAGGTACTAGAAACAAATACACCAATGAGAAATAGAGCCCTGTTTCTCATATAACAATTTTGGGTAGAAAGCCCCAGTCCTCAGGATAGGAGTGAGGACAAGATAATTCAAGAAAACTGACACTCTAGATCCTTCCTATACCTATTAGGATGACATATGAAGTCTTTTTTATTTTCCAGTATAACTTAGGGAGGGGTACAGCTGAGGCAAGGCACATCTAAAATGACTTGCTAACATCACATTGAACTCCAGCCATATACATATCCATGATATGCCCAGCATATCGTATCCTAGGAACAAGGTAACTGGTGTCATAACTTTCTTTGCTTAATGCCACCCCCAAAATGGTCATTTTTTGAGACAGGGTCTCACTTTGTCTCTGTCACCCCAGGCTGGAGTACAGTGGCACAATCTCAGCTCACTGCAACCTCCACCTCTGGGTTTCAAGCAATTCTTCCACCTCAGCCTCCCTAGTAGCTAGAACTAACTAGAGGTGCAAGCCACCATGCCTGGCTAATTTTTGCATTTTTTGGTAGAGATGGGGTTTCACCATGTTGGTCAGGTCTCGAACTGACCTCAAGTGATCCGCCTGCCTCAGATTCCCAAAGTGCTAGAATTATAAGCATGAGCCACCACACCCGGCCCCTTTTCTTTTCCCTTTTTTTTTGAGACAGGGTCTCACTATGTTGCCCAGGCTGGAGGACAGTGGCTATTCACAGGTGCGATCCCACTACTGATCAGCACAGGAGTTTTGACCTGCTCCACTTTCAACCTGGGCCGGTTTACCTCCTCCTTAGGCAACCTGGTGGTCCCCCACTCCTGAGAGGTCAACATACTGATGCCAAACTTAGTGCAGACACCTGACCAGCATAGCACACTACAGCCCAGAATTGCTGGACTCAAGCGATCCTCCAGCCTCAGCCTCCCGAGTAGCTGGGACTACAGGCACGTACCACCGCGCCCAGCCCCTTTTCATTTTTTAATAGATTGATGTTGAGAATATTCAATTTGGTCGTCCCATATCGTATGGGGTTAAATTACCTAAGGCCAACTATTTACTTATTGAGACCCTCTGGAAAAAGAACAATTACCAATTAACTTTAGAGCAGTGCTTAAGCTGAAATGCAAATGCAGATTCTTATTCTGAGATGAGGCCTGAAATACTGAATTTCTCACAAGATCCCACCAACCCATATCGCATGCCATAGAACTGGATGTGAAAAATTACTATCGCCGGGCGCGGTGGCTCAAGCCTGTAATCCCAGCACTTTGGGAGGCCGAGGCGGGTGGATCACGAGGTCGAGAGATCGAGACCATCCTGGTCAACATGGTGAAACCCCGTCTCTACTAAAAGTGCAAAAAATTAGCTGGGCATGGTGGCACGTGCCTGTAATCCCAGCTACTCAGGAGGCTGAGGCAGGAGAATTGCCTGAGCCCAGGAGGCGGAGGTTGCGGTGAGCCGAGATCGCGCCATTGCATTCCAGCCTGGGTAACAAGGGCGAAACTCCGTCTCAAAAAAAAAAAAAAAAAAAAAGAAAAATTACTATCCACCAAAATAACTTTTAGAGTAAAGTAGCAAATTCTTTTTTTTTTTTTTTTTAAACAGTCTCACTCTGTGGCCCAGGCTGGAGTGCAGTGGTGCAATCTCAGCTCACTGCAACCTCCACCTCCAGGGTTCAAGTGATTCTTGTGCCTCAGCCTCCCAAGTAGCTGGGATCACAGGCGCAAATCACCACACCTGGCTTAAAGTAGCAAATTATTATTATTTTTTTTAAAGACGGGGTTTCACCATGTTGGTCGGGCTGGTCTTGAACTCTTGACCACAGGTGATCCGCCCGCCTAGGCCTCCGAAGTGCTTGGATTACAGGCATGAGCCACCACCTTCAGCCTAAAGTAGCAAATTCTAAGGAAGTATTTTTCAAGTGGTTCTTAACCACCTGCACCTGGTACCATTAAGATGCTTGGTAAAAATGTAGCTTGATGGACTCCACCCCAGAGCTCCTGAATCTCTCTAGGGATCAGACCCAGGAATGCATATTTTTTTTAAAAGTGCCCCAGGTGATTTTATGCACACGAAAGCTTGAGAATCAATATGCTACAGTTTGTCACTTGATAGCAGATGGCCAGAAACCACAAATTTTCTAGGCTAAAAGCATGACCATATTATCTATTTTCCTTACACAAGTGAGACTTATAACTACCAAAGTCAAAAACACTGGATAAACAGAGAAAGCCTCTTTCACTACGTGTAAGGTTTAAAATGTTTATTCCTTTTATTATAATCAATGAATCTATTGTGAAAGTTTCCAAATACGTAGCAGTGGACATTTTGCCAATGGTTATATTTTGAGATACCAACTCTTAGCACATGTAACATCATTTCTCTTATCCTCTATGACACCAATTTAAAAAGTTCTGAATGCTTGACTTTTTCACATCAAAGAGAAGCATACTCACGAGCATTATCCTTGAGATGTTGATTAAATTCTTCGTACAACTGAAACTTCTAGCGTCCCCAGTAAAACCAGTTACTTTATACAGCAGTCAGCTGTCACTATTTCCAAAGCTATGAAAGTGAACAGGCTCCCAATCATTTCTTCACACCTTCTCATTTATCCATCCATTCATTCAACAAATACTCAAAAGTTAATACACCAACAAACTGGGTAACTCAGAAGAAATGCGAACATTCCTAGGAACATCCCACCTACCAAGACTGAATCATGAAGAAATAGGAAATCTGAACAGATTAACGGATAAGGATTGAATCAGCAACAGTCTCTCACCAAAGAAAAGCCCTGGTTTCACTGCTAAATTCTACCAAACATATGAGGAAGAACTAATGACAATCCTTCTCAAACTCTTTAAAAAAAACTAAAGAGAAGGGAATACTTCCAAACTCATTTTACTAGGCCAGCATTACCCTGATAACAAAGCCAGATACACAAAATAAAATTACAAGCCACTATCACTGATGAATATAAATACAAAAATCTTCAACAAAATATAACACAGCAAGAAGGCCATCACTAGATGCCATCACCTTGATCTTGGTCTTCCCAACCTCCAGAATTGTGAGCCAACAAGTTTCTGTTCATTGTAAACTACTCAGTCTATGGTATGCTGTTATAGCAGCACAAAATGGACTAAGACACCACTCTAATCCCTGGAACTGTGAATATCATATCTGAATATCTTCCTTATGGGGAAGACGGTATTTTGCAGATGTAATGAAGTTTACTAATCAGTTGACTTTAGAATTAATCAAAAGAGGCGCAATCTTGGTAAACCCAGTCTCATCACATGAACCCTCTGGATGGTAGCAGCAGAGGAAGTTTGAGAAACTGGAAGCACAAGAAGTGTTTGACTGGCTCAAAGATGGAGGGGGCCATGCTGTAAGAACGCAGGTTGCCTCCAGGGCCTGAGAGTGCCCTGATGCTGACAACCACAAAGGATATGAGAACCTCAGTTTTATAATCAAAGACAGAATTCTGTCAAAACTTGAATGAGCGTGGAAGAAAACTGTTTCCCAAAGCCTCCAGTTAAGAGGCCAGTCTGCCAACACATTGATTTCAGTCTTGTGAAACCTTAACTTCAGCTGAGTCCAGACTGCTAAGCTATGAAACTATAAGGTAATAAATGGGTGCCGTTTTAAACTGGTAAATTTGTAAGAATTTGCTATTTAGCAACAGAAAACTAATATACCTCCTTCAAGAAGCTGCAAATCTAGTAAAAGATGATATTGTTTAGTGTGACAGTAGAAAAATGTGCACAGGGTTTTAGAAAAGCAATAAAATTGCCTAACTGGGGAGGAGGGATGATAGAAAGGAAGAGAATTTAAAAAGAGATGGTCAAAAAGAAGAGGTGCTATGAGAAACACATGAGTTAACAATGAAGAGGTTAGCCTAAACAAAAGTAGAACACAAAGTGAATAAATCACAAATGTACAATTCAATTTTTTAAAAGCATACCATGAACAACCATAAAATCACCACCTAGGTCATGAAAGAGAATATTTCCAATACTTCAGAAATCTCTCTTTGACTCCCAACACAAAGCCCCCTTTCCCTTTCCTAATCACAACTTTTTCCTTCTCCCCTAGGGGTAACCATTATTCTGATTTTTATGGTAATTATTTCCTTTTCTTTGTACTTTTAGCAGTTACATATTTGTTTTTGAACTTTACTAATATATTTGTACTGTATATATCATGCTTCATACTTTACTTTCTCAACATTATGTTTCTAAGGTTCATTCGTGCAACTGCATATAGTTATAGCTCATTCATTTTCACTGCTGTGAAATAATATAAATTTACAATTGATTTATCCATTCTACTGGTGATCATCACTTAAGTTGTTTCTATTTTGTCAAATATGAATAATGCTATAGACAGTTTTATACACACTATATATCCTGGTATACATATACATAACTTTCTCTAGGGGATATATCTCAGAGTGGAATTTCTGGGTCATAGATTATGTGTATTTTAAACTTTACTGGATCATTCCAAATCATTTTCAAAGTTGATATTCCAGTTCACATTCCCAACAAGCATCGTATGAGTGTCTCCACTGCTCTACATTCTTTCCGGTACTTGGAATTACCAACTTTTGAAGTAGTACCCACTGTGGTTTTATTTTCCATTCTCTTGATTACTAATGAGGTTGAGCACCTTTTCAAATATTTATGGGCCAGTTGGAATTCCTCTTTAGTAAAGTACCAGTTCAAGTGTTTTCTCAGTTTTCTACTGGGTTGTCTTTTTCTTGTTTGTAGAAATTCTATATATATTTGGATATAATCTGTTGCATTTATTGGAAATCTTACTTTCCACTCTCTATGATATAAAAATCATTTTTAAAAACCTGTTTCTTTTTTTTCTGAGATGGAGTCTCGCTCTGTCACCCATGCTGCAGTGCAGTGGTGTCGATCTTGGCTCACTGCAACCTCGCCTACTGGGTTCAAGCGATTCTCCTGCCTCAGCCTCCCAAGTAACTGGGGCTGGGATTCCAGGCACACACCACCACACCCGGCTGATTTTTGTATTTTGAGTAGAGACAGGGTTCTGCCATGTTGGCCAGGGTGGTCTCAAACTCCTGACCTCAGATGATCCACCCACCTCGGCTTCCCGAAGTGCTAGGATTACAGGCGTGAGCCACTGCGCCCAGGCAAAAACCTGTTTTTAATAGGAAAATCTATTACCCAGTTTTTAAATAAGAAATAAGTTAAAATAAACCAGTTTAAATCCAAGATCTAAGACTTCCTTTAAACAATGAAAATTCAGAAATTGTGAAGAGCAAAGAAGAAACTTAAAAGTGAGTAAGACGCGGTGGCTCAAGCCTGTAATCCCAGCACTTTGGGAGGCCGAGGCGGGTGGATCACGAGGTCGAGAGATCGAGACCATCCTGGTCAACATGGTGAAACCCCGTCTCGACTAAAAATACAAAACATTAGCTGGGCATGGTGGCTTGTGCCTGTAATCCCAGCTATTCAGGAGGCTGAGGCAGGAGAATTGCCTGAACCCAGGAGGCGGAGGTTGCGGTGAGCCGAGATCGCGCCATTGCACTCCAGCCTGGGTAACAAGAGCGAAACTCCGTCTCAAAAAAAAAAAAAAAAAGGTGAGTAAGAAAATGCTTTAAATTTTTAGGACTAGTTTGATTCTAAAATTAGTTGCATTGTATTTGACACTGCAGGCTACTTCAGGAATTCAAAATAGTATTCCTTTGTGTGAATTACCACGCTGACCATACATTTTTCGCAGGCACAACTGGAATATTACGCAAATAAACTGAAAAGAACAATAAATATGTGCATTACCATACTACTACTTAAAAGACATAATTTATGTTGTAATATGAAGTAACGTTAACCATCCAGCTCCCAAATACAGCCACTGTAAAAGGAATTGGAACCCAGGAAATCCTTGGCCCCAACACTACTGCCACACATCAACTCTCAACATTGGTTTTATGGTCATCTATGGTTCATCTTCTCACCTCTCCTAAAGAAACCATCCTACTGTTTACCCTTCCCTTTAAAAAAAAAAATCCCAGGACAGTCTAACATCACTATCCAGTACAACTTCCTGCAATGACGAAAAAGTTTTATTACTTGTGCTGTCTGATATGACAGAGAGTAGGTCTGTCCAAGGTGCTGTCCAAAATGACAAATGGGGCTCCTGAGCACTTGAAATGTGGCCAGTGCAAATGAAGAACCAAGTTTTTTATTTTATTTTAATTTTTTGTTGTTGTTGAGACAGAGTCTCGCTCTGCTGCCAGGCTAGAGTGCAGTGGCAGAGATATCTCGGCTCACTACAATCTCCACCTCCCAGGTTCAAGTGACTCTCCTGCTTCAGCCTCCTGAGTAGCTGGGACTACAGGTGCACACCACCATGCCCAGCTAATTTTTTATTCTTTAGTAGAGATGGGGTTTCACCATGTTGGCCAGGATGGTCTCGATCTCTTGACTTTGTGATCTGCCCGTCTTCAGTCTACCAAGGTGCTGGGATTACAGGCGTGAGCCACTGCACCTGGTCTAATTTTTTTTTTTTTTTTGAGATGGAGTTTCGCTCTTGTTACCCAGGCTGGAGTGCAATGGCGCGATCTCGGCTCACCGCAACCTCCGCCTCCTGGGTTCAGGCAATTCTCCTGCCTCAGCCTCCTGAGTAGCTGGGATTACAGGCACGCGCCACCACGCCCAGCTAATTTTTTGTATTTTTAGTCGAGACGGGGTTTCACCATGTTGACCAGGATGGTCTCGATCTCTTGACCTCGTGATCCACCCGCCTCGGCCTCCCAAAGTGCTGGGATTACAGGCTTGAGCCACCGCGCCTGGCCCTAATTTTTATTTTAATAACCACTTATGGCTAGTTGCTACCATACTGGACAGCACAGTTCTAGAAAAATTTGTAGTAAATATATTGTGACTGTTACAAAATATGTATAAATAAGGATCCAGGAAAAAACACAATCTCAAATTAAGGCCTAGTACTCTAGTCCGTATTTCCAAGACTAATGAAACTAATTTTGTGAGTTACAGATTGCCTCTTTGGAAAATTAAATGGCATTTTAGCAATCTTCATTCTTCTTACCTAGAAAGTATTCATTTCTTGAAAATCTTAGTTCTCATAGCTCCAATAACACTGCATTACTTTGGCTCACCCGCTACACGTCAACGTTCCCTTTTTTTCCTTTGTGTAATCTTCGTCCACCTCCCCACTGCATCCTGCTCTCACCTGCAGGCTTTACTCCAGTGTTGAGTCTTTGGTTTCTTGTTTTCTGTATTTCATTCAAGAGTTTTCTTCAGGCCTCAACTATGACTCTTATTTGCCTTCTGTAAAACAGTATCACCTCACTATATAACCTTAAGGATATCATTTAATCTGGGATTGCTTCTGTCTTTTTTTTTTTTTTTTTTTTTTTTTGAGGCATGGTTTCACTCTGTTGGTCACGCTGGAGAGCTCTGGCGCAGGCGTGATCTTCACTCACTGCAGCCTCAATCTCCCAGATTCAAGCGATTCTCCCACCTCAGTTTTCCAAACAGCTGCAACTACAGGCGCATTCCACCACAACTGTCTAATTTTCGTATTTTTTTTTGAGAGAAGTTTGCAATGTTGCCCAGGCTGATCTCCAACTCAGCTCAAGTGATCTACCTGCCTCAGCCTCTCAAAGTGTTAAAGTGCTAAGATTACAGGGTGAGCCACTGCATCCAGCTGCAGATTGCTTCCCATTTGCGAAATAACTTAGAAGGTTACTATGGTTCCTTCTGGTTTTAAGATTCTTTTTTTTTTTTGGCTGGAATGCAGTGGTGCAATCTCGGCTCAATGCAACGTGTGCATCCCTGGCGCAAGTGATTCCTTTACCTGTCTCCTGAGTAGCTCGGATTACAGGAGCCAGCCACTGCACCTGGCTAATTTTTGTATTTTAAATAGAGACAGGGTTTTGCTGTGTTGGCCAGTCTGGTCTCGAACTCCTGACCTCAGGTGATCTGCCTACCTCTGCCTCCCAAAGTGTTGGAATTACAGGCAGGAGCCACTCACTGAGCCTGGCCTAGTTTTAGGATTCTATGAATTCTAGTATAGGCCTAGTTACTGAATCTTTTTTCTGTTTGTTTGCTTTTTCCCAGACTGATTCCTCTCTACACTTTTTTAAATGCTGGTATCTCCCCCAGTTGTCAGTGCCTACCTTTCCCATTCTCTACGTCCTTCCTCCAAGAATCATACAAACTCTATGACTCTCTTGAATTTATTCCGTAACCTTAACTTCACTCCACATTCTATTTTTTTTTCTTCCCCCAATAGCTCTGAGCATAGATTTTCTTTCTTTCTTTTTTTTTTTTTCTGGACTCAGAGTTTTGCTCTTGTTGCCCAGGCTGGAGTGCAATGGTGTCATATCAGCTCCCTGCAACCTCCGCCTCCTGGGTTCAAACAATTCTCCTGCCTCAGCCTCCTGAGCAGCTGGGATTAAAGGAATGTACCACCAAGCCCAGCTACTTTTTTATATTTTTGGTAGAGACGGGTTTTCACCATGTTGGCCAGGCTGCTCTTGAACTCCTGACCTCAGGTGATCCACGCGCCTTGACTTCCCAACGTGTCACTCTAGATTCTAAAGCTCTAGTTTCTATTTGTTTCTATTTGCCCCACACGATTCACTAGATATGCTAAAATCCTTCAAAGATATCAGGCAAACCAAAGAAATTATAGGAACCAAACTTGTCAGTATGATTAGTGATCAAGAACATAAATTTCAGGGTCAAATGTATCAGAAATTGAATCCTAGTTCTGTCACTTATTAGCTGTGAGACCTTGATCAAATTATTTAATCTCCTCAGCCTCAATTTTCTCACATGTAAAATGGGGTCAAAAACAGTATTTACAACTCACTATGGTTGTTTTTGTTCACACACACACACACACACACACACACACAGAGCTTAGCACAATACCTGAAATATTTTAAGACCTTAATAAATGTTAGCTACTATTCTAAGCAACAGCGTTACCATCTTTCTAGTTTTACAGGCTTAAGAGTTATCTGGGACTCCTTCTGTCCTTTATTTTTTAAATAAACTCAATCAGCATTTGTACATTTTCATTTTTCAATATGCTCTCAGTTTACCAGGATTTCATTCCCTCACAGTTTTCTACTATTATGCAGCTACCCAAGCAATTACTAGATTTAAAAATATTCATAAGGTCTCATCTTTGTTTCTTCTACATTGCATAGCATAATGCCTAAAACATAAAAGTTTCGCTATTATGACAGAATTTTAAAAATCTTCCCACCTATCCATCTCCCCATTAGATCCCCTGAGTTCTTTGCCGGCAGGGAGTCCTCTTTGTGCACTGATGACTGCCTAAGTCCTTTAGCCAATGAATGTCTGCAGAATGAATGCTGACTTGTCTCTAACCCTATCAGCGACCTAGCTTCCTCATATGTGAAAGGCAGCTCTTATATTCTCTAATCCAGTAATTTATTTTGACCAAATTGGTCTTGCCACAATATCATCATGAGCAGTTTCACTGTATTAGTCAAGACCTTTTTATGGCCGGGCCCACTGGCTCACGCCTATCATCCCAGCACTTTGAGAGGCTGAGGTGGGCAGACCACAAGGTCAGGAATTCAAGACCAGCCTGGCCAAAACGGTGAAACCCCATCTCTACTAAAAATACAAAAATCAGTCAGGTGTGGTGGTAGGCACCTGTAGTCCCAGCTACTCAGGAGGCTGAGGCAGGAGAATTGCTTGAACCTGGGAAGTGGAGGTTGCAGTGAGCCGAGACCACGCCACTGCACTCTAGCCTGGGTGACAAACCAAGACTCCATCTCAAAAAAAAAAAAAAAAAAAAAAAAAATCTACTCACCTTAAGCAGAAAGGAGAATTTATTAGCTCATATAATTTGAAAGTACAGAGGTAGTACTAACTTCAGGAATGGCGGGTGACCCAAAGATACAAACACTGACACCAGAACTTGGTCTTACTGTTCCCATCTTTTGACTTTGCTTTCTACTTATTGGTAAATTCTAGGCTCATATCCTATTCTCTCAGCAACCACAGAGCTCAAAGCATGCCTCTTTTTCAATAGTACACAAAAAATTCAGTTACTATTGTGTGCTGACTGCAAGATGTGCCCACTTCTGAACAATCACTATTGCCACAGCAATGGACTGTATATTATTAGCTAGGCCTGAGCCACTGGCATACGCTATGTCAGGGTGCATTTCATATAACTCAGAGGGTTGGTTCCTTAGGAAAACTGGAGTATTGTTGCCAGAAGGGATTGAATGATGGACTGGCAAAATTAACTGATGTCCCTTATACTCTAAAATTTTTTGCATGCTGAGACCACTGCCTAAAATAGCTTTCCTTCTTGTTTCTGGTTGCCCAAATCCAAGTTATATCCTTTCTGTTCTAAGAAGACTTCCGCGATTTCTTCTAAGATTGCCCTTGTCCACTGATCAAGTCGCCCATTCCCAAATATTCTTTTTTTTCTAAGAGATTAATCTTTTTTATTTATTTATTTTTTGAGACAATCTACTCTGTCACCCAGGCTGGAGTGCAGTGGCGTAACCTCAGCTCACTGCAACCTCCACCTCCTGGGTCCAAGCAATTCTCATGCCTTAGCCTCTCAAGTAGCTGGGATTACAGGTGCCCACCATCACACCCAGATAATTTTTGCATTTTTAGTAGAGTTGGGGTTTCACCATGTTGGCTAGGCTGGTCTAGAACTTGCGATCTCAGGTGATCTGCCTGGCTTGGCCTCCCCAGGTGCTGAGATTATAGGTGACAGCCACCGGGCCTGGGCAGATTAACCTTTTAAAATAAACAGCAGAGAAAGTCTCAAGAAAACATTCCCAATAAATTCAAAATCATGTCTAACTGATTGGGTAATATATGCTGTTTCCTAGGATATATATTCGAAGGACAACAGCTCTACCATGTACATGTTATACATTATGAAAGAACAGTATGTGAGGCAACTTTTATATGTCAGCATTCAAATAATTTTACTTGGCTTTAAATTTTCTTTTTTTTTCCTCTATCCAAGTCTTTAGCAATGATAAATTTTCTATAAGGTCTATGCATACCTAGTAACTACCATAAGTTGTTCCCGAATTAATCAAAGTATCTGCTATAAAAAAAGACTGTGGCTTTTGGAGACACCTCAAATGAGACTAAAATCCTGGCTAACGCCCCCTTCTCTGTCCTTTAGCCACAGATCTTTGGGCAAATTATTGAACATCTCTAAATGCTGGTTTCCACCACCAGTAAAAACAGAAATAGCAACACCTACTTAAAAAGAGGTTGCATGGTATAGCAGAAAGAACAGAGTTAGACGAACCTGGGCTGAAATTTTACCAATAATGCTATATAGTGGTAACAGCTGTATGACTTCCTCTAAGTGATCCTCACATGTAAAGTGGGGACAATAATATTTAATCCACAATTGTTGTGTGCAATTAACAAGGTAATATAGGCCGGGCGCGGTGGCTCAAGCCTGTAATCCCAGCACTTTGGGAGGCCGAGGCGGGTGGATCACAAGGTCGAGAGATCGAGACCAACATGGTCAACATGGTGAAACCCCGTCTCTACTAAAAATATAAAAATTAGCTGGGCATGGTGGCGCGTGCCTGTAATCCCAGCTACTCAGGAGGCTGAGGCAGGAGAATTGCCTGAACCCAGGAGGCGGAGGTTGCGGTGAGCCGAGATCGCGCCATTGCACTCCAGCCTGGGTGACAAGAGCAAAACTCCGTCTCAAAAAAAAAAAAAAGAAAAAGGTAATATATTTCAAAATACCTAACACAATGAATTGCAAATAGTGAATATTCAATAAATAATGTCATCAGCATTAAATTATCTGTTTAAAACAATTCAGATTGAGTTTTTGAACTAATTAACAAGGTCTGCCAAAGATTTTATACTTCATAAATGATATTACTACATGTTAGAAATGAATCTAGTCTAATAGGTTATAAAATACCTTGTAATCTTTTTATTTTCTTTTTTACACTCTTTGGCCAGATAAAAAGTCAACCAACAAAAAATTTGGTTTATAAAGAAACGATTAAAGTGTGGGCAAAACCATACTTAAAAATTCAGAACATAGTAAGGAAAAACCTCTTTGGTATTACTTACTACGTTTCTTCATAAATGCACTTGGATTTTCTTGGTCAATAAAACATTTCTTAAGGACTCAACATGTTGCTCCTAGAACTACTTAAAAGCACGTGAGATACTGAGCTAGATAAGACTCCTGTAATCAGTTTGTTCTTTAGCTTCAGGCTTGATGTAGTAACACTGCAATGACTCACACCAATACAAAATCACCATACGGTAATATAGTCATCTCCTAAACAGAAGCAGGAAATTTGGGGTATGAGTGATAATTTGAGATGCTGTCTACCCGAACACATACAAAAGGCAAGTGGCCGCTCATATTAACCTTAGCAAAAAACCGTAATTCACTTAAAAATATTCAGTTCAACTGTTTCCAACAAGAGATTAAATGAGCAGGCATTTAATTTCTTCTATTTTATACTACAGCAAAAGTTTCTTTGGAAAGAATAGTTTCGTGATTTGTTTACTTTTCCAAAATGAGTGAATCGTATGTAATACCTATCAACCTTTAATGCGTGCAAAGCGTAGAAAATGTGCTCAATCTGAGATTTTAAAATAGACACCGAGTACTGCAGGCCGCGGTGGCTCATGCCTAGAATCCCGGCCCTTCGGGAGGCTGAGGCCAGCAGATGGCTGAGCCTGGAGTTCGAGACCAGCCTGGGCAACACGGCGAAACCTCGTCTCTGCAAAAAAAACACAAAAAGATAGCTGGGCGTCGTGGCGCGTGCCTGCAGCCCCAGCTATCCCCGGGGCCGGGAGGTTCAGGCTGCAGCGGGCGGTGAGGACGGCACCGCAAACGGAACAGCTCGGGCACCAGACACCGCTCCCTGCAACTCCAAAAACCAAGGAATGCGGAGTTTCTTATTCTCTTTCCTGTGTTCGAAAATATCCAGAACGCAAAGGAATGCTTTAAAAAGGAAGAGCAATCATCTTTTCCAAGCCGTTTAATTCAGCTTTTGTTTTCGGCGGAGCTGAGGCGGGGAGAGGACACTGACGGGGGTCAGGAGGGCGGTTCTGGTTCTTTCTACACATGCGTTTACTCTGCAAGTCACCCAGACGCAGGCGGAGAAAGACGTTCCAGCGCTCGGGTCCGATGCGGACGGACGCAGCCGAGATCCGGCCCTCCCCGACGGCCCCGCGGCCCCGCACGCAGCGTTCCCGTCCGGGAAGGGCCGCCGGGCACCCCGAATCCCACAGGGCGGGGCGCGGGTTTCCCTCTCCGTAAAGACGAACGCCACCGTCGCCCCGCCCGGCCCTCCCCGCCGCCCCAGGCTCCGGGTCCCCGCTGCCCGCCCGCCCGGGTGGTGTCCGTCAGGTCGTGGCCGGGTCTCCCGCTCACTCGCCCGCCCCGCCCCGCTCCGCTCACCCGCCCGGGTGGTGCCCGTCAGGCCGTGGCCGGGTCTCCCGCTCACCCGCCCCGCCCCGCTCCGCTCACCCGCCCGGGTGGTGCCCGTCAGGTCGTGGCCGGGTCTCCGGCTCACCCGCCCGCCCCGCTCACCCGCCCGGGTGGTGTCCGTAAGGTCGTGGCTGGCCGCTCCCCGGGGAAACTCCCTCAGTTTCCGGCCGCTCAGGCTCAGCACCCCGGTGACCGCCGCCTCCTCCAAGGCTCGGTCGAGAGAGCGGCTCCATGAGCCCGGGCCAGACCCGGGACCGGCCCCGGAGCCCGAGCCGCAGTGAGCACCGGGCAGGCTTCCTCCCGACGCGGCCGAGCCGCAGTACTCGGCAGCCGCCGCCACAGCGACCAGGCCCGCGGCCGCCATTTCCCCGCCGCCGACGCCGGGGTGGCCGCTCTGCGCATGCGCGGCCGGGTGGGCGTGGACAGGGTGGGCGAGGCCAGGGGCTGCGGGAGGAGCCGGACGGGGCGGGACGGGCGACGCGGCGCCACCGCCACGTGATGAGCCTCTGGGGGAACTCCGGACGCACCCCGCAAACCCGGAGCGGCCCCTGCTCTGACGTCCCAGGGGCGTCCCTGAAATGCCACTACAGAAACACCTCGGGCGGCACTCCGCCCCAAAACTCCCCCGCCTCGCGGAGAAGCGCAGGGTTAGACTGAGCATTAAAGTGGGTGTTTTTGAGACGGCGCCCGGCTCTGTCTCCCAGGCCGGAGGGCGGCGGCGCGATCTCGGCTCACCGCAGCCTCCGCCTCCCGGGCTCCAGCGATTCCCCCGCCTCAGCCTCCCGAGCAGCTGGGACTGCAGGCCACCACGCCCGGCCAATTTTTGCATTTTTATTATGCACGGGGTTTCGCCGTGTTGGCCAGGCTGGTCTCGATTTTCTGACCTGGTGATTCGCCCGCCTCGGCCTCCCAAAGAGCTGGAATTACAGGCGTGAGCCACGGCGCCCTGCCAGGATTCTTGTTTTTGTTTTTGTTTTTGCTTTTTTGAGACGGAGTTTCGCTCTTGTTGCCCAGGCTGGAGTGCAATGGCGCGATCTCGGCTCACCGCAGCCTCCGCCTTCTGGGTTCGGGCAATTCTCCTGCCTGAACCTCCCAGGTAGCTGGGATTACAGGCGCGCGCCACCACGCCCAGCTAATGTTTTGTATTTTTTTTTTTTTTTTTTTTTTTTGTATTTTTAGTAGAGACGGGGTTTCACCATGTTGACCAGGATGGTCTCGATCTCTTGACCTCGTGATCCACCCGCCTCAGCCTCCCAAAGTGCTGGGATTACAGGCGTGAGCCACCGCGCCCGGCAGGATTCTTTCTTAACACTGTCGCTTCCAGAAACTTGGACGGTGAGAGGAGGGGCCCCTCTGGAATACGACCCAAACCGTTTCCAACTTCATTGTATTACTCGATGATTTGGTGGACTTAACTATGGTTGCTGGAGGGAAAAACAAATGTGCTAATTGGGCTCAAAATTCTCATTGAAAACGTTATATAAATATTTTATATCATCCATCCCTTTTATAAAATAGCTCTTCTTAATGAAAATAATACAAATATCTTTAACAGTACTTGTCCTTTAGGCAAGATTTCATTGTTGTTGGATAAAGCAAGGTTAGTATTAAAGTGTAAAATGTTGGTCTGGAACCAAAACTGAGGAACAGAAAATGATCTGACCGTAATCTAAATGTGGGAATTAAAGGTAGAACCGAAGAGATGCTCTAAATTGAAATCACTCAAGTAATGAAAGGGTAGAATACTTCATTTAAAACCAACTAGGCTTCACTGATATTACAACCAGTCTCTAGCATATTCTTCAGTCTCTTTTACTGAAGAAGCCATTTCTGCTTTATGATGTAAACTTTACCAACAATTAATCAACTGGTATTTACTATGGGAAATAGAAGAGGCAGTCAGATACAATCCTTTTCCTAGAAGATTACAAATAAATTGTGGAATCCAGACAGGCCAATTCGAGAATGAGCCAGCAAAAAACGGCTTTGAGTGATGGGGCTTCCGCGTTCAGAGAAAAGAAAGGTATATCATGGATAAACTAGGTTTTGAGTTAAACCTGAAGGATTATAAAGCAGGACAAGCTAGAAGGTGAGATTGGAAGATGGATCAGCATGAAGACATCCAGGTACTATTTATAGTGGTAACACGGAGGATATGAAGGCCACAGATCAGAAAGTTAATGTCAGAGAGCAAAAGAAAAATAAGTGTAGAGAGATCCTCTCGTTCAAGCCCCAATTCTTCAGTGAAACCTCGATCAGCATTTCCCTGAATTGCTAAATGCTAGAAGTTGTATAAATGTTTAATCTCAGTGCCAAAGTTTAGTAACAGCAGCCCAGAGAACTGTTGTATAAACTTAATACATTCTAGTTACTTCAGCAAGTTCCATGATAAATTGTCAATATGTTATGAGCATGGGTCACAATGGCAGGTGATGTATTTGTCAGCCCCAGCAAATAACATTTATTCAATGTATATATAGGTTTTTGTTACACTAGGCTTCCTAACATTGTTATTCTTCAAAAGATATTAAGCTATTTAAGAGCAGTGCTTTTTATTTTTTTTTAGGGAGATTTCAACTATGACTGTCTATTCATATATTCTATGCTGATGCTACAATGCTATAGAATTAGTTGTCAGATGTACCTTTTCAAATGCACCATTGTCATCTAATTTGATTGCACATTACCTTCCACATTTACACTAAATTCTGCCAAGTTCTCTGTAATATGCCCTCATTGTTTATATCTACATGTATTAATACATCCCACTGTAATAACAACATACTATGCTAGTCCCAAACTGACCAAGTTTATAGATTGATGTTTGAATATTCAACAAGATTTTAAGGTCTTGGCCGGGCACGGTGGCTCAAGCCTGTAATCTCAGCACTTTGGGAGGCCGAGGCAGGTGGATCACGAGGTCGAGAGATCGAGACCATCCTGGTCAACATGGTGAAACCCCGTCTCTACTAAAAATACAAAAACTAGCTGGGCGTGGTGGCACATGCCTGTAATCCCAGCTACTTAGGAGGCTGAGGCAGGAGAATTGCCTGAGCCCGGGAGGCGGAGGTTGCGGTGAGCCAAGACCGCGCCATTGCACTCCAGCCTGGGTAACAAGAGCGAAACTCCGTCTCAAAAAAAAAAAAAAAAGATTTTAAGGTCTTGATAAACTCTATGCTACCCTAGGGCTGAGTATATTTTTTAAAGTTAAAAAAATAAGCCAACCTTCGCTTGTGCCTGTAATCCTAACTACTTGGGAGGCTAAGGTAGGAGGGCTGCTTGAGGCCAGGAGTTCAAAACTAGCCTGAGCAACATAGTGAGGGCACCCCACCTCCCACCCCCTGGTCTCTAAAATTTTTTTTTTCTTTTTTTTGAGACGGAGTTTCACTCTTGTTACCCAGGCTGGAGTGCAATGGCGCCATCTCGGCTCACCGCAACCTCCGCCTCCCGGGTTCAGGCAATTCTCCTGCCTCAGCCTCCTGAGTAGCTGGGATTACAGGCATGCACCACCATGCCCAGCTAATTTTTTGTATTTTTAATAGAGACGGGGTTTCACTATGTTGACCGGGATGGTCTTGATCTCTCGACCTCGTGATCCACCCGCCTCGGCCTCCCAAAGTGCTGGGATTACAGGCTTGAGCCACCGCTCCCGGATAAAATTAGCTGGGGCTCGGTGCCGTGGCTCACGCCTGTGATCTCAGCATTTTGGGAAGCCAAGGTGGGTGGATCACGAGGTCAAGAGATCAAAACCATCCTGGCCAACATGGTGAGACCCCATCTCTACTAAAAATACAAAAATTAGCTGGGCGTGGTGGCACATGCCTGTGGTCCCAGCTACTCAAGAGGCTGAGGTGGAAGAATTGCTTGAACCCAGGAGGCGGAGGTTGCAGTGAGCCAAGATCGCACCACTGCACTCCAGCCTGGCGACAGAGCAAGACTCTGTCTCAAAAAAAAAAAAATTAGCTGGGCATGGTGGTGCATGACTGTAGTCCTAGCTACTCATGAAGGTAGTGGGGTAGGAGGTTTGCTTGAGGCCAGAACTCGAGGCTGCAGCAAGCTATGATTGTGCCACTGTGCTCCAGCCTAGGTGAGAATGACATTCCATCTCTAAAAATAAAAAATAATTTAAAAAAAAATAGTAAAAATGAGTGGAAAGCAGTAGAGACCAAAGACAGATTATGTACACACATAGGAGAGGTTAGGAGGAAAGAAAAAAGAATTACAATTTTTGGGCCTGGGCACGGTGGCTCACACCTGTAATCCCAGCACTTTGGGAGGCCGAGGCTGGTGGATCACCTGAGGTTGGGAATTTAAGACCAGCCTGACCAACATGGAGAAACCCCATCTCTACTAAAAATACAAAATTAGCTGGGCATGGTGGTCCATGCTTGTAAGCCCAGTTACTTGGGAGGCTGAGGCAGGAGAACCACTTGAACCTGGGAGGCAAAGGTTAAGGTGAGCCAAGATCGTGCCATTGCACTCCAGCCTGGGCAACAAGAGTGAAACTCAGTCTCAAAAGACACACACACACACACAAAACAATTACAATTTTTAAGGAAAACAGGATTCCTAAATCAGTAGCTATTTAAGGCCAAGTGCAGTGGCTCACGCCTGTAATCCTAGCACTTTGGGAGGTGAAGCAGGCACATCACTTGAGGTCAGGAGTTGGGAGACTAGCCTAGCCAAAATGGTGAAACCCCATCTTTATTAAAAATACAAAAGTTAGCCAGGCATGGGGGCGGGCGCCTATAGTCCCAGCTATTCAGGAGGCTGAGGCACAAGAATCACTTGAACCCAGGAGGTAGAGGTTGCAGTGAGCCGAGATCACACTATTGCACTTCAGCCTGGGTTGACAGAGCAAGACTCCGTCTCAAAAAATAAAAAGAAAAAAGAAACGTTAAGATATTTACAAGCCAAAAGAAGGGTCTGTGCATATGGGGAGACCTGAGGAAATAATACATACTATTATGTAAGAACAAGTCCTAGGTAAAGGAAGGATGGCAGGAAAGATAGATTAAGCAGTTAACGTTCAAACTTTTACGGATTTGAGGCTTCAGCTACAAAGTAAAGGCAGACTATGAGGGAATTCTTACCCTACTCCCTTTCATCTCCATAAAGTAGGTGACATCGCCTTATGAGAAAGAGATAAAGGAAATGGAGTCTTTGTGGGAGTTCACCAAAGAGTCTAGTGATGAATAAAATAAATGATGAAAGATAGTTGCAAAAAGGCTTCGAGCAAAATGGCTATAGGGATCTGTAACTTCTTCCACCACGGGTCTGTGGTCTGGGAGCAGAAGCTGAAAAAACAGGCCGTGCTGGTTATTCAGTGTTAGCAACTGAAAGAAGTTGACTATATATTTCACAGACTGCAAGTTAACTCAGTCAACACTGAGGGCAAAAGTTTCACTCAAATCTCAACAGCTCTTCCCAGCTCTGCTTTTCACTATATCATGCAAAGATTATGTCCTCTCTTCTCCCTTCTATTCAATAGAAACATATCATGGTCATTCCTTTTTTTTTTTTTTTGAGACGGCGTTTCGCTCTTGTTACCCAGGCTGGAGTGCAATGGCGCCATCTTGGCTCACCGCAACCTCCGCCTCCTGGGTTCAGGCAATTCTCCTGCCTCAGCCTCCTGAGTAGCTGGGATTACAGGCACGTGCCATAATGCCCAGCTCATTTTTTTGTATTTTCAGTAGAGACGGGGTGTTTCACCATGTTGACCAGGATGGTTTCGATCTCTCGACCTCGTGATCCACCCATCTCCGCCTCCCAAAGTGCTGGGATTACAGGCGTGAGCCACCGTGCCCAGCCGGTCACTCCTTTTAAGACTCCACTTCTAGGCTGGGTGTGATGGCTCACACCTATAATCACAGCAGGGAGTTCGAGGTGGGTGGATTACTTGAGGTCAAGAGCTTGAGACCAGTCTGGCCAACATGGTGAAACCCTATCTCTACTAAAAGTAGAAAAATTAGCTGGGTGTGCTGGTGCCTGCCTGTAATAGCAGCTACTTGGGAGGTGGAGGCAGGAGAATCACTTGAACCTGGGATGCAGAGGCTGCAGTGACCTGAGATCACTACTGCACTCCAGCCTGGGCAACAGAGCATGACTGTCTCAAAAAAAAAAAAAAAAAAAAAAAAAAGACTCCACTTTTAGGGCAGGCTTGGTGCAGTGGCTCACAACTATAATTCAGCACTTTGGGAGGCTAAGGCAGGCAGATCTACTGAGGTTAGGAGTTGGAGACCAGCCTGGCCAACATGGTGAAACCCTGTTTCTACTAAAAACACAAAAATTAGCTGGATGTGGTGGCTCAAGCTTGTAATCCCACCTACTCAGGAGACTGAGGGACATGACCCGCTAGAACTCGGGAAGGATCCTTGGAGGTGGAGGTTGCAGTGAGCCAAGATCGCACCACTGCACTGCAGCCTGGGTGACACAGTGAGACTTTGTCTCAAAAAATTAAAAAACAAACAAAAAAACCTCCACTTTTATAAACTCAAAGCAGTATGAGTAGGATTAAGGTGAATCCCATTCTCTTCCAATGTAAAGCATAGAAACTGACTTGGTGAATATATTTAATAAAAGGTTGATCCCTCCATTTCCTACTCCTTTAAGCAGCAGCACTAATAATTAACTTTTTAAAACTTTATACAAGAAAATTCAGACAATGTGATTCTTTACTCATTAAAGGGAAATGGAATAAGTAGAAATTAAACGCGCACACACTAGAACAGCTTCCTACTCATCTTTAAACACTGGTAAACCTCATCTGAATACACTCAGGACAAGCAATTACAGTCCCAGAATGCCACCACGTTTGCTTGTGTTATCATGCTTCCCGTTAAACATATTTCAGGTAGAGAATGAACTCTAGTGACAAGGAAAATTAAAGATACTGGAAGCCTACAATTTCTAAGTAAATCTTTAAATCCCTATTAATGGTCCACCATAGTCCAAAATTCTTGTTGTAAATGCTATATATATTAAAGTATCATTTAAAAAAAGGAAGCTAGTTCCAAAATGATCTATCCAAAAAGAACCCTCTCTAAAGGAAAGCTCCACATGCCTATTTTTTTTTACAGTGGCAAAACCAAACCAAACCAAACCCAAATAATTCTGACAAAAGTTGAAAGCACTACTGATCACAAATGAAGAAATTATTTTCTGCTTTAATATTGCCAATATGGTATTTTCTGTGTTGCCAAATGAACTCTCTTTTTCCTCTTATCTCCTTATGGTTAAAAATAAACCAACACAAATTACCCTGGGACTGTGTATTTTGTGTGAATTACTAACCTATTAACAGTAAAATATAAGGCCGGGCGCGGTGGCTCAAGCCTGTAATCCCAGCACTTTGGGAGGCCGAGGCGGGTGGATCACGAGGTCGAGAGATCGAGACCATCCTGGTCAACATGGTGAAACCCCGTCTCTACTAAAAATACAAAAAACTAGCTGGGCGTGGTGGCGCGTGCCTGTAATCCCAGCTACTTAGGAGGCTGAGGCAGGAGAATTGCCTGAGCCCAGGAGGCGGAGGTTGCGGTGAGCCGAGATCGCGCCATTGCACTCCAGCCTGGGCAACAAGAGTGAAACTCCGTCTCAAAAAAAAAAAAAAAAAAAAAAAAAAAAAAAAAAAAAAAACAGTAAAATATGAATTAATCATATACACACTTATTCTAATAAAAACTAGTCACTGAGCAATGAAGCCTGTTTCCTCACAGTATTTTATGATTGGCTTAAAGTTGACCCTTGAACAACATGGCTTTGAATTACTTGGGTCTACTTAAAAGCAAATTGTTTTGAACCAAACAAACATCTTAGAATGCGAAACCCATGTACACAGTGGGCTGACTTTTTGTATACACAGGTGTGGGACCAATTCCCCATTTTTCTGATGTATGACTGTAATTAAAATTGTGGTGAAGAGTTTACACCTGCTTTTAAAAAAACGCATATCTGATTAGTAATACTGGACTTTTCTAATAGGTCTACCTAACTTGAACACCAAAGTAATAAGGTATATTCATCATTGGTAGAATAGATTAAGTTATCATGGTAAAAATGCTAAAGCATGGCTATTACCAATAATTAGGTATTTGACAAACCACACCAATTCCACTACTTTCTATGGGTGTTCAATTTACAGAAGCAGTTTATTATCAATTAAGAATTAGAAGATCTGAGGGCTGGGCGCGGTGGCTCAAGCCTTAATCCCAGCACTTTGGGAGGCCGAGGCGGGTGGATCATGAGGTCAAGAGATCGAGACCATCCTGGTCAACATGGTGAAACCCCATCTCTACTAAAAATACAAAAAGTTAGCTGGGCATGGTGGTGCGTGCCTGTAATCCCAGCTACTCAGGAGGCTGAGACAGGAGAATTGCCTGAACCCAGGAGGCGGAGGTTGCGGTGAGCCGAGATCGCGCCATTGCACTCCAGCCTGGGTAACAAGAGCGAAACTCCGTCTCAAAAAAAAAAAAAAAAAAAAGAATTAGAAGATCTGAGCTCAATCGCTCAAACAAAATCTGCCATATGCAAGTAAACACTGGGACTCACTAAGATGTAAAAGAAGGGGCTAAACTGGATTAGTCTTTAAAGGTTCATCTAACCCAATACTCTGCATTGTAAAGTATACTGTATTTTTTTTTTTTTTTTTTTTTTTTTTTTGAGACGGAGTCTCACTCTGTCACCAGGTTGGAGTGCAGTGGCGTGATCTTGACTCATTGCAAGCTCAGCCTCCTGGGTTCAAACAATTCTCCTGCCTCAGCCTCCTGAGTAGCTGGGACTACAGGTGCCCGCCACCATGCCCAGCTAATTTTTGTATTTTTAGTAGAGACAGGGTTTCACCATGTTGGCCAGGAGGCCAGGATGGTCTTGATCTCCTGACCTTGTGATCCACCTGCTTTGGCCTCCCAAAGTGCTGGGATTACAGAAGTGAGCCACTGCACTTGGCCTTTCTTTTTTTTTTGAGATGGAGTCTCACTCTGTCACCTAGGCTGGAGTGCAATGGTATAGTCTCAGCTCACTTGCAACCTCCACCTGCTGGATTCAAGTGATTCTCCCACCTCAGCCTCCTAAGTAGCTGGGACTACAGGTGTGTGCCACCACACCAGGCTAATTTTTGTGTTTTTAGTAGAGAAGGGGTTTCACTATGTTGGCCAGACTGGTCTTGAACTCCTGACCTTGTGATCTCCCTGCCTTGGGCTCCCAAAGTGCTGGGATTACAGGCGTGAGCCACCGTGCCCGGCCTGGATTTTTTTTTTTTTAAGATGTATTGGTTGGAGCTACAAATGAAATCATCAAAAGGCAGAGGAATGCTAATAGGAGAGTCTAGATTATTTTACCAATTTTGCTAGTAGATAATATTTCCTACCCTAAAAACTACAAATCACCACCGCAAAGTTCATTGTAACATAGAACAATCTAAAAACCACAACTCAATCTTTAGAGCTGAGAATAAATCATGT
This sequence comes from Saimiri boliviensis, assembly GCF_048565385.1. NCBI lineage: Eukaryota > Metazoa > Chordata > Mammalia > Primates > Cebidae > Saimiri > Saimiri boliviensis. The sequence goes on along the minus strand of NC_133457.1, from coordinate 68,494,986 downwards.
GAAACCTGTAACATTTTATTTGTTAAAAATGAACAGCTTCAGAATAGATCTAAATGTAACTTTTCCAAAAAACACCCAAAAGTACAGTGTAAAGCACCTCCTCATTAAATACAAACTTTCATTGTGTGATGCACTGCATCAATGTTTTGCATATACCTTGATGCAAAGAAAATCTTAAGTTGCATCCTGTTATTTTTTTTAAAAAAGAACTTTTAACTGAACAAGGATGATTACAACCACATTCCAATAAAGAAAATTTTCTTTCGACAAAGGATATTGTTTTGTTTATATACAACATGTGAGCACTCAAGAGTTTCAATTTAGTTGTACCAAAGGCAAAATATTATACTTTAAATTACAGATGCAAGAAGAACAAAAGTTTAATATACCAAAGATAATTTGTTATTTGATGCACTCAGTGTCAATATTTGGGGCAATTTTTAAGGTTTTCCCAAAAAATGGCATTAATAGCTCTATACAATAATAGTTAAGAACAGGAAAATGAAAACGCCTTTATACCATATTTTCACAAACCGTTCTAAAAAGACAGCAAACTCGTGCTCAGCTGTTTTTCCTTGCTTTAAAATAAGCTACCAGTAATTCTAAGTCAGACTAAAATGTACTGTTCCTAGACCAAATACAGGCATTCATACTTGCAAAAATGTTTTGCAATGAGTTCTTGGCCTAAATGAAAAGCATCAAATAACTAAGGAGAGACTAGAATTTATTTTCAAATTCTGTGACTGACTTCCAATAATCCCTCATCAGTAGAAGTACCAGCAAAATATCAGCTATTAAGGATCAGATTTAATTCTTTGGTATAAGCATTAACTATTACTGATAGCTTTCCATGGCTGGCATAAACCATTAAGTAACCCAAGAAGTATGAGAGACAATAATGACATCTCGTATACAATGCAAGGCAGGCCAAGAACGTTAATGTTTTGTTTTACAGGAAAAGTCAACACTAACAATATACTCCTGAGAAACTAACACGTATTTAGATGTTTTTAAACATAATAGCAAACTAAAATGTCAAGCTTCAAAATGACCAAACTTGTAACTTATAGCTGGAATATTTTGCTGCATTCGGCATTATACCATAGTTTACAGTATACAACATCTGAGGACTCAGTACTATCTTGGCACAACAGACTAACTTTTCCCACTCCATCAGAGGTGGCAGGTGGTGGGGTGGTGGGGGGAAGGCTTTCTCTCCCCATAAATGCCTGAACTTTAATTTATACCATATAAGAAATCAGTGAAAGGTAAACAACAAGGTTAACGTAACTCTATTATAAATTTTGCATTTTTTTCTCTCTGTGACATATACAAGTATATTTTTGTTTTTGGAGCTATAAATTAATTTAGCAATCTTCAAAGCTCATAAATTTCAACTTTTCAAATAAGAAATTTTAACTTCAAATAAGAAGTCTAGGACTTTATGGCTATTAATTTTACTATCAAAATATCCAAGGGACTCAAGTCAGGGTATTAACTGTACTTTTTCTAAGTATCATTTGAATAATTCTTTGTGGGCACTAGACTCAAGACTACACTAAATCCAAACAGTACACCTACGACCTGGGTTTTGAAGCTTTTCATCTCAATTACCAGTCCTTCAACTTGCTACTTACTTCCTCATGCCCTCCTTTATTAATCACAAACTGTCATTTTTTTAAACTGGACCTTCTCCTCCAAGGCCCTATCAGAGAACTTTGTAAACATGCATTTACAGTCTATAAAGACCATCATTTTAAACTGAGACTAGAAACTAGAGCAACATTTCTTGTTCAAAGTTCAGCACTAAAGCTGTGTAATTCTAGGGGATTACACTGTCTGAAAAATGAACCAAGTTCTCAATATTCCCACAAATCTTAAAACCCAAAACTGGAATTCTAATAAATTTTTTTTATGTCTCTAATAAAGAAAAGGCAACTGTACTTACTACATCAACACTATTAAAGTATAAGTGACAGCAACAAAGGGACCTACTCATGTTTCTCAAGACCAAGATTTACGATGACAAATTCTAAAATACGGGCAAAGATGATGAGGTCCTGAATACCACTATCATAAAAATAATCAATTTCTATCTTCCTGTCTTCTTTCTGCTGCACGAGGAACCAAAGAAGTCAAACAGACGATTCTTCTGTCTGAGCCAACCATGAAATCTTTTAACAGATAGGTACAATCCCTATTATTCTTTCAGGGCATTATTTCATACATGTTTAAAAAAAAAACTTCAAAAATAAAAATAAAGAGTTATTTAGCCTTGTGAGTATTCTAAAGTAAAGTTTCTTGAATTTCTGTAATGAACTCTTCAAGGAATTCAACTTTTCAAACAGAGTCATCACTCAAAAGTTCCTTTGACACGGGCTCTATCCCACGGTCACAAAGCGGCTTCCCCCTTTGTTGTAGGTGAGAGTGGCTCTTTGTTCCTTCAGGATCCCAAACCGCTCATTCAACGTCATCCCTGTCTAGAGAAAAGAAAAGAGAAAACACAACAAGGCACCAGTTAACAACTTTACTGAAAGCCGTATTTGCCTTGAAACAATAGTGTGACCTTATGATTAACAGTAACCATAGCTAAATTTCCTAAATATTTACCTGTATGACCTCATATAAAGCATACATTATATACTATATAAAACACACATATACTATAATGTCCAGAATAATTATTTTCGGGCTCTGTAAACACTGCCACCAACTCATGATGTCTTTGATAAGAGTAAGAACTCTTCAGACCTTTAAATATTTTGTGGCTAATTTTCTTGAATTACGGCGAGTTCAATAGAAATTCAAATTAAATTCAAATGAAAATCTGTTTTTTTATTAACAGCATCTACACTATACCATTTCTGGAAAAAAAAATAATAATAGTAACAAAAATAAGCAAAACAAATTTGGTCAAATTTCTTTCCTTTTTTTGAGACAGACTCTCGCTGTGTCACCGAGGCTGGAGTGTAGTAGCACCATCTCACCTCACTGCAACCGCTGCCCTCTGGGTTCAAGCAATTCTCCCACCTCAGGTTTTCGAGTAGCTGAGATTACAGGCGCATGCTACCAGGCCTGGCTAATTTTTTTATTTTTAGTACAGATATGGTTTCTCCATGTTGATCAGGCTGGTCTCCAACTCCTTACCTCAAGTGATCCACCCGCCTTGGCATCCCAAAATACTGAGATTACAGGCCTGAGCCACCACACCTGGCCAGTTTGGTCAAATTTCTATCCATCCTTCGTATCTTCAATTTCATTATTATTTCAGTGAATACCAAAAATGCATCTGATGAAATCAATTCATGATAAAAATTCTCAGCAAGTCAGGAATAGAAGGGAGCTTCCTCAATATGACAGAGAACCATTTAAAAAAACTCACCAATTATGGCTAATACCACACTAAATGGTGATGCATTTAATGCTTTCTCCTCAGGCTTTGGAACAAAGATGTATGCATATAAGCATACATCTTGCCACTTTTGTTTTGTTTTGTTTGAGGCAGAGTTTTGCTCTTGTTGCCCAGGCTGGAGTACAATGGTGCAATCTCGGCTCACCACCACCTCCACCTCCCAGGTTCAAGTGATTCTCCTGCCTCAGTCTCTCTAGCAGATGGGATTACAGGTGCCTGCCACCACACCCGGCTAATTTTTATATTTTTAGTAGAGACAGGATTTTGCCATGTTGGCCAGGCTGGTCTTGAACTCCTGACTTCAGGTAATCCGCCCGCACTGCCTCCCAAAGTGCTGGGATTACAGGTGTGAGCCACCACGTCCAGCTGGTTTTGACAATTTTTGTGTTAATCTTGTAATCTTGCTTGATGGCTATAGTCAAACAGCAGAAAATACTGAGTGTTGGTGAGAAATCAGAACCCTTACAGATGCTGGTGGGAATGTAAAGTTGTAGCACAGACTCTTCTAGGGAAAACAGTCCAGCAGTTCCTCAAAAGGTTAGATACAGAGTTACTAGACAACCTATATTTACCACAGAGAAATAGAAACATATGCTCACACAAAAACTTCTGCATAGATGCTGAGAGCAGTATTATTCCTAACAGCCAAAGAGTGAAAACAACCCAAATGAAGGGTTGTATATATGTACTATATACGTATCATGAACACTATTCAGCAGTAAAACAAAATTAAATACAGATACAACATAGATAAACCCTGAAAACACTATGCTAAGTGCAAGAATTCAGTCACCAATATATACTTTATGAGCCAATTTATATGAAATGCCAAAATAGGCAAACTGGCAGACAAAAGTAGATTAGTGGTTCCCTGGGTTTCAGGGTGCAGTTAAGACGCCTTGTTTATAATTCATTATAGTAACTGCTTTGTTAATTAAAATACTCTCAGCAAATAACCCAAAAAAATACAGAAAACTTTTTTTTACCTGTTTTCCAACACTGTTTATGTCAAACTGTAAGGGAACGCCTTTAGGAACTTTCTTTACATCATTTTGCTCCCGTTTTGTTAAAAATGAAGGTACAGCAGTACGAGTTAATCGTGGTTTCTGAGTTCTATTAGAAAAAAATTAAAATATTAGAACAGTTTAACAATGTAAAGAAAAAGAAATTCATTTGTTACTTAAGAGATCTTGTACACATGTTCAAATGTATTAGGGCCATTTTGTTTGCGTGCTTAAAAAAAAGTGTCAGCTATTCCAGACTAAAATATATAATTGTTCAGAGAATACCTCTTTAAATAGAACTACAAACTTTTCAATGAGTTGGAATGTCTGGTGAATCCTAAGTCTTGATAATAAAGCAACCTCTGAAGTCTTAGGCACCCATTCTACATTCTTTTCATTTTAATCATTAAGATGGCTGGATGGCTAGGCACAGTGGCTCAGGCCTATAATCCTAGTACTCTGGGAGGCCAAGGCAGAAGGATTGCTTGAGGCCAGGGGTCAAAGACCAGCCCAAGGAGCATAGCATGCCTATGTTCCCAGCTACTCAGGAGGCTGAGGCAGGAGAATCACTTAAGCTCAGGAGTTCGAGGCAGTAGTGAGCTATGATGGCACTATGGTTACTACTGCACTCCAGCCTGGGCATCAGAGTGAGACCTTATCTCTTTAAAAAATCGAGATGGTTGAATAGAACATAAGCTCCATAAATTGACAAAGTTTATAATGCAGTAATTTTAGAGAAGGTAGGTCTGTATGGTCTGAAAAGTAAGAACTGAAAATATTACAGGGACTGAGGGAAGAAGCAGCATGTATATTATCATCTCATTTATTATTGTACATAAAAATATACATATTGGGTCAGGTACAGTGACTCACACCTGTAACCTCAGCACTTTGGAAGGCCAAAGTGAGAGGACTGCTTGAGTCCAGGAGTCCAAGACCAGTCTGGGTAGAAACAAACAAAAAAGCCAGGCATGGTGGTGGGCAACTATAGTCCCAGCTACTCAGGACTCGGAAGGCTGAGGCAAGAGGACTGCTTGAGCTTGGGAGATCAAGGCTACAATAAGCCATGATCATGTCACTGCACTCCAGCCTAAGTAACAGAGCCAGATCTTGTCTCAAAAAAAAAAAAAGGTACATATACACAGAATTTTTAAAGTATAAAAAACACTGTCCTTGAGTGTCCAGTTTTCCCCTGTTGTTTTTAGTCTCCTGTGCTGTGCCTAGTGGCACCTGGGCTGGGGAGGACACTGCCCCGTCTAGATTTTTTTTTTTTTTTTTTTTGAGATGGAGTTTCACTCTTGTTACCCAGGCTGGAGTGCAATGACGCGATCTTGGCTCACCGCAACCTCCGCCTCCTGGGTTCAGGCAATTCTCCTGCCTCAGCCTCCTGAGTAGCTGGGATTACAGGCACACATCACCATGCCCAGCTAATGTTTTGCATTTTTAGTAGAGACGGGGTTTCACCATGTTGACCAGGATGGTCTCGATCTCTTGACCTCGTGATCCACCCGCCTCGGCCTCCCAAAGTGCTGGGACTACAGGCGTGAGCCACCGCGCCCGGCCCCGTCTAGGTTTTTATAAATGTCTTGTTCAAGTTCAAACCTCCAGCTTGTGAATCAACTGTGTCTCTTTCTGACTTGGTAAGCAAGTATTAGGCTTTGGGATCGGGGGAGGTCTGTAACGTGAAACAACTTCTTGTCTTTTCTCCCATTGTTGTAAATAACTTTTAATGGCCAAACCCCAGATTTGTACGGTATTTTTTTTCTAACTGCTATAAAACCATCTCTTCCACCTGGTTTTACTGTAACATTTGGAAAAGAAATAAATGCCCTCCCTTAGAAAAAACAAAAACAAAAAAAAGGCTGTTCAAAGGTGGTCATTTAGGGCTGCAGAACCAGGAATCGAGGGAGCTCTTACTTTTAACTTTACACCATACTGTCTCCATATTGTATCACAAATATTACTTTCTTCTTCTTCATTCTCTGAGCAGAAGTCCAATACTTTATTATCTCATGTACTAAGAGGTTATAATTTCTGCAAAAAGAAAAAACAACTTACACAGGGCACTGCACTGCTCCAGGATTGTCAATAGATACAGTCAAAATTCCTCCATTTGTGGTAGAAGTCCGCCATCTAGTTACAAAAAAAAAAAAAAAAAAAAAAAAAAAAAAAAAAAAAAAAAAAAAAAAAAAAAATCAAAAAAATTTCATTAAATGTAAGTTTATAAACCCTATGCATAGTCAAGATAAAAATAAACATTTTAAAAGTAGCCATTACTTTTTCTTAGCTTGTAAGACATAAATACCTAAACCCCACCATGATATAATGAATCAACATCTTTGGGTAAAGGAACTGGGCATCTGAATTTATTAAATATTTTTCAGTGTAATAAATATACACAAATTTTAAAAAATCAAATAGTACAGAACTTCTAATAAAAAGCAACAGTCCCTCACCTCACCATTCTCCTTTCCATTCCTGCTCTCCAGAGGGAGCATTTTTAACCTTTCTGTTTTCACTGCTTGCTGGTTACTTCGCATTCACTTAACAATATGTTTATATAAAGACCTTGCTATGATGAATAAAGATTTAGTTCATCACACTATCCTCCAGTTTCCTCATCCACCTTGAAACATTTTGAAGGCTCTATCACTATTTCACTGCCTTTGTGACTTTAAAGACTTAAATCTCTGTTTCTTTCAGTACAATCTGTTGACCCCACCCCCACCTTTATGTGAAAAGATAACAGTGCCTCTATTCGTTCCTTCCACCTCTTCCACTTTGTACCTCTCACCTTTTATTATTTTATTTTGAGACGGAGTTTCGCTCTTGTTACCCAAGCTGGAGTGCAGTGGCACGATCTCGGCTCACTGCACCCTCCGCCTTCCAGTTTCAAGCGATTCTCGATCTCCTGAGTAGCTGGGATTACAGGTGTCCGCCACCACACCCAGCTAATTTTTTGTGGAGACAGGGTTTTGCCACATTGGCCAGGCTGGTCTCCAACTCCTGCCCTCGTGATCTGCCTGCCTTGGCCTCCCAAAGTGCTGAGATTATAGGCGTGAGCCACCACACCCAGCCATACTGCTCACTTTTTGCCAGCTCTTCCTTTATATTCACATTAGTCAAAATCTGACATTTACATTATATTGTGTTCTCTATTTTGTACTTTGTCTAACAGGTTGATTCTCAAAGTTCAAAACACATAACATTTATATTATTATGATTAGGTAAATACTGTTCACTGCAGAAGCAAAAGGCTGTAATTATTATTTCTTTCCCTACGGTTTCTTTTCTTTTTTTTTTTTTTGAGACGGAGTTTTGCTCTTGTTACCCAGGCTGGAGTGCAATGGCGCGATCTCGGCTCACCGCAACCTCCGCCTCCTGGGCTCAGGCAATTCTCCTGCCTCAGCTTCCTAAGTAGCTGGGATTACAGGCACGCGCCACCACGCCCAGCTAATTTTTTCCCTACGGTTTCTAATGTCATGACCCCTGTGCTAAAAAATACCACCACTATCAGTTTCTAACACTCCATTTGCTAAAAATCATGCCCCACTGTAGTTGGCATCGTATCTGGACCATGACCATGTTTTACAGCCAGCTCTCTGTATCTGCAGGTTCTATATCCATGTATTCAACCGATTTCAACCACAGATTGAAAGCAATCCATGGATATGGAGGGCCGATTTTAAGGAACTTGAGTATCTGAGGATTTTAATCTTTTCAATAGTCCTAGAACTAATGCCCCTGAGACACAGAGGATCAATTCTATATATTTTGTTTTCCAAAAAGTAGCCATAATTTTAAATAGTTTCATCTGAAAACCTAATCACACTGATAGAATTAGTATGTTACAATGCACTTAGGCAGTGTAATTATAACAGAATAAAATAGATTTTCAAAATTTTTTTTATACAGGTAAGAAAAAAAGACTGTAAAAAGGAAAACTATTGTTTTTAAAGTTGCACACATTTTCTAAAACCTCCACTGAATTTTATTCTATTCATTCCCTAAATAGGTTCGTTTGTATAAAAGCCATTTATAGCCAAAAATAAAAAGTAAAAAGCTGTTTAATTAAAATGGAATAGATAATAAAAATTAAAAATAATAAAAAACAAGTAATCTACTTCGCACTGAAACTGTTACAATATTGACATGTGAAAACTCCAAAGGTTTTTGGGGAAAATTAACAAAGGACGAAATAGGATTTATTTATTTTAGGCTCAATTTAAAAAAATTTTTTTTTGGAGACAAAGTCTCCATGACCCGAGCTATGCTGCCCATGCTGGTGTGCAGTGGCTATACACAGGTGAGATCATGGCACTTCACAGCCTTCAACTCTTAGGCTCAAGCAATTCTCTTGCCTCAGTCTCCCAAGTTGGGACTACAAATATATAGTACCACTATGCCCAGCTTTCAGGCTCAATTTTATTTTGGGTTTCAATTAATTTCTTCTGGGCTGGGGCACATGATTATTTGGGTAGTTAGTATTCTGAGAGTTCTGAAATAACACCTTGAAAAACAAATTGAAACTTACTGACGAGTTCTCTTTGCTACTACATCGTCTAGCAGTTGTTCTGTGTTCAACTGGGCCTGAACCTGAAGGGAAAAAAAAAGCAGTAGGTCCCAAAGAAAGCAGCAGACTTGAATCTACAGTGATCCTGCTCTAGAACTTCACAACCCAGTGGGGTATGGGCATGAACGCAGAAGAGGGGCCTGTGCTATTCTGGCAGCACTTCCCTGTTGAAACTGCTGTAAGAGAGCAAGTGGCAAATACAAGTTTATTCCCAAATAACATGCTAAATTCTATTGAGGGTAACGAAAGACAAACATAGAAAAAATATAATAGAAAGACCTAATCTACTATCACATTCTGCACATCCCGAGCCCAATACTGCCTATGACTGAGACTTACTGAAGGTGGCTGCTCAGGTTCCGCTTTGGGTAAAGAAAAAACACACACACACAGCCAGTTTTTTAAATACCTTCAGGCCTCTTCTGAAAAGAAAAGTTGCCTGACGAGTATCTTTCTGATGATTTAATTTATTTCCATTCCTGGTAAAATTAGCTGGAATGCTATTTCTGCAACAAAAACACACATGCCATGCTAAGCCATTTAACTACTTTCAAACATCTTAAGGAAAAATAAGCAAAACTAGTTAAATTCATAGGCTGCAAACTTCAGGTGCAAGTAACAAACTCTGAATTATTTCCTTATTTACATGAAGCTATCCGAGACTTGATTAACAAATACCTCCCTCCGAAGCATAGCACATAACCACATGTTAATTTCAAACTACTTTATCATCCAAATACTCAATCCCCTAATATTCCATATATCTTCTGAAGACATTAACAATCAGATTTTTAGTGCTATTTACTATATTTGGTGAAAACATAACTTTACAATTTACAGGATTAGTACAAAGAAAAACTACACATGGGCAAATCATAGTCAAACGGAATATGAGAACAAACAAAAATAAAGAGACTGGTTTGAAAAATAACATCTCTTCTTCCAGCTTTCTCTTCTTCCTCCTCAGAAACCTTTATGCATTAATATAAACCACAAAGGCCGGGCATTGTGGCTCACATCTGTAATCCCAGCAGTTTGGGGATTAAATAAATAGTACTTGAAACTCGTGAGTGGATCACTTGAGGTGAGGAGTTCCGTACCAGCCTGGGAAACATGGTGAAACCCTGTCTCAACTAAAAACACAAAACTTAGCCAGCCTTAGTGGCATGCACCTGTAGTCTTAATTACTCAGGAGGCTGAGGCATGAGAATTACTTCAATCAGGGAGGCGGAGGTTGCAGTGAGCAGAGATCATGCCACTGCACTCCAGCCCAGGCAACAGAGCAAGACTTGAAAGACTTCACCCCAAAATATAAATAAATAAACCACAGAAAAACTTATTATACTCTTCTATTTCTTGTTCTTTCATTCATAGAACAATGCTCTTAATTATGTTTGATTTTAAACAATTCTTTTTTTTTCTTTTAAGTTCTGGGATACACGTGCTGAATGTGCAGGTTTTATGTAGGTATACAGGTGCCATGGTGGTTTGAGGCACCTAATTTGTTTTCTATAGGAAGTTGGTGAAGTATGAAAAATTAAAATTTCATATTTATCTATGAAATATTCAATCCTCTAATATTCCGTGTCTTCAATTGATCTACTGATAAATATGAAAACTATATAAACAAGTGTTTAACAGATTCCCTAGTATTACCTCCAATCTTTCAGAGGTTCAAGTGTAAAATTCCCCTAGCTAACCCAATTAACATATAAGTCTCACGTAAATGATGGGTTCTTGTTTGAGCAGGTGCCTGTTCACAAAAGGTATTATCAAGTGATTACCAAAAGATGATGGTTAAAACTGCAATTCCAGCCATTCCATTTATTTATTTTTTTTTTGAGACGGAGTTTCGCTCTTTTTACCCAGGCTGGAGTGCAATGGTGCGATCTTGGCTCACCACAACCTCCGCCTCCTGGGTTCAGGCAATTCTCCTGCCTCAGCCTCCTGAGTAGCTGGGATTACAGGCACGCGCCACCATGCCCAGCTAATGTTTTGTATTTTTAGTAGAGACGGGGTTTCACCATGTTGACCAGGATGGTCTCGATCTCTTGACCTCGTGATCCACCCGTCTCAGCCTCCCAAAGTGCTGGAACTACAGACGTGAGCCACGGCGCCTGGTCCTTTTTTTTTTTTTTTTTTTTTTAATTTTTTTGAGACTACTGTTGCCCAGGCTCAAGTGCAGTGGCATGATCTTGACTTACTGCAACCTCCACCTCCTTGGGTTTAAGGAGTTCTCCTGCTTCAGCCTGGGCCTGGAACTACCGGCATGCGTGACTATGTCTAGCTAATTTGTGTATTTTAATAGATGGGGTTTTGCCATGTTGGCAAGGCTGGTCTCAAACTTCTGCCCTCAGATGGTCCACCCACCTCAGCCTCCCAAACTGCTGGGAATATAGGCATGAGCCACTGTGCCCAGCCATTCCATTTTTTTAAAAACCTCATTTCAGGTTTTGTTTTCTGAATTATCTTCTACTTAAGATAATAGTCCTTGAAACTAAGGAAACTTCACACCTCATCAACTTCATCTACTTTGTCCTTACAGAGAACAGAATGCTGTAACAATAGATCATAATTTTTCTTCTCTATTATAGAGATGGGGGTCTCAGTATGTTGCCTAGGTTAGCCCTGCATCCTGGGCTCATGAGATCCTCCTCCCTTAGCCTATTAAGTAGCTGAGACCACAGGCACATGCCGCTGCACCCAGCTCACAGGCCATGATTTTTAGATTTTTATTATTCAGTTTAGTTAAAAATAATTTCAGGGCCGGGCGCGGTGGCTCAACCCTGTAATCCCAGCACTTTGGGAGGCTGAGGCAGGTGGATCACGAGGTCAAGAGATCGAGACCGTCCTGGTCAACATGGTGAAACCCCGTCTCTACTAAAAATACAAAAAATTAGCTGGGCATGGTGGCACATGCCTGTAATCCCAGCTACTCAGGAGGCTGAGGCAGGAGAATTGCCTGAACCCGGGAGGCGGAGGTTGCGGTGAGCCAAGATCGCGCCATTGCACTCCATCCTGGGTAACAAGAGCGAAACTCTGTCTCAAAAAATAATAATAATAATAATAATAATTTCAGTTTAAGGAGCGTGCATGAAGAATTCTTCTTAGAAGTTCGATTTTTCAACAACTAATATACATTGTGATTCAGTGTTCTAGTAAGAGCCACCCAGACTGAGTAACAAATTGCTTCCAGAATTCCCAGTTTTGAATAATTCTGAGATGTTAAGAGTTCTACCAGAGCTGGGCACAGTGGCACATGCTTACAATCCAGCACTCTGGGAGGCTGAGGTGGAAGGATCATTTGAGGCCAGGAATTGAGACCAGCCTGGGTAACATGGTGAAGACCCCATCCCTAAAAAAAATTTTTTTAAAAATTAGCTGGGCATGGTAGCATGTATCTGTGGTCTCAGCTACATGGAAGAATCACTTGAGCCCAGGGGGTCAAGGCTCCAGTGAGCAGTGATGGCGTCACTGTACTCCAGCCTCAGCAAGAGAGTAAGAAGATCCTGTCTCAAAAAACGAGGAAAAAAAGAGTTCTACCAAAGTGATCAGTTTTTGCAATTTTATTCTGTATGTCAAACAGGTAAAGAAGCAGAATGATGCTTTTTAAAAAGCTTATAATGGGGCCGGGCACAGTGGCTCACACCTATAATTCCAGCACTTTGGGAGGCCAAGGCAGGTGGATCACAAGGTCAGGAGTTCCAGACCATCCTAGCTAACACAGTGAAACCCTGTCTCTACTACTAAAAATACAAAAATTAGCTGGGAGTGGTGGCGCATGCCTGTAGTCCCAGCTACTTGGGAGGCTGAGTCAGGAGAATCGCTTGAACCCAGGAGGCAGAGGTTGCAGTGAGCAGAGATGACACCACTGCACTCCAGCCTGGACGACAGAGCGAGACTCATTCTCAAAAAAAAAAAAAAAAAAAAAAAAAAAAAAAAAAAAAAAAATGCTGGTTACGGTGGCTGACGCCTTTAATCCCAGCACTTTGGAAGGCTGAGGTAAGCAGATCACGAGGTCAGGAGATTGAGATCATCCTGGCTAACATGGTGAAACCCCGTCTCTACTAAAAATACAAAAATTAGCTGAGTGTGGTGGCACGTGCCTGTAATCCCAGCTACTCGGGAGGCTGAGGCAGGAGAATCACTTGAACCAGGGAGCTGAAGGTTGCAGTGAGCCGAGAATGCACCACTGCACTCCAGCCTGGAAGACAGAGCAAGACTCCATCTCAAAAAAAAAAAAAAAGAAAGAAAAAAATAAAAAAGCTTATAATGGTTAAATTCATCAGTAACAATTCATCTAATAAACAGAAGCTATTACTGGATACATGCATGTGGATGTTCGGATAGACATCCGAAATATGTCTTGCCAACGACCAGATAACTAAAAAAATCACTGCAAATCCATTCTTCACCCCACTTAGGCCAAGTGTTTTTTAATGCAAGAGAACTTATCATTACATCTGAGTACTTACTTCCTGTTTAGCTGGTTAGGTCTCTTGAGAACCGCAGCTGGTTTCCTCTGCCCTTCATTTTGTCTCAGAAGGTTTGCCTTTCTTTTTAACACCGGAAAATATCGTTCTATATTCTATGAGAAGGCAGACACTGTGTTAATCAAATCGTATTTTTCTATATACCCTATGACAATAAACATTTCTGGTGCAGAATGAACAGTGATTGACAACTGCTTGATGTGCAGATAAGGGAGACGGAGAAACTAAAACAACTTGAAAACCTAGTCCAAGTGTTCGAAAAGATGAAAACCACACATTATCTTTAAAATATGGGAGGTACTCAGGGGATCCACAGCTGATGGGGAAACATGGCTCTGGAACTCAAAAGACTCAGAGAGCCAGAGATATAAATTAGGGAATAATTTATACAAACATGATTTTTGAACACTCATAATTTTTAAAAAGCCAAGTCCCAAAACAAATGCATGCCGAAAACAAAAGGGGGGGAAGTTATGACAGCAAAGAAGCTGGAGGAGACATGGTTAGAGGCAAAGAAGCAAAATGCAGTATCACAAAAGAAGCAGCACATGAAACATTCTCTTTCTTCCTCAACATATATAAATTAAATCCATCATTAAAGCCTAATTCAGATATCCACATTCTTCATAAAGACTTCTCTAAGGTTCTTGAGAAATATGGACCTTATCTTATACTTTATCTGGATTCTTCTATGAAGTATATGAGAAGTATTTCATAAATATCCGTTGACTAAATCACATTAAAAAGTCTTAATCTGGCCAGGCGCGGTGGCTCACGCCTGTAATCCCAACACTTTGGAAGGCCAAGACAGGTGGATCCCAAGGTCAAGAGTTCAAGACTAATGCGGCCAGGATGCTAAAACCTCATCTCTCCTAAAAATACAAAAATTAGCCAGGCATGGTGGCACGCGCCTGTAGTCCCAGCTACTCAGGAGGCTGAGGCAGGAGAATTACTTGAACCCTTGTGGTGGAGGTTGCAGTGAGCCGAGATTGAGCCACTGCATTCCAGCGTGGGCAACAGAGCAAGACTTCATCTCAAGGAAAAAAAAAAAAAGTCTTAAGTTTTGGCCAGGAGTGGTGGCTCACACCTGTAATACCAGCACTTTGGAAGGCCAAGGTGGGCAGATCATTTGAGGTCAGGAGTTTAAGCCAGCATGGCCAGCATGGCCAAACCCCATCTTCACTAAAAATATAAAAATTAGCCAGGAGTGCTGGTGCACACCTATAATCTCAGCTACTTGGCAGGCTGAGACAGGAGAATCGCTTGAACCTGGGAGGAGGAGGTTGCAGTGAGCCAAGATCATGCCACTGCCCTCCAGCCTGGGTAACAGAGTGAGCTTCTGTCTATATACTACAACAAACAAACAAACAAAAAACTTAGTTATATTCAAGAATGTGGAAATTTAGGTACTCTTTATAAATGGCATTGATTTTTATTTAAATATTAAATTTTTTAATATCAATCCCAAAGTACTACATAAAAAGAAATAAAATGCTCTCTTAAGCTTATTCACAGAAATGTTAGTACAAATAAAGGAAAAGGATTATCTAATCCAGGATTAAGCAATCACTCTACCTTATCACTTAGAGGTGGACGATTCATAGGACTAATTCCTTTTCGAACTCCAGTTGTTTTCCTAGCTGCAAGGCCAGTAATGACTCCATTGGGACGTCTCTTTCCAGGCATTACTCTTCCTCTACGATTCAGACTAGTCTTACCAAAACCTGTAGGAGGGCAAAAGAGCAAAAAAGAAAATATCAATTTAAGAATTCAACTGGGAGGGTCACAGGATATTCTATTTCCCAAGGAAGGCAGAAGTTGTGAATATTTATTCTTACTATTTTTTTAATTACATAAAATATTATAAAAAGGCAATTTGCTGCATTGGGAAGGGTTCTGCGGCTAGAGGGGACTGTAAGTAACTACAGGATTCTCACATGTTGCCTCTGGCCATACTCTTTCCTCATTAGTTTCTCAACCAACAGGACAGTCTAGACAGTCTTTACAGGTGCCTCATGATAGACACTAACCATATGTGGCTATTGAGCACATGAAGTTGAGTACTAGTCTGAATTGAGATATTTCCAAGTAAAATATTTCATTATTTTATATAAATTATATAGTGAAATAATTTAGAGCTATTGGGCTAAACAAAACATGTTAATATGTGCTCCATTTTTACTGAACAGTGCTGATCTAGGGTGGAATCACTGTCTCATCTCCAATTTACTTACGACAGCACACTGCAATCTGGCTTCGTTATCAGCCCTACTCCATTCAAACTGCTTTTACTAAAGTCCCCAGTGAGTACCAACAGACACATTTTAATCTGTGGCATTTGACATTACTGACTTTGATTTTTCATTATATATCTTACCTATTTAAATGCTTTTTTCAGGCTGGGCACAGTGGCTCACGCCTGTAATCCCAGCACTTGGGAGGCTGAGGCAAGAGGATCCCTTGAGGTCAGGAGTTCAAGACCAGCCTGGGCAACACAGTGAGGCCCCATCTCTAAAAATTAGCTGGGCATAGTAGCACATGCCTGTAGACCCAGCTACTCAGGAGGCTGAAGTGAAAAGATCACTTGAGCCCAGGAGTTCTAGGCTGCAACAGAGTGAGATCTGTCTCCAAAAAACAGATTAAAAAATAAATAGACTGGGTGCGGTGGCTCACAGCTGTAATCCCAGCACATTGGGGTGCCAAGGCGGCACAAGGTCAGGAGTTCAAGACCTGCCTGGCTAAGATGGTGAAACCCCATCTCTACTAAAAATACAAAAATTAGCTCGACGCGGTGGCAGGCGCCTGTAATCCCAGCTACTCAGGAGGCTGAGGCAGGAGAATTGCTTGAACCCAGGAAGCAGAGGTTGCAGTGAGCTGAGATGGTGCCACTGCACTCTAGCCTGGGCAACAGAGCAAGACTTGGTCTCAAAATAAATACATAAATAAATAAATACTTCTAGTAAAAAAAAAAAAAGCAAAACAATAGAGAACGTTTCTGAACCTATTCTGGTTCAGGGGCTGCCTGTTAAATTTTTTTTAAAAAGTAAATTAAAAAATAAACATGCTCACTGCAGAATTTGTACACATAAAGTGCAAATAAGAAAATAAACATCACCCATCAGCCTACCACTTAGAGATACCACTAACATTCTGTCTTGCTAGGTTTTCTTTTACTTGTGTGTGTGTATATATATATATATATATATATATACTTTAAAAGTTAACATTTTTGGTTTCAACTTTTTTTTTTTTTTTTGAGACTGTTTCGCTCTCGTTACCCAGGCTGGAGTGCAATGGCGCGATCTCGGCTCACTGCAACCTCCGCCTCCTGGGTTCAGGCAATTCTCCGGCCTCAGCCTCCTGAGTAGCTGGGATTACAGGCACGCGCCACCATGCCCAGCTAATTTTTTGTATTTTTAGTAGAGACGGCGTTTCACCATGTTGACCAGGATGGTCTCGATCTCTTGACCTTGTGATCCACCCGTCTCGGCCTCCCAAAGTGCTGGGATTACAGGCTTGAGCCACCGCGCCCGGCCGGTTTCAACTTTTTTTTTTTCCTGACCTAGTCTCACAGTCGCTTAGGCTGGAGTGCAATGGTGTGATCTCAACTCACTGTAACCTCTGCCTCCTCGGTTCAAACAATTCTCCTGCCTCAGCCTCCCAAGTAGCTGAGATTACAGCGCCTACTACCACACCAGACTAATTTTTGTATTTTAAGTAGGGACAGGGTTACACTATGTTGATCAGGCTGCTCTCGAACTCCTGACCTCGTGATCTGCCTGACTTGGCCTCCCAAAGTGTTGGGATTACAGGTGTGAGCCCCCATGCCCGGCCCCTGGTTTCAACTATTTTTAAGCAACTCAAAGACTATCACATTTGGTAATTCTCAATTTCATAGTAGTAAGTGCCTCAATTTTATAGTAGAAGGTGAACTGAGTCAATCTTTCAGCAACTATATAGCTCTACATACTATTTTGTAGCCCTACATTAATCCTGAATGGTAGGCTGGGTGTGGTAGCTCATGCCTATAATCCCAGCCTTTGGGAGGCCTAGGAGGGTGGATTGCTTGAGCCCAGGAGTTCGAGACCAACCAGGACAACATGGTGACACCCCATCTCTACAAAAACCACAAAAATTAGCCAGGTGCAGTAGTGTGCACCTGTAGTCCAGTTAATAGGGAGGCTGAGGCAGGAGGACCACTTCAGTCTAGGAAGCATAGGTTGCAGTGAGCTGCTACAACCACTGTACTCCAGCCAGGGGTGAAAGAGCAAGACCCTGTCTCAAACACATACACACACCTACTCTGTGAATATATTATCCCATGTTTCTGATATATTTTTATTGCATTATGTGGGTAACCCCCCATATAGGCACCGAGGAATGAGAGCTAAGCAGAACCCTGGCACAGCTAGGGCTTGAGGAATATCTCACTTTATAGTGTTACTACTCAGCTATTTCCTTTTACATAATCCTTTACATAATCATATATTAGTTTATAGAAATAGGGCTTGAAGGCGCCCTTTATATAATCCTCTCTGTATAATCATATAATAGTTGATAGTATGAGTGCCTAAAGAATATTTCCCTACATATATACCTATAATTATATCTTAGTTCATAATCAGAGGAATGCCTAGAGTGGACACAGTACAGAGCATGAATTAAGGGGTAAACAGCTTATAATCGGAGGAATGCCTAGAGCAGACACAGTACAGAGCATAGTTTAAGGGAAAACAGTTATACCAGGACAAGAATCCATGGCCCAGGCGGCAGCATTCGGTGTCGTAAAGATACCCGCTGTATGGCAGGCTTGGGGCGAGAGCCACTCCTCCTGATAAAGGAGTTGTAGGACCTTGCTCCAGTTCTTGTGGAAGGCTGCCCTCAGAACGGCAATCCACCTTGGTGACCGTGAACTTTATCAGCTCTTGCTACTGTGCTGCTTGAAAAGCATCTTCCCATAGAAGACACTGGAAGCTGCCAGAAGGTGGCGGCAACCTTGACAGCTCTGTCACTGCTGTGTGACTTAAAGCATCCTCCTATAAATCTTCTTAGAAGTAGCCTGCCCATAGACAGGAGTATTGCACACTGCACCCTCTTTACTGCACACGGCCCTTGCCTTCGTGGGAACGGGCCCCTTGCTGTGTGCTGTCCACCTCCTGGCCTAGGTGACCTAATGGGGGTGGACCCCATGTTTTATTGCTCACAACCCTATCACTATCCTTAAAGATGATTTCACTCACTGCCCTACCCCCTAACCTATACACAATAAATACTCACACTTCTGGACATTCGGGGCCTCGCCAGCCTCGCTTCACCTCGGCTCGCCAGCCTCGCCTGACTCCGCTCATAGGTGGTGTGGCCCCCCGAGCTCAGCTGCGTTTTCTTTGTACTTCTGTGTCCTGTCTCTTTATTTCTCGAACCCTGCGCCTCAGCACAGCATAAGGCTCACTCCACCACCCTGTGGGGCACTCAGCCTTACATCTGGCTCCCAACATGCCCTACTCATTACTTTTAAATATGCCATATTTGATCCAACCAACTTTATACTAATCATTTCAGTTAGTTCTAAATTATAAATAATACCACAACAGAAGCATATTATACCACAATAGAACTCAGATATATTTTGAAACTTATTCTTAAACACATCCATGATTCTTTTCTGAAGATTTCTGTTTCTAGAAAATGAAATGCTAGGTTAAACAGTAAAGCAAACTCTTTTTTATTTTTTTAAGATGGAATCTCACCCTGTTGCCCAGACTGGAGTGCAATGGCGCAATCTTGGCTCATTGCAACCTCCGCCCTCCTGGGTTCAAATGATTCTCCTGCCTGAGCCTCCAGAGTAGCTAGGACTACAGACGCCGACCACCACACCCAGTTATTTTTTGTATTTTTAGTAGACATAGGGTTTTGCCATGTTGGCTAGGCTGGTCTCTAACTCGTGACCTCATTATCTGCTCACCTCGCCCTCCCAAAGTGCTGGGATTACAGGAGTGAGCGACGTCACCTGGCAGCAGTAAAGCAAACTCGTTTTTTTTTTTTTTTGAGACAGAGTCTTGCGCTGTTGCCCAGGCTGTAGTGCAGTGGTGCAATTTCAGCTCACTGCAATCTCCACCTTCTGGCTTCAAGCAATTCTCCTGCCTCAGCCTCCTGAGCTGCTGGGACTACAGGTGTGCCACCACATCCAGCTAATTTTTTTGTATTTTTAGTAGAGACGGGGTTTTACCATGTTGGCCAGGCTGGTCTCATCTCCTGATCTTGTGATCCACCCGCCTCAGCCTCCCAAAGAGCTAGGATTACAGGTGTGAGCCACCAAGCCTGGCCAAAGAAAACTCTTAGGGATTTTAATAATATTGCAAAAGTCACTTCCAGAATGACTGCATTCATTTATATTCCTAGGGAAAAAAAGAATGTCACCTTTTCTCTATCACTGACAACTCTGATTATTATAGTTTTCTTTAGACAGAATCTTGCTCCATCACCCAGGCTGGAATCCCGTGGTACCATTATAGCTAACTGTAGCCTTAAACTCCTGGGATCAAATGATCTTCCTGCCTCAGCTTCCTGAGAAGCTGAGATTATAGACACATGCCACCACACTCAGCTATTTTTTAAAGAGATGCAGTCTTGCTGCTGCCCAGGCTGGTCTTAAACTCCTGGGCTCAAGCAATCTTCCTGTCTTGGCCTCCCAAAGTGCTGGGATTACAGACATGAGCAACTGCACCTGGGCAACAGAGCAAAAGAACGTGTTTCTCTAAAAACAAAACAAAACAAAACAAAGAAAAAAATGTTATAATGGCTGAAGCTCTCATCCACTTATTGCCTTTCAGCTACCTACCACATCACTCCTCTACTCCCCTGCTTCTGATACTAGAATATTTCTCTCTTGCCAGAAGGCACAATGTGAAACTTCCAGGCTGTATTAGTACTAAGGGAGGGTGCAATAGGGATTGCAGAGAAAGGGGCTTTTCTTCCAGGTTTCAGTGTGCTTCTCAAAGTTTGTTCCTGTAGTATAGGAAATCCAGTACCTCACCTACCTGCCCTCCAGGACCAGGCTAAGACTATGGTGAGGCTAGAGACATGGAGGGCACAAAATTTGTGACAGATACCTTAAATTTTGTGCCCTTATTGTGTCTAATTCTAGTTTCAGGCATTGCGTGAGTCCTGCCCTGCTTATCCCCCACTGAATGAAAGCTGCACCACGCACATGGATAGCTTACCAGTGAGTCCTATCAGCATGGCAAATCGGTGAACCTCCCTACCATTCAGTGGGCCATGGCTTTATTTTCTCCAACAAAGTTACTAACCCAGAGAACAGGGGTGGGGAGGCTTCTTCCAGTGCTGTTCCTTTCTCAGGTGCTCTGCCCCAGTTCTAAAGGTACTGAAGGTACTGATTGCTATTACTTTAATAGGAAAAAAGTAACAAATATTCAAAATTTTTAATTTCTTTTTCTTTTTTTGAGACAGAGTCTCACTCTGTCGCCCAGGCTGCAGTGCCGTGGCACAGTATCAGCTCACTGCAACCTCCATCTCCCAGGTTCAAGCAATTCTCCTGCCTCAGCCTCCCTAGTGGCTGGGATGATAGGCACACGCCACCACGCCCAGCTAATTTTTGCAGTTTTTTAGTAAAGATTGCGTTTCATCATGTTGGCCAGGCTGGTCTTGAATTCCTGACCTCAGGTGATCCACCTGCCTTGACGTCCCAAAGTGCTGGGATTACAGGTGTGAGCCACCATGCCTGGCCTAAATTTTTTAATTTTTTTTTTTTTTTTTTTTGAGACGGAGTTTAACTCTTGTTACCCAGGCTGGAGTGCAATGGCACGATCTCGGCTCACCGCAACCTCCGCCTCCTGGGTTCAGGCAATTCTCCTGCCTCAGCCTCCTGAGTAGCTGGGACTACAGGCACACGCCACCATGCCCAGCTAATTTTTTATATTTTTAGTAGAGATGGGGTTTCACCATGTTGACCAGGACGGTCTCGATCTCTTGACCTCGTGATCCACCCGCCTCAGCCTCCCAAAGTGCTGGGATTACAGGCTTGAGCCACCGCGCCCGGCAAATTTTTTAATTTTTAAATCAAATTATTGCTGCCATATGTGTTGCAATTTCCTTCTAAAATTGCAACCAGATGAAGATTAAACCATATTGGGAAAAACTGTCCATTAAAATTCTTTCCAATCTACAGTGACTCGCTATTTTGTGTTAAATAATGTGACAGCTAACCTTCACTGTGGTAGGCACTGTGCTGAATACTGTAATTTGTATGACAATCTGATGAGACTGATGCCAACAATCTTCCTTAAGAAAGAAAGTGAAAAATATTCCACAAGAGTAATAAGTGAGTTTAGGCCAGGCTCAGTGGCTCACGTCTGTAATCACAGCACTCTCGGAGGCTGAGGCAGGTGGATCGTTTGAGGTCAGGAGTTTGAGACCAGCCTGCCCAACAAGGTGAAACGTCATCCCTACTAAAAATACAAAAATTAGCCGGGCGCGGTGGCTCAAGCCTGTAATCCCAGCACTTTGGGAGGCCGAGGCGGGCGGATCACAAGGTCAAGAGATCGAGACCATCCTGGTCAACATGGTGAAACCCCGTCTCTACTAAAAATACAAAACATTAGCTGGGCATGGTGGCGCGTGCCTGTAATCCCAGCTACTCAGGAGGCTGAGGCAGGAGAATTGCCTGAACCCAGGAGGCGGAGGTTGCGGTGAGCCGAGATCGCGCCATTGCACTCCAGCCTGGGTAACTAGAGTGAAACTCCGTCTCAGAAAAAAAGAAAAAAGAAAAAATACAAAAATTAGCTGCTGGGTGTGGTGGTGTGTGCTGGTAATCTCAGCTACTTGGAGGCTGAGGCATGAGAACTGCTTGATCCCAGGAGGTGGAAGTTGCAGTGAGCCAAGATTGTGCCACTTCACTCTAGCCTGGGCAACAGAGCAAGACTCCATCTGTAATCCCAGCACTTTGGGAGGCCGAGGAGGACAGATCACGAAGTCAGGAGTTAGAGACCAGCCTGGCCAACATGGTGAAACCCCGTCTCTACTAAAGATACAAAAAATTAGCTGGGGGTAGTGGTGGGTGCCAGTAATCCTAGCTACTTGGGAGACTGAGGCAAGAGAACTGCTTGAACCCAGGAGGGAGTTTCCAGTGAGCTGAGATTGCACCAACGCACTCCAGCCTGGATGACAAGGTGAGACTCCCTCTCCAAAAAAAAAAAAAGTATGGAATAGAATTCTGTTCCTTGGTGCTTTCTATTTCTGTGTATAGTACAGTACGTTGTTCCCATACTCATCAATCTTTTCACTGTCTTGCCTGTTGTCCAGGCTTGAATACGGTGGCGACATCTCTGCTTGCTGCAACCTGCACCTCCCTGCTTCAAATGATTCTCCTGCTTCAGCCTCCTGAGTACCTGGGATTACAGGTGCCTGCCACCACGCCCAGCTAATTTTTTGTATTTTTAGTAGAGATGGAGTTTCACTATATTGGCCACTCTTGTCTTGAACTCCCGACCTCATGATCCACCTGCCTCAGCCTCCCAAATTGCTGGGATTACAGACGTAGGCCACCATACCCAGCCTCCTTCTCTACCTTCTGATCAGGCCTGTAATATTTGTTCTCCCACCTCTCTACCTTTGAACAAACTTCATTAGTTCATTCTGTGTTAGCAATGATTCTATTTTTCACCCTTCCATTGTCACATTACATAAAGAAAGAAAGATCTATACACACTGCCCCAATTATCTCCGTAACGGTCTGTATGCTCTGTAATGGTCTCATATTCTAAAAAGCACTATGAAGGGGTACTAAATACATCATCTAATGCAATAGTCTTTTCTTAGTTTTCATTCATACAGCCTCTCTGCAGAGTTCCAGAGTACCCTCATTCTGAACGTACTTCAACTACCACCCTGTATGAAGATCCCTTTACATTTTCAGCTCCACCAGAGCAGTAGTTTAACACTAGTTAGGTATCAGAATCATCTATGGAGATTTAAAAAAAATCCTCGCGGCCGGGCGTGGTGGCTCAAGCCTGTAATCCCAGCACTTTGGGAGGCCGAGGCGGGTGAATCACAAGGTCGAGAGATCGAGACCATCCTGGTCAACATGGTGAAACCTCGTCTCTACTAAAAATACAAAAAATTAGCTGGGCATGGTGGGACGTGCCTGTAATCCCAGCTACTCAGGAGGCTGAGGCAGGAGAATTGCCTGAACCCAGGAGGCGGAGGTTGCGGTGAGCCGAGATCGCGCCATTGCACTCCAGCCTGGGTAACAAGAGCGAAACTCTCTCAAAAAAAAGAAAAAAAAAATCCTCAAGGCCAGGCTTCAGTGGCTCACACCTGTCATCTCAGCACTTTGGGAGGCCAAGGCGGGTGGATCACAAAATCAGGAGTTTGAGACCAGCCTGGCTAAGATGGCGAAATCTCATTTCTACTGAAAATACAAATAGTTAGCCAGGTGTGGTGATACACGCCTGTAGTCCCAGCTACTCAGGAGGCTAGGGCAGGAGGATCACTTGAACCTGGGAAGCAGAGGTTGCAGTGAGCTGAGATTGCGCCACTGCACTCCAGCCTGGGTGACAGAGCGATACTCTGTCTCAAACAACAGCAGCAACAACAACAACAACAACAACAAAAAACTCGAAGCCCTATCTATACAGGTCCTGATTCAGTAGAAAAAAAGTACAGCCACGGCATCTATTTCATAAAACTCCACAGATTCAATTAAGGTTGATAAACAACTAAAACAAGAGAAAGACAGTTTCATCTTTCTTTTGAATCCCAAGACTAATCTGTTAATGAATTTCTTTCCACATACATCATATGCCTCAAAAATTTCAGGAGGCTTATCATTTAAATAAAGATTTGCCGGGCGCGGTGGCTCAAGCCTGTAATCCCAGCACTTTGGGAGGCCGAGGCAGGTGGATCACGAGGTCGAGAGATCGAGACCATCCTGGTCAACATGGTGAAACCCCGTCTCTACTAAAAGTGCAAAAAATTAGCTGGGCATGGTGGCACGTGCCTGTAATCCCAGCTACTCAGGAGGCTGAGGCAGGAGAATTGCCTGAGCCCAGGAGGCGGAGGTTGCGGTGAGCCGAGATCGCGCCATTGCACTCCAGCCTGGGTAACAAGGGCGAAACTCTGTCTCAAAAAAAAAAAAAAAAAAAAAGACATGAGGGATTTTTTTCTGGGAAATCTCACATTCTAGAGTATATGTAATCATATTATTCGCTCCTTCCCAAAGCAACATACAAATATTCCTATCTTTCTACCTCTATTAAGAACAGCTTTCTCAAATTTTTTAGTCTCAGTACCTCTTTACACTTTTTTTTTTTTTTTTTTTTTGGTAGAGACGGGTTCTCCCTATGTTGCCCGTGCTGGTCTTGATGTCCTTGGGCTTAAGCTATCCTCCTGCCCTGGCCTCCCAAAGTGCTGGGATTACAAGCATGAACCTCTTTACACACTTAAAAATTATTGAGGACTCCGAAGTTTTTGTTTCTGTGGGTTATATTTACTGCAATTAAAAGACAAACTATTTTTTTGAGATGGAGTCTCACTCTGTCGCCCAGCTGGAGTGTGATGGTGCAATCTCAGCTTACTGCAAACTCCGCTTCCCAGGTTCAAATAATTCTCCCGCCTCAGCCTCCCGAATAGCTGGGATTACAGTCATGCACCACCATGCCTGGCTAATATTTCTATTTTTAGTAAAGATGGGGTTTTGCCATGTTGGCCAGGATGGTCTCAAACTCCCGACTTCAGGTGATGTGTCCACCTTGGGCTCCTAAAGTGCTGGGATTACAGGCATAAGCCACTGCACCTGGCCAAAATAAAAACTATTTTATTTTATTTTTTGATACGGAGTGTTTCACTCTTGTTACCCCAGGCTGGAGTGCAATGGCGCCATCTCTGCTCACCGCAACCTCCACCTCCTGGGTTCAGGCAATTCTCCTGCCTCAGCCTGCTGAATAGCTGGGATTACAGGCACACACCACCATGCCCAGCTAATTTTTTGTATTTTTAGTAGAGACGGGGTTTCACCATGTTGACCAGGATGGTCTCGATCTCTTGACCTCGTGATCCACCCGCCTCAGCCTCCCAAAGTGCTGGGATTACAGGTTTGAGCCACCACGCCCGGCGCAAAATAAAAACTATTAATAAGCTAGTTAAAAACCATTTCACTTAAAAAATAATAATAAACTCATTACACATAGAGTAAGCATCTCTTTTTAAATGAAAAAGAACAAATTTTGTAACTTTTATTTTCAGGTCAGAGGTACATGTGCAGGATGTGCAGGTCTGTCACACAGGTACACATGTATCACAGGCGTTTGTTGTACAGATTATTTCATCACTGAGGTATTAACCCTAGTATCCATTAGTTATTTTTTATTTTCTAAAACAAAAAAATTTAGTAAGAAGGGTGGTATTGTTTTAGATCTCTTTGGTGTTTGCTTTAATAGAAGACAACTAGATTCTCACAACTGCTTGTTATGGACTGAATGTCTGTATCTCTCCAAAATTCACAAGCTGAAATACTAACACTTAATATGATCGTATTAACAAGTGAGGTCTTTGGGAGTTAAAGTCATGAGGATAGAACCATCGTAAATGGGATTAGTGTCCTTATAAAAGTGACCCTGGAGAGCTCTCTAGCCTTTTTTCTGCCACACAAGGACACCAAAAGAAGTCCACATTCGGGCCAGGCGCGGTGGCTCAAGCCTGTAATCCCAGCACTTTGGGAGGCTGAGGCAGGTGGATCACGAGGTCAAGAGATTGAGACCATCCTGGTCAACATGGTGAAACCCCGTCTCTACTAAAAATACAAAAAAATCAGCTGGGCATGGTGGCGCGTGCCTGTAATTCCAGCTATTCAGGAGGCTGAGGCAGGAGAATTGCCTGAACCCGGGAGGCGGAGGTTGTGGTGAGCCGAGATGGTGCCATTGCACTCCAGCCTGGGTAACAAGAGTGAAACTCCGTCTCAAAAAAAAAAAGAAAAAGAAGTCCACAGTCTGCAACCAGAGAATCCTCACCAGAACCTGACCTTGCTGACATCCTGATCTCGAACTGCTAATCACCAGAACTGTGCTAAATAAACCTGTTTTGTTTATAAGCTACCTAGTCTACAGTACTTTATTACAGCCCACTGAACTGAGTAAGACCCTGCTTTTGCATTCAATCTACTTTAATTATCAGACATCATATAGACTCTGGCAAAGCCTACTGTGCATTCCTGAGAGAGTAAGGCTGAAAATACAATTAATGTCTTAGTATTAATATAAAACTAGAACTAGCTTTGATCTTGTGGAACCCCAAGTCTTAGGGATCCCTGATTGTCTCCTGATGACACTTTGAGAACAACTGCTATACCATTCTACCAACAAAGAACATTTGGGTTGTTTCTCCAAGTATCTGAGTGCCTAAATTATTTTTCACGCCTGAAGTGAGAAAGATTTCATTCATTTACTTGTTCAGCCATCAGAAATCATATTGCGTATCTGCAAAGAGCTCTCTGTCCCACCTATTTCTCTTACCTCAAGCTAACATCCTCATTGACATTACAACATGGAAATCTGAACTTTTTCCTAGCCAATCAGAGTTTAAGACAATCCCATCTCTGTACATTCAGTAACAGTGGTAGCTCTTCATTTTAGCCAGTCACATGTAAGCAATAAACATACAAGGGCAAGCTCAATGTTATGAGCTCTTAAGCTGCCCCTAGATATCATTTATTTCAAGGTTCAGATCATAACACCCATAAAAGGAAAGTTTTCTTCTGATCCTTTGTGGACCAGATCATATTTCACCTTATCCATTAAATCACTCCTAATTTTCTTAGTACAAAATCTCTTAAGTCCTATAGTACAATTTCAATTTCTATTATGACGTTTCTCACAAACTATCTTTTCCATCTTATCTCTAATACTAAAAGTTACTTCCTTGAAGTACAAGACCCCATCTTTATGTAACCCCAGGACCCAGCAAGTTTAAAGCATCTATCAAGTATTTAACACTGAAACAGGCCAGGCGTGGTAGCTCACACTTGCAATCCCAGCACTTTGGGAGGCCAAGGTGGGCGGATCACAAAGTCAGTAGTTTAAGACCAGCCTGGCCAACTTGGTGAAACCGCATCTCTACTAAAGATACAAAAAAATTAGCCTTATAAAGATACAAAAAAAAAAAAAAAAGAAAAAGAAAAGAAAGAAAAGCACATATAACTGATACTGGGCTCTAAAAAGAGTTTATTCATCTCTAATAATTTTTTGAACAGTTGAATCTCAGGGAGTGCATTTCATGACAGGTATTTAACTGTTGTAAATGAAGTTTAGTTCCAATGATTCATATTTAAATATTTCTTTTAAATGTTACTGAACATATTACATTTTTTGTATGATTTGTTTTTTTTGTTTTTTTTTTTGGAGACAGAGTTTCACTCTTGTTACCCAGGCTGGAGTGCAATGGCGCGATCTCGGCTCACCGCAACCTCCACCTCCTGGGTTCAGGCAATTCTCCTGCCGCAGCCTCCTGAGTAGCTGGGATTACAGGCACACGCCACCATGCCCAGCTGATTTTTTTGTATTTTTTTTTTTTAGTAGAGACGGGGTTTCACTATGTTGACCAGGATGGTCTCGATCTCTTGACCTTGTGATCCACCCGCCTCGGCCTCCCAAAGTGCTGGGATTACAGGTGTGAGCCATCGCGCCCAGCCACTATATGTGCTTTTCTTGAGACAGTTTCACGCTGGAGTGCTGTGATGCCATCATGATTCACTGTAGCCTTGATCTCCCAGGCTCAAGCTATCTTCCCACTTCAACCTCCCAAGTAGCTGGGACCAGAAAAATGTACCACCACGCCTAATTTTTTTATTTTTTGTAGAGACAGGGTCTCCCTATATTGCCTAGGCTGGTCTCAGACCCCTGGATTCAACTGATCCTCCCAAAGTTCTGGGATTATAGGCATAAGCCAGTATGCTCAGCTTTAGCTATACATTATTTTGAGGATATATTGGGATATTAGCTGTAAACACAGAACTAATTATGTTCAACCTACTGGAGATTATGTTTTTTTTTTTTTTTTTTTTTTTGGAGACGGAGTTTCCACTCGTTACCCAGGCTGGAGTGCAATGGCGCGATCTTGGCTCACCGCAACCTCCGCCTCCTGGGTTCGGGCAATTCTCCTGCCTCAGCCTCCTGAGTAGCTGGGATTACAGGCACGCACCACCATGCCCAGCTAATTTTTTGTATTTTTAGTAGAGACAGAGTTTCACCATGTTGACCAGGCTGGTCTCGATCTCTTGACCTCGTGATCCACCCGCCTCAGCCTCCCAAAGTGCTGGGATTACAGGCTTGAGCCACCGCGCCCGGCTTGGAGATTATGTTTTTTAACACACAAAATAAATCAATTTGGAAGTTAGTTTGTCAAACGTATTTTTACATATCTGAAAAAGATTCAGTTCTATTTGAACAAAAATTTATTCTAAAATGCTGATATTGCTAATAAAAAAAGTTAACAAGCCATATATATTAGTGTTCAATTACTGCCTTCAATCTAGATGGTTATAAATAAGCTTCCAGATTATAAAAAAATAACTAAATGTATACAGTTTCACATTATATCTAAAGCATTCAACTCTGAGTTTCACCTTTGGAGGATTTAACAAATCCTAAAGGTCTTGGATGATAAGATAAGGAATCTGGAGGTCACTTACTATGCGGAACATAATAGTAGTCTCCACGTACTTAAAGGGTTCTCACATACAAAAGAGAATTTACTTTCTGTAACTTTACAAAAGTGACAGGCATACTTTAATTAAAATTAAGAGGCCAGGCACAGTGGCTCATGCTTGTGAGGTAGTATGCTCTTTTGCTGAATATATTTAAGCGGAGTTACCCACTCATTAGGTAGACTATTAAAAGAACATCTCATTTGGATAGAGATAGGAACTCATGATAAACTCTGAATATAATATAGACTATGTATAAACTTAAGTTACTTTAAAATGACTTAAAATATTTAACAAACAGTGATATCACCTATTGAAGGCTACTTAAATTTCTACCAGGTTTTAGATCTAAACAAAAACCTAGGCACAGAGGAAATATGAAACACCAACAGTATTGATGCATTTCCTCCACGTCTTAAGCATATGCTGAAAACAGTACACTATGAACACACAACAGCTTTTCATTAAAGCTTACTTTCAAAACATACCAGAATTCTGTTGGAGTCCCCATCGTACTCTCATCCTGAATTGCCGGGCACCATTTTGCTGGAGGAGTCTTCTATTTAGTCTTGGAAAATTCTGCTTCTTTCCTTCCTTTCGATTCAATTTGATGATATCATCTATGACAGAGGAAATGCCAATTATTTTCATTTTAACTTAGTCTCACTTTCTTTCTTTCTTTTTTTTTTTAAATAAAGACGGGGTTTCACCATGTTGGTCAGGCTGGTCTTGAACTCCCGACCTCAGGTGATCCACCTGCCTTAGCCTCCAAAGTGCTTGGACTACAGGCGTAAGCCACCACGCCCGGCCTAGTCTCACTTTCTAGCTGACAGATTTTTTTTTTGAGACGGAGTTTCGCTCTTGTTACCCAGGCTGGAGTGCAATGGCGCAATCTCGGCTCACCGCAACCTCCGCCTCCTGGGTTCAGGCAATTCTCCTGCCTCAGCCTCCTGAGTAGCTGGGATTACAGGCACACGCCACCATGCCCAGCTAATTTTTTGTATTTTTAGTAGAGATGGGGTTTCACCATGTTGACCAGGATGGTCTCGATCTCTCGACCTCGTGATCCACCCGCCTCGGCCTCCCAAAGTGCTAGGATTACAGGCTTGAGCCACCGCGCCCGGCCCTAGCTGATAGATTTTCTACATTCCTAACTTCTTTTCTACTTTGAAAGCAATTCCATAAGAATCAGCCACTTCACAATAGCCCAAAGCAGATCTACCAATTAATGAAGAGTGCTATTAGCCATAGTACTTCCTTACCTGATGAATCTAAATAAGCCAAAGACTGTTTATAAAAATTATTCCTATTTACTTTCCAAAATCACAGAAGCCTCTATTATTTAAAGATGGACACCTTCTGGCCGGGTATGGTGGCTCTTGCCGATAATCCAAGCACTTTGGGAGGCTGAGGTGGGTGGATCATTTGAAGTCAGGAGTTCAAGCCTGACCAACACGGTGAAACCCTCTCTCTACTAAAAATACAAAAAAGAAAAAAAAAATTAGTCGGGTATGGTGGTGCATGCCTGTAGTCCCAGCTACTTGTGAGCCTGAGGCCGGAGAATTGTTTGAACCGAGGAGGTGGAGGTTACAGTGAGCCGAGATTGTACCACTACACTCCAGCCTGGACGACAGGCGACAGAGGAATAATCTGTCTCCAAAAAAAAAAAACCAACCATGACCACCTTCCAATATAACTATAGGTAGTCAAAAATTAAACCATTCAACTAAAAGACTAAATTTTGAAATTCAGCAAAAAATCAGTTATTGAGCATATACTACATGCAATGAATGTATGTGTCAGGCTGTGCTGTAATTGAAATAAAAGTAAAATATGGTCCCTTTTCTAAATATGTTTAAAAGTACTCATGGAAACAGACATGCAAATAGCAAATACAAAATTAAACAAGTGCCATAATAAAGGTATAGTACAAAAAAATACTAATGGCTCACCTCCAGCAAAGTACTTCAAGGTTACCTTATTTTTCTTTTTATGCTGATCATTCTATGCTTCATTACTTCCAAACATACTTCCAAACTGCCCCAAGGTAATTCACAAAACATATTGTTCTAATACCACATAGTATTAGAACAAGGTGACGATCAAAAAACTAAATGTATTCCAGATTCCCATTTACCCTTCTGGTAACTAGAAGCCAAAAATACTCATATAAGAAACATCCAGGCCGGGTACGGTGGCTAAACCTGTAATCCCAGCATTCTGGGAGGCCGAGGCAGGTGGATAACGAGGTCAAGAGATCGAGACTGGAGGCCGAGGCAGGTGGATCACGAGGTCAAGAGATCGAGACCATCCTGGTCAACATGGTGAAACCCCGTCTCTACTAAAAATACAAAAAATTAGCTGGGCATGGTGGCACGTGCCTGTAATCCCAGCTACTCAGGAGGCTGAGGTAGGAGAATTGCCTGAACCTAGGAGGCGGAGGTTGCGATGAGCCGAGATCATGCCATTGCACTCCAGCCTGGGTAACAAGAGCAAAACTCCGTCTCAAAAAAAAAAAAAAAAAAAAAGAAATATCCAGCTGGGCATGGGGGCTCATGTCTATAATCCTAGCACTGAGAGGTGAGATGGGAGACTGCTTCAGTCAAGAGTTCAAGACCAACCTGGGCAACATAGCAAAACCTTATCTCTACAAATAATTTCTAAAAAGTATCTAGGCATGGTGGTGCATGCCTGTGGTCCCACCTTCTCAGGAGGCTGAGGTGAGAAAATTCCTTGAGCACAAGCAGTCAAGGCTGCAGTGAGCCACAATGATGCCACTGCAGTCCAGCCTAGGCAACAGAGCAAGACTGTCTCTCAAAAAAAAAGAAAGAAGAAAGAACTATCCAAACATTTTCTCCACAGTCCTAATTCCAGCATTTGATAACTGAGAAAGCAAATAAAACAAAGAAATTGCATACAGTCAACAACTTAATAAAAAACTCTATGAAACTAATTAAACGCGATTATTTTTGTCAGTATAGTCTTTCCAGAAGTCAGAGAAAGAAATATAACTTAAGATCCTTTGTAATATATTACTATTCTACCTAACCCATCTATAATCTTTAAGACTCTTAATTACACTCAAACAAATATTTATACAAAATACTACAAATCTCCCCAAAACATTTAGCTGTCTTTATGAAATTAATGTCCAACCACAAAAGAGTTCACCAAAATTAAAGGCACTCAAAAACTTTTGTAAAAAATTAAAAGGTTTCATGAACACCAGATATATAAACATGTATCTCAACAAGCATAAAGGGAATACTTAGGAGGACACTACTTACGAGACCACTTTCCTTTAACAAAATGCTACTTACTCTTTATCAAAAGTCTAAAATCTCAAGCCTTGAGAGTAAATCAAAAAAATTAATTTGGTCTGGAGAGCATTAAAAAAAAGAGGCAAGCCGGGCACAGTGGCTCATGCCTATAATCCCAGCACTTTGGGAGGCCGAAGTGGGCACACCACGAGGTCAGGAGATCGAAATCATCCTGGCCAATATGGTGAAACCCTATCTCTACTAAAATAAAATAAAAAAAATTAGCCAGGTGTGGTGGCGTGTGCCTATAGTCCCAGCTACTCAGGAGGCTGAGGTAAGGGAATCACTTGAACCCAGGCGGCGGAGGATGCTGTGAGCCAAGATTGTGCCACTGCACTACAGCCTGGGCAACAGAGCAAGGCTTTATCTCAAAAAAAAAAAAAAAAAAAAAAAAAAAAGGCACAAAGTACAATTCTAACCAAGTTAATTTTAAAATACAACATATAAAGTCTAAATACAACTAAAAATTAGAAGTAGCAAAGCATAATAAATCTAAAATTGCATCTCACATTTCAACATTTTACTATCTATATCTTCAAATAAGTCAAATAAGCTACCATGGCCGAGAGCATTCTTTCAATCTAAAAGAAGAAAATGGCTTTCTCCTGCCCAATGAGTAGATACACAGTATCAGAATTAAAAAAAAAAAAAAAAAAAAAAAAATCCTTACAATGACTATTTTAAGTTTCTTCCATAGCACTAGGGGAATACACATGGTAATAGCAATAGCAGCAGTAGTATAGCAGTGTTGGTAGCAGTAGGTACTACAGTACAGGCATTAGCAGTGTTAGTAACAACAGTTCTCACATGTATTCATTTAATTCACAACAATCCTGTGAAATAAGTATCATCGTAATACCCATTTTCAAATTAAGAAATTGAGCCATGAGGCTATTGGTAAACTTGATACTCTATATGAAATTTATATACACCTGGCAAAGCCATGATTTAAAGCAAAAAAAAAAAACCAATCAGAGTCTAAAACCTTTGCAAACCTGGTAAGATTAAACATTCACAAAGCATATTAACTGTCTAGGATAGATTATCATTTCTTTCCGTTTCTGTAAAATTCTCACCAAAAGGAAGGCCTTAGAGGGATTGTTATATG
Organism: Saimiri boliviensis; assembly: GCF_048565385.1. Classification (NCBI taxonomy): domain Eukaryota; kingdom Metazoa; phylum Chordata; class Mammalia; order Primates; family Cebidae; genus Saimiri; species Saimiri boliviensis. The sequence continues at coordinate 68,461,364 of NC_133457.1, read as the reverse complement.
TTCCTGGAGGACAGAGATCAAGCTCTGTTTTAGCTCTCCAACAGCACTTCATTTCTACCTCAAAGAGAACTCCTCGGTTTTCTTCACTTCAACGTACCAACCATCAAACAAAATACATACAAAAAAGCAAACAGAAAATCTAGAAACTTAAGAAATCTAGCCGGGCGCGGTGGCTCAAGCCTGTAATCCCAGCACTTTGGGAGGCCGAGGCGGGTGGATCACGAGGTCAAGAGATCAAGACCATCCTGGTCAACATGGTGAAACCCCGTCTCTACTAAAAATACAAAAAAGTAGCTGGGCATGGTGGCACATGCCTGTAATCCGAACTACTCAGGAGGCTGAGGCAGGAGAATTGCCTGAACCTAGGAGGCGGAGGTTGCGGTGAGCCGAGATCGCGCCATTGCACTCCAGCCTGGGTAACAAGAGCGAAACTCCGTCTCAAAACAAAAAAAAAAAAAAAGAAATCTAGGTGCAAAATAGCTTGAGCCTCTAGAACCAGACTGAAATCCTGGCACCACCCACTTAACTCCTTGTTATAACTTGGAGCAAGTTACTTAATTTCTCTATGCCTCAGATTTCTGTAAAATGGAAATAACAAATAACAAAGGCATATATATATAGACATATACACACATATATAGTGTATGTATAAAAATAAAATATAGTGCAGTGTACCAGATCCTGTTCTAAGTCAGTTCATATATGCCTTTAGACTCATTTAATGCTTTCAGCAACGCTATGGGTAAATACTAACTACTATCACCTTTCTACAGATGAGTAACTAGGAAATAATCTTCCCATGGTTACACGGCTAAAAATGGCAGAGGCAGGATCTGAACTGAGAGAGTGTGATTCTGGATTCCATGATCTCTATCACTAGAAGTACAACTCAGACAATTATGAAGATAAACCTAATTAATATATAGAACGCTGGTTGAATTCGGTGGCTCACGTCTGTAATCCTAGCACTTTAGGAGGTTAAAGTGGGAGGACCACCTGAGGTCAGGAGTTCGAGACCAGCCTGAACAACATGGTGAAACCTTGTCTCTACTAAAAATACAAAAGCCAGGCATGGTGGCAAGTGCCTGTAACGCCAGCTACTCAGGAGTCTGAGACAGAATAATCACTGCAACCCGGCAGGCGGAGGTTGCAGTGAGCCGAGACAGCATCACTGCATTCCAGCCTGGGCGACAGAGCGAGACTCCATCTTAAAAAATAAATAAATAAAAGTGAATAAATAAAATACTTAGTCCAGGACCTGAACTGAGACAGCGTGGTTCTGGATTCCATGCTCTCAATCGCTAGAAGTACAATCCTCACAGGGTTATTATGAAGATAACTCGAGTTATAATATAAAATGCTTAGTACAGGACCTCGTAGGCAGTAAGCACTCAATAAATATTCATTATTACAGCATTTCTTGGCCTTACCTCAAAAGGTTTCTCTCTCCTTTTTTTTTTGAGACAGGGTCTCGCTCTGTCGCCCAGGCTGGAGTGCAGTGGTGCGATCTTAGCTCACTGAAACTTCCGCCCGCGGGTTCAAGCTATTCTAGTGCCTTAGCTGGGATTACAGGCACGCGCCACCATGCCCGGCTAATTGTGGTATTTTTAGTAGGGACCAGGTTTCACTTTGCTGCCCGGACTGTTTTCAAGCTCCTGGGCTCAAGCCATCTGCGAGCCTCCGCCTCTCCCAGGGCTGGGATTGCAAACGTGAGCCACCGCGCCCAGCCCCGGATTTCTCATTTCTCACAGCAGCAAGGCAAGACTTGAGGCCAAACTTATTATTTCTGATCATCTGCTTCGTTCACATATCAGATTCTGACTGTGGCAATCCTAGAAACCAACAGTTCTCATCTTATCTGGAACCAAAGACGTTCCAGATAAACCTCAACAAGAGACACACAAGACAAATGGGAAGAAACGACAGCCGAAAGGAGGTTTCCAAGACGGCTATCACCCTGAAGACCGTCCTGGGAAAGGGCGCGCCCCTCAACTCACAGGTACTTTTCGGAAATCCAAGAACTGCCGGCCAGACCTGGCGGCGCTGCTTACACCCAACACCCAGTGGAATCCCGATACAAATGGACTCACTTCTAGCCCCGCGAGGTTAACCTCCGCCGCGGGTGCCCGCTGGTGTGAGAGCTGAATTCGAATGGAATCACCCACCTCCTGAGCTGCACGCCATCCGCGAGAAACCGCGCCGCCCTCCGGGACGCGTCTTCCCCGGCTTCCAGCGAGCCGCAGACCCTGCCTCCCCGATGAGCTGACTCTGCGGCCTGGAGTCGGACCCATCCCGGCCCCCCGATGACGCCCGCCGCCGAGTCCGCACAAAGAGCGGCCGCCCGCGCGCACCCCCGGGGAGGAGAGACGCCCCCGCCCCGCGACCCTCCGAACCCCCGGGCCCTCGACGCCCCGCCCCCACCCCACCCCCACAGCCCCTCCTCCTCCGGCCGCGGCCGACGGGACGTCCGAGTCCGCCGCGGTCCAGCCCGGCCCCCGGCCCTCCGCTAGGGTCCGCCCGCCCGCGGACACACTCCGCCGGCCCGCAGCCCCCACCGCCCCCGCCCCCACGGCCCGCGCCGCCGCGTGCCATCCGCGCCCGTCCCGCACGCCAACTCGCTCGGACTCGGCCCCTCACCCAAAGACATATCGATTTTGTCGAGGTTTTCATTGCTGCGGGCCTTCGGCGGCGGCGAAGAGGTCGCCGTGGCTCCCACCAACCGGGCACCGAACCGGTTCATGGCCGGAGACGTCGCGCCAGCAGCGGGAGCGGGAGCGGGAAGGCCTGAGTCGCAGGCCCGCCACCTCCCACCCGCGCACGCAGCCGGCCGCACCGAGGGAGCGCGCACGCAGCCGGCCGCACCGAGGGAGCGCGCACGCAGCCGGCCTCGTCCTCCGCCTCCACCCGCGCTGCGGGCGGGGCGGCGCCACTGAGACTCGCGGCCGGGCAGAGCGGCCCCGCGCCGTGACTCGCTCCTAGCGACCCTTGCAGGACCGGACGAGATAGTGCAGGCGCTGCGCCGGGCGCTCGCGAGGACCGCCGTGGGGGGCAGCTCCGTTTTCGGCCCACGCTGGGGGCCGCGGGACCCCGAGCGCTTCTGCATCGCCCGCCTTCAGTGACGTCATAGTCCTCCGTGTCCTTCGAGCCCCTCCTGCTGCACTGGGTCCCCTACACTGGGGTACACCCGAGCCGCGCACGCCCCGCTGCCGTGCAGCCTCGGGAGGCAGGACGGACCCCTGCGCGCGGATCGCCGCTGCACCCCGGCTCCCCGCCCCCGCCGCGCTCCCCTCCCCGCTCCCGCCCCCGCAGCGCTCCCGCCCCCACGGCACGCGGAACCGCAGCCACCGAACGCATAGCGAACGCTGCGGCGGCCGTTCCTGAGCCACCTGAACGTCCAAACGATGCTGGCGTTTCCCGCGACTGTGCCGTCCCAGTCGGCACTCCCGAAACGCTTGGCGCGGCGTTAGCTTCCCTCGGGAGGGGTAAGCCCTTCTGCTGATGTCGCCGCGTTTTTCTCTAATTCATTTGCACTGGGAACGGATAGAAGGATTCGTTTACTTTTTAATCATCCCTGCAGGAAAACACCTTAATATTTGATAAATTCCTGCGTGATCACGTTTTTCCTGGTTGCAACATAGGATATTTCCCTCTCTTCTCACCACATTCTCCTTCCCGAAGTAACTGCGTTTGTTTGGAAGCCTTTAGGTTATATCATCCTCGTGACAACTTAAAACTACCTCAGATATTTACATGTAAAGAAAATACCAGATGCATTCTGTCCACCTAGAAATCTCTGCCGCCTTTCTCCTCTCCAGTTCCTAAAATGCAAAAATTCCTTCAGCATAGAAACTAGCCAGAACTTTGAGGTGACCTATCTCAAAACCACAGTAGCCTCTGCTTAATTTAGTAATGTCACAACGTCACGTGGTTTCCAACTTCAACACCAGTGACACACTTTACTATTTTTTGCTTGGGGATCCCATGCTTTAACATATTTCTTATGCAAATGGCACTTAAAAATGAAAGCCAGCTGTTCCAGCTTCCCTTTCCATACCTGAATTTAAAGCAAACATTACAGTGACAATTTTGCAGTCATCTTAATAAAAGTAAATGTGAACGTTTCCTGTATATGCAGCATGGATAAAACTAGCCTTCACACAGATTATGTTTCCAGCTGAAATCAAAGAACCACGACTTTTTTTGTAAGCCTAGGTAGTCTTATCTTGCGGAAATGTATGATTTTTATTAGGTTTCGGGGAATATTCTAAATAACTTCTTACTCTCAAAGGTCAAATTGTTGTTTTTGTTTTTCTCATGACAAAACCATAACCATATAGGAAGAGTGAACCACACACCTATCAAGGGGCACAAGGAACTTTAATGGTGGAGGAAAGTTTGGACTCAGAAACCCAAGAACAGTATTTGGCATGTCAGGGAGAACATCATGTATGTTCTCTCACCCTGAAGCCCTCACACCTGTCTGGACTGCTAAAAACTAGAGAAACTGCGTTGTGGGCTCCAGACCTGAGATTTATTGAGTGGTACCTTTTTCACTTACTTTAATCATTCGCTGTATGATTTTGGGAAAGTCTCTGGACCTCATACCCATCTTCAAAACAAGAAAGGAGTAATAATAGTAACCATAAAAGTACACTAAGTTATTCCTAAAATTCCTTGCAGTTTTAAAATTCTCTAAGCACAAGTCATTCTTCTCCACATTAGCCTTCTCTCACTAGAAATAACTTCTACAATCTCTGCTCATTTGTGGGAATAAACTACAGAGAGGAACCTTTGGCTAAGTTCTTAATTTTATGGAAGAAAACTAATGCAATTAGACTTTGGATGCATTTTGTACTTCAGGTATTTATAGGACAGATAAAAATCCCACATGTATAAAATCCTCCTTACCACTAATATAATAAAGATTCTCAGCCTAGTGCAGTGGCTCACGCCTATAATCTCGGCACTTTGGAAGGCTAAAGCAGATGGATCACTTGGGCCCAGGAGTTCAAGACCAGCCTGGATGACATAGTGAGACCCCGTCTTAAAAAAAAGATTCTCTTTTAACCTGATCTTCTCCCCCAAACCAAAGCCCCGTCCCCAGTCTTTGTAGTGCAAAAGGGCATGCTTTCGTGAAACAATCTTTTCATCTTTCGTGAAACAAAAGATGAAAACAATCTTTTCAAAGATGAAAACAATCTTTTCATCTTTCGTGAAACAATCCTAGCTGTTGTGTTTCAGACATTCAGGTTTCCCCAAGATCCGAGAGTCTTGGGGTCTAAGAGCAGTCACCCAGATTCCAGAGGGAAAGGCAAGAAAGCAAGAGTGAGGCATTGCGGGTAATGCCTCACACACAAAACGAAACAAAATAGCAACCCGAGACACACACAGTAAAAATAAAGAGGAAGAAAAGCCAAGCCAAGACAATCAGAACTGGGGCCTGTCCAAGAAGTCCATCAGCCAACTGCAAGGGCTAGGGTTAAAAGGTCAACAACCCTAGCCTAGGACCGTGGCTCAAGCCTGTAATCCCAGCACTTTGGGAGGCCGAGGCGGGTGGATCACAAGGTCAAGAGCTCGAGACCGTCCTGCAACATGGTGAAACCCCGTCTCTACTAAAAATACAAAACATTAGCTGGGCATGGTGGTGCGTGCCTGTAATCCCAGCTACTCAGGAGGCTGAGGCAGGAGAATTGCCTGAACCTAGGAGGCGGGCGTTGCGGTGAGCCGAGATCACGCTATTGCACTCCAGCCTGGGTAACAAGAGCGAAACTCCGTCTCAAAAAAAAAAAAAAAAAAAAGGTCAACCCTGCAATTTTCTGGGCAGGAGAGGCAGCTATTCATTTAATCATATATTCATTGAGCGTCAGGCATTGTAATAGGCCCTGGGGATTTAAAAAAAAAAAATAGTGAGCAAGATGGGTGCATCCCTATCTTCATACAGCTTGAAGAGCAAAACATATCTCAGCACCTACTGCAAATAAGGCCCTGGGCGTGACAGGGTATCCAGCCTTTGTCTGGTATACAGCAGTTCAGCAGCTTCATCTAAGTCAAAATCAACATGGAATTCAAGCAGCTGCCATTTTAAAAGACTTAGTTTCATACAATGCAGATAAAACAACACCTAGGATTGCCAGATAAAATGCAGGGCCAGATAAATTTGAATTTCAGATAAACAACGGACAATTGTTTAGTATAAATATATCCCAGGTTTCAGTTAAACAGTGATTTTTTTTTTTTACTATAGTATGTTTCATGTAATTTTTAGGATATATTTACAAGAAAGCATCATTTCATTGTGCAAAATAAAATAATCAAACTTAAAGCTGCTGAAACTTTAAATTATTCTGAACCTTGAGAGGAATGTAGTATGTGGCCTGCCTCAAGCAGCATGCAGCTGTAACTTCTGCTGTTCCTGTAAGTGATCTGGGATGACTGAGGAGGGCCAGAGATAAGACTCCCTCAGAACATCACACCTCCTCACGGAATATTGAAGCAATCTTCCTTGGCAAGTTATACTAATCAAATCGTTAAAACTGTTTCTGCCTAATTAGTGAACTCTTAGCTTCCTCGCTTTGGAGCTCTGACCCTGTTCCTTTGGAGTCTGCGTTTCTGGATGGCTGTCCTCAAGCTTTGTGCTGTAATAAGCCGTACAGTCATATTTTCTGAATCTCATTTTTTAAGGTTGACATTTGTTTAACCGAAATTCAGGTATATCTGGGAGTCTTATATTTTATTTTTATTTGCTATATTTGGCAACCTTCTCAACCTCATACTTTTCTTTCCTTTCTTTCTTTCTTTTTCTTTTTTTTTTTTTTTTTGAGACAGTCTCACTCTGTTACCCAGGCTGGAGTGCAGTGATGCAATCTCAGGGCAAACTCTGCCTCCCAGGTTTAAGCGATTCTCCTGCCTCAGCCTCCCCTGCAGCTGGGACTACAGGTGCCTGCCACCACGCACAGCTAATTTTTTTTTTTTTTTTTTGGAGACAGAGTCTCACTTTGTCACCAGGCACCAGGCTGGAGTGTAGTGGCAGGATCACGGCTCACTGCAACCTCCTCCTCCCGGGTTAAAGCAATTCTCCTGTCTCAGCCCCACCCCAAGTAGGTGGGACTACAGGTGTGCACCACCACGCCCAGCTTATTTTTGTATTTTTAGTAAAGATGGAGTTTCACCGTGTTGGCCAGGATGGGTCTCAATCTCTTGACCTCGTGATCCACTCACCTTGGCCTCCCAAAGTGCTAGGATTACAGGCGTAAGCCACTACGCCCGGCCTAATTTTTGTAATTTTAGTAGAGACAGGTTTCACTATGTTGGCCAGGCTGGTCTTGAACTCCTGACCTCAGGTGATCCACCTGCTTTTGCCTCCTAAAGTGCTGGGATTATAGGCGTGAGCCTCCACACCTGGCTCAACCTCACACTTTTCTGTTAACACTTTCTGGTTCCTTTTTCATAATGTACACAGAAATCTACATTTCTTCAAAGGTAAGCAGAACTCTTATACACTTCACCCGTTAACTTTTTTCGGTTTGATATGCATTCATTTCTTTTTTTTTTTTTTTTTTTTTTGAAACGGAGTTTCACTCTTGTTACCCAGGCTGGAGTGCAATGGCGCGATCTCAGCTCACCGCAACGTCCGCCTTCCGGGTTCAGGCAATTCTCCTGTCTCAGCCTCCTGAGTAGCTGGGATTACAGGCACGTGCCACCATGCCCAGCTAATTTTTTGTATTTTTCGTAGAGACGGGGTTTCACTATGTTGACCAGGATGGTCTCGATCTCTTGACCTCGTGATCCACCCACCTCGGCCTCCCAAAGTGCTGGGATTACAGGCTTGAGCCACCGCGCCCGGCCTGATATGCATTTCAAATCCCCCTTTTCTTAGCTTTGAGATATATTTGACAGTAAAAGATACACACTGAATGTATGCAGTTTATACAGGTATATATACCTGTATACAGTTTATACAGTATATATACCTGTGAAAACACTACTATAATGAGAATAATAAACATTGTTATATATTCATGATTTTCTAATGTCTTATTGTGCACTTTGGTAATCCTTATCCCCCACCTGCTATCTAGGCAACTGGATGTTTTCTGTTGTTGGCTGTAGATTAATCTGCATTTTCTAGTATTTTTAATAAATGGAAACATACAGTATGTACTTTTTTAATTGGATTATTTCACATGGGATAATTTTTTTTTTTTTTTTTTTTTTTTTTTTGAGATGGAGTCTCTCTCTGTCACCCAGGCTGGAGTACCGTGGCACAGTCTCAGCTCACTGCAACCTCCGCCTCCTGGGTTCAGGCAATTCGCCTGCCTCAGCCTCCCAAGTAGCTAGGACGACAGGTGCTAGACCACAGGGACCAGCACGCCTGGCTAATTCTTTATATGTTTAGTAGAGATGGGGTTTACTGTATTAGCCAGGTCTCTGTCTCCTGACCTTGTGATCCGCCCACCTCAGCCTCCCAAAGTGCTGAGATTCCAGGCATGAGCCACCATGCCTGGCCTGGCATAATTGTTTTTAATCTGTATGCCTTTTCTTTTTCTTGCCTTATTGCACTGACTAGGGACTCTAGTAATCATGTTTAATTGAAGTCGTGAAAGTAAACATCTCTGCCTTGTTCCCAACCCCAGAGAGAAGGCATTCACTCTTTCACCATTAAGTATGATGCTAAGTTTTTAAAGATGCCCTTTATTAGGTTGAGGAAGTTCCCTTCTACTCCTGATTTGGTGAGAGTTAATCATGAATAAATGCTGAGTTTTGTCTGATGCTTTTTCTGTATCTTTTTTTTTTTTTGAGACGGAGTTTCGCTCTTGTTACCCAGGCTGGAGTGCAATGGCGCGATCTCGGCTCACCGCAACCTCCGCCTCCTGGGCTCAGGCAATTCTCCTGCCTCAGCCTCCTAAGTAGCTGGGATTACAGGCATGCACCACCACGCCCAGCTAGTTTTTTTTTTTTTTTTTGTATTTTTAGTAGAGACGGGGTTTCACCATGTTGACCAGGATGGTCTCGATCTTTCGACCTCATGATCCACCCGCCTCGGCCTCCCAAAGTGCTGGGATTACAGGCTTGAGCCACCGCGCCCGGCCTTTTTCTGTATCTTTTAAGATTATCAAAAGGTTTTTCTTTTAAAATTCATTATGGCGAATTACATTGACTGATTATCAAATTTTGAAGGTTGATTTTCTTTGTTTTTGAATGTTGATGTTTCAAATATTGCATTTTTGGGATAACCCTACTTGGTCATGGCATATTATCCTTTTTTACATATTGTTGGATTTGAGTTGCTAATGTTTTGCCAAGAATTTTGTCTTTTCATGAGTGACGTTGGTATGTAATTTCCTTTCCTTGTTTATTTGTCTGTTTCTTATGTTAACTCTTCTGCTTTTCAAAAGAGGATTTCCAGGAATCGTGCTGATATAATATGTATTATACTGGTATAATAAAGGAGTAAGATATAATTTATGTTTTATGTCATACATAGATAATGTGTACTAGGTATAATTATTAGCTAATATTAGTGATTAATAACAAATAGCTATTAGTAGCTCCCGTAAACCACTTATACATACACTAGTTTTTCTTCTCTTTTCTGTCATGTTCATTCTACCCCTTTTGCTGCTGTTTTCTGCTGGCCACTTTGCTGTAGCTTTCTGTCCCTCTTCTGTGTTACCCTTTTCCTTTGTTGTGAACTTTTCCTGTTCTAGTCTTCTGCCTTTTAATCTCAAAATTTGTTTGTTCATGTATTCATTCATTCAAGAGTTCGAGTTCCTACTATGTACAGGACACTGTCCTAGGTGCTGGCAGACAGGGTTACAGGAATAACTGCTGCGCTCAGGAAACTCAGCAGCTTTGAGGGACCATGCCCACCTCAGTGAGCCAGTTTAAAGCAGCACTACTGGCCACTAAGTCCCTCTGTGTTTAGGGAACCAGCTCTGGGTGGACAAGGGAACTTGAAGAGGAATTCTTCCTGGACTCGGGTTGGACCTCTCAGCTTATTAGGCCTTACCCTCCCTGGGCAAGGTTGGGAGTCTTAAGCACCGGGGAGTCTAGATTGATTCACTGAATGACCAATTGTGGAATTTTCCAAAGTTAAACAAATGTACATAAAGTACAAAATTTCCCCCATTTACATAAAACTGTTAGTTTTTCAAAGATATCCTCAATTTGTACTGGACGGATTCATAGTCCAGGAAGGCTCAGAGAGCCAGCATTCAAGGGTCTTGGGGTCTTCAGGCATTCCTCCTTCTCCCCAGGGTTCTTCTGTCTCTGCTCCTCAGGTTCCCTACCCTGGGATGAGGAGCCCAGGTTGGGGGTCTATCTGAATGAAGCACAGCGTCTTGCACATAACAGCAACTCAAGCTCTGACCCTCTTCACTCAGTGGAGGGTCCCTTCTGTACAGCTTTATTCAGCTAGAGTTTCAGGAAGCTGAGGCAGGGACAAATGAACATTCATCAACTGTGTTAAGGATTTGCTCAATCTAGAAATAAGTTTTTTTTTTGAGACAGAGTCTCACTTTGTTGCCCAGGATGGAGTACAGTGGTGCGATCTTAGCTCACTGCAACTTTCGCTTCCCAGGTTCGAGTGCTTCTCCTGCCTCAGCCTCCTGAGTAGCTGGGATTATAGGCGCCAGCCACCACGTCAGACTAATTTTTGTATTTTTAGTAGAGTCGGGGTTTCACCATGTTGGCCAGGCTGGCCTCAATTTAACTCCTGACCTCAAGTGATCCACCTGCCTCAGCTTCCTAAAGTGCTGGGATTACAGGCGTAAGCCACTGTGCCTGGCTTAGAAATAAGATTTTTAAAATTTTCATTTTTAACATTAAAAGTTACAAGTTGCTATGCATCATTCATGGCTTGCAAAAGTATTCCTATATAATACATGTATTTTTTGAGACAGAGTCTCGCTGGTTGCCCAGGCTGGAGTGCAGTGGTGCAATCTCCCCTCACTGCAACCTCCGCCTCCTAGGTTCAAGCAGTTCTCCTGCCTCAGCCTCCTGGGTGGGTGGGATTACAGGTGTGTGCCAGCACGCCAAGCTAATTGTTTATATTTTTAGGAGAGATGGGATTTCATCGTGTTGCCCAGGCTGGTCTTGAACTCCCGACCTCAGGTGATCTGCCCACCTCAGCCTCCCAAAGTGCTGGGATTACAGACATGAGCCACCGCACTCAGCCTGTTCCTATATAATTGAATAAATGAACCACTACTAAATGCTTGGAGGGGTTGGGAATGTTGCTATAAAGACAGAATAGAAACCAAGTAATTAAAAGTTGGCAAAGTTCTTCGAAAGCTTTTAAGGTCATCTCATTAGATGAACTGCTATAAGCTTTATATATGGCTAACAGAAAAAGAATTTTGGTAAATCAATAAATTTGGTAAAATCAGAGAATTGGTCATTTGGCAAAATTGGCTTAAAAGACTTTTAGAAATGCTACCTACGAAGAAAACAACTATTTAAACATATTTTAAAATTAATCATTACAAGATAAAAAATTTCCATGTGAAACCCTAAAATTGTTATTATATCAGCAGGATACAGTCCTAAGAAAATAAAACCATACTAAGATCACTGACTATTTTTTTAGGTCTCCATGAAACCAGAACCTTGACTTTTTTTTAAAACATGCGAATCTAGAGAAAAGTTACAGAAATAGTGCAGTGAACCCCACATGTCCTCTACACTCGCCAGTTATGAATGCTGGTGACATGTTATGTCTCTGTATAGAGATAGATATTTTTTGTTGTTGTTAAACAATTTGAGTGGAAGTTGTAGAAATGATGACTCTAGAATCTACCTTTAAGCGCTATGTGCAGTGGTTCACATGTGTAATCCCAGCACTTTGGGAGGCTGAAGTGGGCAGGTCTCTTGAGGCCAGGAAAGACCAGCATGGTCAAACATGATGAAACCTCATCTCTCCTAAAAATACAAACTAGCTGGGTGTGGTGGCACATGCCTGTATTCCCAGCTACTCTGGAGTCTGAGGCAGGAGAATTGCTTGAACCAGGGAGGCACAGGTTGCAGTGAGCTGAGATTATGCCACTGCACTTCAGCCTGAGTGACACAGCAAGACTGTCTCAAAAAAAAAAAAAAAGAGGAGAGATAATAAATTTATAAGGATATTCTTTAACATAACCGTGCTAAAATTATCAAGTTTAGAAAATCGAACACACAATACTATTATCCAATATATGATCCATGTTCAAATTTTGCCAATTATATTAAAAAATTTCTTTATAGCAATTTTTTTTCCAATCTAGGATCCAGTCCAGGTTCAAATGTTGCATTTCTTTTTTTTTTTTTTTTTGAGATGGAGTTTCGCTCTTGTTACCCAGGCTGGAGTGCAACGGCGCGATCTCGGCTCACCGCAACCTCCGCCTCCTGGGCTCAAGCAATTCTCCTGTCTCAGCCTCCTGAGTAGCTGGGATTACAGGCACGTGCCACCATGCCCAGCTAATTTTTTTTGTATTTTTAGTAGAGACGGGGTTTCACCGTGTTGACCAGGATGGTCTCGATCTCTTGACCTCGTGATCCACCCGCCTCAGCCTCCCAAAGTGCTGGGATTACAAAATGTTGCATTTCTTTGTCCTGACTTTTTTTTGTCTCCTTTAATCTGAAAACATTCTTCAGGCTTTCTTAGCTTTTTATCGTATTTGCTTTTTTTTTTTTTTTTTTTTTTGAGACGGAGTTTTGCTCTTGTTACCCAGGCTGGAGTGCAATGGTGCAATCTTGGCTCACCGCAACCTCCGCCTCCTGGGTTCAGGCAATTCTCCTGCCTCGGCCTCCTGAGTAGCTGGGATTACAGGCATGTGCCACCATGCCCAACCAATTTTTTTTGTATTTTTAGTAGAGACGGGGTTTCACCATGTTGACCGGGATGGTCTCGATCTCTTGACCTCGTTATCCACCCGCCTTGGCCTCCCAAAGTGCTGGGATTACAGGCATGAGCCACCGCGCCCGGCCGTATTTGCATCTTTGAAGCTTGAAGGCAGCTGTTGCATAGACTGTCTCTCAATTTGGTTTTGTCCTGTTGTTACCCTGTGATTATTCCGGTTGTTCATTTTTGTCAGGAACACCACAAGTTATGCTGTGTCCTTTCCCATGTCTCACATCAGGAGGCACATAATATCATATTGGCTGATGATTGATGATCTTCACTTTGATCACTTGTGATGTTCACCAGCTTTCTCCATTGTAAAGGTACCCCTATTTCCCAATTTATAATGAATAAGTAGTCCGTGGGGAGATTTAAGACTGTGTAAATATCCTGTTTCAGAGAAAATTTCATGAATGGCTTTAGCATTCATTGATGATTCTTGCCTGAATCAATTATTACTATGATGGTTGCAAAACAGTGATTTTTTTTAACTCTGTCATTTTTCTACATTCATTAGTTGATGTTCAACTGTGAAATAAGGTTTCCCTTCCTCCCTTCTTCCTTCCTTTTTCTATTTATTTATTATTTGCATATCTACCTATCTGTCTACCCGTAGAGACTCACGGCCTCAGGTTGTATTCAAAAGTTCTACTATGAGGCCTGGCATGGTGGCTCATGCCTGTAATCCCAGCACTTTGGGAGGCAAAGGCACGCAGATCGCTTAAGCTCAGGAGTTTGAGACCAGCCTGGGCAACAAGGCAAAATTCCATCTCCACTAAAAATACAAAAACTAGCTGGGTGTGGTGGTGCACGCCTGTGGTCCCAGCGACTCAGGAGGCTGAGGCAGGAGGATCACCTGACCCCGGAGGTCAAGGCTGCAGGGAACTAGGATGACACTCCAGCCTGGGAGACAGAGCGAGAAACTGCCTCAAAAGAAAAAAAAAAAGAAAAAGAAAAAAGAAAAAAAATTCTACTCTGAAAAGCAAAGGGGTAAAGAATCGTGCTTACCTTTGGAGATAATGTAGAACCCTAACCCTAATGCTAGTTTGGCATATTTGGTACTTGTTTGTATTTGGACCTCAGATGCACAAAATTGGATTAATCATAATCCTTGGTTCATGATATACTCTCATTATTTTTCATGCATGGTCCATTTCCTTTTTCTGTTTTTTTGAGACCAGGTCTCATTCTGCTGCTCAGGCTGGAGCACAGTGATGCACAGCTCACTACAACTTCAAACTCCTGGGCACAAGCAGTCCTGCCACCCTGGCCTCCAGAGTAGCTGGGACATAGGCAAGTGCCACCATGCCCGGCTAATTTTTAAATTTTTTGTAGCAACAGGGTCTCTCTATGTTGGCCAGGCTGGTCTCAAACTTCTGACCTCAAGCGATCCTCCCACCTCAGCCTCCCAAAGTACTGAGATTATAGGCATGAGCCACTGCACCTGGCCAATAACCGATTATTTTTAAAACCATGCATCTCAAACCCACTGCTCTAAACAAAAACTGTAACAGGTAATAACTCTATGACTTAGCAATTCCACTCCTAGGTATGTGAGAAATCCTTGTTTATATATAAGAGGAGACAGATATGTACAAGAATGTTCTCAGCAGCACTATTTACAGTAGCAAAACCCTAATGCCTGTCTACAGGATAGAGCATGAAAAAACTGGTACATTCTTACAATGGACTAATATACAGGAGTTGAAATCAATGAACTATAGTGACATACAATGTGAATGAGTCTTATCAATATAAGATTAAGCAGCCCCCCAAAATAAATATAGCTCAATACCCTTTTTATAAAGCATAAAATGTAAGAATATATATATTTTAAGAATATAGATAGACACAAAGTAATTATATAACAAGGAAAGCAATGGAATCATAAAGAAGGGGTTCAGGATTATGGCAACCTGGGATGAGGGAAACTGGAGGGATGGGATAGGGCAGGTGAACACATGGCTAGCGTAGATTGTCATGTTTATTAGTGGCTTTAAAGAAAATCCAGTATATGTAACTCAAACTTGGACATATGAGAAAAAGCCTGTTTTCCAGACTTTTTGCTACAATTTTAGTTTTAGGATTTCCTCCTCACCTCACCCCCACAAGACAGAGTCTTGTTCTGTCACCCAGGCTGGAGGGCAGTGATGCAATCTCAGCTCACTGCTACCTCTACCTCCCCGATTCAAAGGATTCTCCTGCTTCAGCCACCCAAGTAGCTGGAATTACAGGCGTGTGCCACTACGCCCAGCTAATTTTTTTGTACTAAAAGTAGAGACGGGGTTTCACTATGTTGGCCAGGCTGGTTTCCAATTCCTGGCCTCAAGTGACCTGCCTGCCTGGGCCTCCCCACGTGATGGGATTACAGGCGTGAGCTACCACTTCTGGCCCCTAGGATTTCCTGATAGAGCTGATTGACTTTCATGTAAGCATATGTTAAGATCATGTAGTGTTAATTTGGGATTATACTGTATGCCAAAAAATAAAGTTCATAAATTTATAGAACTAGAAGTAAGGCCAGGTATGATGCCTCACATCTGTAATCCTAATACTTTGGGTGACTGAGGCAGCATTGCTTGATCTCAAGAGTTTGAGACCAGCTTAGGCAACAGAGTGAGACCTTGTCTCTACCTAGCTGAGCATGGTGGCACTGCCTATGGTCCCAGCTGTTTGGGAGGCTGAGGTGGGAGGATCTGCTTGAGCCCAGGAGGTTGAGGCTGCAGTGAGCTGTGGTAGTGCCACACACCCCAGCCTGAGTGACACAGCAAGACTGTGTCTCCAAAAAAAGAAGAAAGATACAGAAGGTAGTGAAATCCCAATGAGTAATATTTCTCCTTTCTTTTTTTTTTTTTTTTGAGACGGAGTTTCGCTCGTTAGCCAGGCTGGAGTGCAATGGCGCGATCTGGGCTCACCGCAACCTCCACCTCCTGGGTTCAAGCAATTCTCTTGCCTCAGCCTCCTGAGTAGCTGGGATTACAGGCACGCGCCACCATGCCCAGCTAATGTTTTGTATTTTTAGTAGAGACGGGGTTTCACCATGTTGACCAGGATGGTCTCGATCTCTTGACCTCGTGATCTGCCCACCTCGGCCTCCCAAAGTGCTGGGATTACAGGCGTGAGCCACCGTGCCCGGCCTTCTCCTTTCTTAAAAAGTATAATCGTTTAGTAGGAAAATGAGAAAGTTTGAAAAAGAATTTTTATCTAAATGAAATCATAAATTACTTTAAGAGGCTCTTCCATTTCACTTTTAATTGCCAAAAATTTTTCTCAAGTTTGAAAATACCTAAAAGCCACATATATGTATATATATTTTTTGAGACAGAATTTTGCTCTTTTTGCCCAGGCTGGAGCGCAATGGCGCAATCTCGGCTCGCCGCAACCTCCGCCTCCTGGGTTTAAGTGATTCTCCTACCTCAGCCTCCCCAGTAACTGGGATTACAGGCATGCGTCACCACACCTGACTAATTTTGTATTTTTAGTAGAGATGGGGTTTCTCCATGTTGGTCAGGCTGATCTCGAACTCCCAGTCTCAGGTGATCCGCCCACCTCGGCCTCCCAAAGTGCTGGGATTACCGTTGAAAGCCACCATGCCTGGCTGCCATATATTATTTTAATAGAGTCATTAGTTTTTCGTGGAGTTTTTCTTGATCCCTCTTTCTCCCTCACTTGCCACAGTCCTTTACAGAGCAGTGCTGAGTCTATCACCTTAACAGTGCTCTACTCTGAACCTCCTTTGTTCTCTTCAACCGCTGCTGTAGTTTAAGCCTAGGTTTGCAAACTAGCAACTCAAGGGCCACCTTCGGCCTACAGACGAGCTGTGTTTGGCCTGTGCAAAGTTGAAAGTTTAAAAAATTTGTTGCCAACGTTTAAAAATTTGGAAGTTGTACTTAAAAATGCAGATCCCAGCTTCTCTTAAATAAAAATATTATAGCTAGGTGTGGTGGTGCTGGGGGAAACGGCAATGGAGGAAAGCCTTACAAGAGCGCCACATAAAATGATTTCAAGTACAGGGAGCAATAGACTGCGGCAAACTGCGTCAGGCCTCTGGGGAGGCAAACTTCCCTAAGCCTTCAAGTTCCAGCTGCAGAGTGACCTTGACTCTGTTACAGTGCATAACATGCTCAAGGACTTAAAACCCCTTTTGTAGCATCACAAAGTGACCAGACTTGTAGGCTCCTTGTGAGACTCACTTCCTCCAGCTGTGCCTAGAATGCAATCTGTAGATAATAACCGCATGCTTCTGCTTTTCAAAGAACATGGATGAACCTGGAAACCATCATTCTCAGCAAACTGACACAAGAGCAGAAAATCAAACACCGCATGTGAGAACTCATAGGCGGGTGTTGAACAATGAGAACACATGGACACAGGGAGGGGAGCACTACACACTAGGGTCCGTGGGGGGAAAATGGGGGAGGGATGAGTGGGTGGGGAGGTGGGGAGAGTGAGCACGGGGAGAAGTGCCAGATATAGGTGAAGGGGAGGAAGGCAGCAAATCACACTGCTATGTGTGTACCTATGCAACAATCTTGCATGTTCTTCACATGTACCCCAAAACCTAAAATGCAATTTAAAAAATTTTTTAAAAAAAGTAACCGCATGCTTCTGCTTTTCAAAGAAACTCACAAAGCCGCCACTGTTAGCAATCTTTAGAATGACCCGACAGTTCCAGTTCACCGAAGAATGCTCCACCATCGCACCACCCCCTGCCCACCATCATCTCACCTTCACCCCGCCATCTGCTGACTGCTCAAAGTGGTTGTAACCAATAAATACTGTGGGGAACCTAAGCTCGGGGCGTTCACTGCCTCCATTACAAGTGATGGTCCTCTGGTCCCACTTTCATTCTTAATCTTTTTCTCATTCTCCTGTCGCCACCGAACTTGGGGTACCCACGGATGGGGTGTGGGGACTGGTTCCCTACATAGTGGCTCACACCTGTAGTCCTAGCTATTCAGGAGGCTGAGGAAGGAGGACTGCTTGAGCTCAGGAGTTCCAGGCTGCTGGGAGCTATGATTGTGCCACTGCACTCCAGCCTGGGCAACAGAGACTCATCTTGAAAAAGAGAAAAGAGAAACCAGAATATCTGGAAACCCTAGGCCTACAAGTTTCTTTCAACTGATTCTTTTGCTTACCCCCATAAGGGCGACCAGTATCCTGTATCTAGCCCTCCACGCTCACCTCAGTATTGTATCTACCCCACCTCCTCTACATTGTCAAAAGTGGCTTTCTCATCGGGTTCGATCCAATCACTTCTTGATTTGCATATGCTTGATTCGCTGGTTGTTTTCAGGATAAAATCCAAACTCCTTACAATGGCACTTCACGATCCGGTTTGCCCACGCCAGGCCGTCCCTCACTCCCTCCAGCTCTGGCTCCCCGGCACCTGCAGTCCCCAGACCCGCGCACTTCCTGGTACCGGCCGTGCTGCCCTCTCCACCGGCCCCTCTTTCTCCCGGCTGACCCGCACTCAGCCTTCAAAACTCTGCGCTGACATCCGTCTTCCGAGAGCCCCCCGAAGCCTTTCTCTCCTGCTCTGAGGGTCCCTCGGCAGCGTGTGCCGTTGGGTTGGTGAGCTCTTCATTCAAACGCACCGGCAGACACTAACCCGGGGCGGGCCGAGCGGGCAACCGTGCTGGGATTAGATCAGTCATTTCCTAGGACACCTCGGACTGAGTTCCGTCCCCACGGTGTCATGTGACCGGGGTGAGCAAGGGTCCGCCCCGGTACGGATCCCCGAGACCACCGTCCCTTTCCGCGTGCAAACCCGCCCAGCCCGCCCCAGAGAGCGGTAGACAGCGCGCGCCGCCTGTGATTGGAGGGCGCGGCCTGCGCGCGCGGCCTGGGATTGGAAGGCGCGGCCTGCGATCCCGGTTTGCGATTGGAGGGCGCGGCCTGCGGGAGCGGCCTGGGATTGGAGGGCGCGGCCCGGGAGCGCGGGCTGGGATTGGCGGGCTTGCCGGGAGCTGTAGTCCCCGGAGCCGGAAGTGGGGGTGGCCGGGATTGAAGCCGCCGCCGCCACCCTAGTGTAGCGCATCACCCCGAGCCCACCGGCCGCAGCTGCCTCTTACGGCCCCGGGGGCCCCCGGGAGCCCCGAAGGGCGAAGCGGCAGGGACGCCTCTCTCAGGGGAAGAGGCGGCCTTGCCGCCCCGGATGCGGCCGGAGAGCGCGGGCATGGAGCTCCGCGGCGGCGAGGAGCGCCTGCCGGAGGAGAGCAGGTGGGCGGGCAGCGGCCGCGGAGCCGCGGCGGCTGCCGGCGCTGCAGCCCCGGGGGGCTTGGGAGGGCGCAGGGACGCGGCTGGAAGGGCCGGGCGCGGCGAGTCGAGGACGACGGCCGCGGACCTGTTTGGGAGGCATTTCGCAGAGGAGGGGCGGGCGGGGCGCGGTGGGACGAGGGCACGGGCCCGGGGTGGGGAGAGCGGGTGGGATTTTCCGAGCGCAGAGGGGGCGGGGGGGAGCTCTGACCCGAGACGGCTGCAGAGGAGCTGGCCGCCGAGAGTCTGCGCGCAGGGACGGGCACCGCCCCGGCCGAAACTTGCCGTGACAGCGAGCGGGGCCGGTGCGAGGAGGGTGACGTAAGCACTTCTGGGAGCGGAGGTCGCGTGGCGAGTGACCCAGGAAGCAGCCTAGGCGAGACGAGTGTGGGGGACAGACGGTGTCATGGAGGTGCGGTGGGCTGGGGGCTTGCCAGTGCGGCCAGACACTGTCGCTTACTGCTGGGTCGCTGTCGGGGTGGCAGGACTTCTGTGTCATTTCCTTTTCATCTTCAGACCTGTCACTTCTTCCTCACAATGCAAAGTGAGTTCTCATTTATGTATATAAAACCAGTCAGAAAGTTCACATCTTCTGGAAATCAGGGGATTTAAAATATAAAAACTACTTTGGGCCGGGGGCGCTGCCTCACGTATGTAATCTCAGCACCTTGGGGAGGCCGAGAAGTGCTGATCGCTTGAGTCCAGGAGTTTGAGACCAGCCTGAGGAACATAGGGAGACCCCCGTCTCTACAAAAATACAAAAATTAGCTGGGTGTGGTGGCGCTCACCTGTGTGGTCCCAGCTACTCAGGAGGCTGAGGCGAGAGGATCACCTGAGTCCAATGTCAGGGCTGCAGTGAGCCAAGATGGCACCACTACTCTCCAGCCTGGGCAACAGAGTAAGACCCTGTCTTCAAAAAATGAAAAAAAAAAAAACCCAAACTACTTTGACTAAATGATGGATTGGAGTCTGTAGAGATGCGTTCCATTAGGGTTTGCTTCATTAGTAACTCTGGTCTTAATCTTCTAAGAGGCTGGAATGCTGACAGGCTAGAGCAGGAATGTGGCTTAAAGTAGAGTTGTGCTGGACGTTTATTATTTTATTTTATTTTTTGAGAAAAGGTCTCACCCTGTCTCCCAGGCTGGAGTGCGTGCTGTGTACACAGCTCACTGCAGCCTCCTAACTCCTGGGCTCAAGCGATTATCCTGTTTCAGCTTTCCAAGTAGTTGGGATTATAGGTGCCAGCCACCACATCTGGCTAATTTTAAAAACTTTTTTGTAGAGACAGGGTCTCACAATATTGCCCAGGCTGGTCTCTAACTCTTGGGCTCATGTAGTTCTCCCCCACTGGCCCCCCTAAGTGCTATAATTACAGGTGTGAGCCACCAGGCTTAACCTCACTTGACATTTAGAAACAGTTTCAAATATAGTGATGGTCTCAGGAGTAGCTGGTGTCCAAAAACTGGAAGCAGAATATTTACCTCTGAGAAAATGTCAACAAGGGAAAATTTATGAGATGTTCCTGGTTGGAGACTTGCTTGGAGACTTACTCCACCCACCCCCACCCCTCAAAGATGGGGTTTCACTGTATTGACCAGGCTGGTCTTGAACTCCTAGCCTTGTGATCCACCTGCCTTGGCCTCCCAAAGTGCTGGGATTACAGGCATGAGCCACCGCACCCAGCCAAGACTTGCTATTTTTAAGGGTGACTCTACTTTCATGTGTGAAGTGGCCTGTTTTACAAAACCTGGACTAACAGGACTTTGGGGCTCTGTCTGAGATCTGTGAATGTTTTGTACCAAGTGAAACTGAACATCTTACTTCCGTTTTCCATGTTTCCCTTTCTGCTTTGCATATGTGTCTATTTCTTCTTCTTCCACATGTCTGTGAAATGCTTCATGTAAGAGGTCCCATATAAATTCTAAACACGTTTTAGGATTATTTTGATTTCCCTCTACTACCTCATGTGAGGGAGGCTGGGCTAGTTATTTTTTTAACGTATGTAACACACTATTTACCATATGCCAGATATTGTTTTAGGGTATTAAGATATGAATACTGCATTAACTTGTTTAATCCTTATAACTCTTGTATGTGGTAGGTACTACTATGGTCACTTTCACAGATGAGAAAGCTGAGGATGGACAGGATAAGTAACTTGCCAAGGTTGTACAGCAAATCCCTGACAGCATGGGACTCAAACCCAGGCAGTGTGGCACCAGAGTCTGCACTTTTCTCTTTCCTTAGGGACAGGGTCTCACGATGTTGCCTAGGCTGGTCTCAAACTCCTGGGCGCAAGCGATTCCCTGCCTTGTCCTCTCAAAGTGCTGAGGTTACAGGCATGAGCCACCATGACAGCCCAAGAGTCTGTACTTCTTTTTTTTTTTTTTTTTTGACAGAGTCTTGTTCTGTCGCCCAGGCTGGAGTGCAGTGGCATGATCGTGGCTGACTACAACCTCCACCTCCCAGGTTCAAGCAATTCTTCTGCCTCAGCCTCCCAAGTAGCTGGGATAACAGGTGCCCACCACCGTTCCCAGCTAATTTTTTGTATTTTTAATAGAGACGGGGTTTTGCCATGTTGGCCATGGTCTTGAACTTCTGACCTCAGGTGATCTACCCACTTCGGCCTCCCAAAGTGCTGGGATTACAGGTGTGAGCCACTGCACCGGGGCTGAGTCTGTACTTTCAATACTTACACTATGCTGCTTTTCACTATGCTAATAGTGACAAAAAAATATATAAGATAGTGAATAAATATCACAGCATTCTGTGCCTGTCTTTCAGGCCAGTAGGATAGCTCCGTTGCAGAATCTTTTCCCATCTTTTATTCTTTTTTTTTTTTTTTTTTTTTTCTGAGACGGAGTTTCGCTCTTGTTACCCAGGCTGGAGTGCAATGGCGCGATCTCGGCTCACCGCAACCTCCGCCTCCTGGGTTCAGGCAATTCTCCTGCCTCAGCCTCCTGACTAGCTCGGATTACAGGCACGCACCACCATGCCCAGCTAATTTTTTGTATTTTTAGTAGAGACGGGGTTTCACCATGTTGACCAGGTTGGTCTCAGTCTCTCGACCTTGTGATCCACCCACCTCGGCCTCCCAAAGTGCTGGGATTACAGGCTTGAGCCACCGCGCCCAGCCCATCTTTTATTCTTTTTATGCTTGCCTCTTAACCAAAAATCTTTAATCAAAACTTAATTTTAGTAGTGGGGTTATCCTCACAAAGTCACTCATGTCATTGTCAGAGGCCTACTCTGTTGGAGGCTGGTTAATTCAGAATGTGTTTTTTAATAAGGTTTCATGGCACTGATGGCCTCCTTAGCTTCAGATACACAACTGGTAAATACATTCCTTGTGCCTATTAATTGAGGCTTTGTGACTGGGTTACTGCATACATAACCTTTCTATGGCCAATGAAACACCCAGTTCAGAAACAGTCTTCTTGATGAGATAGCATCATTTAATTTATTTATTTATTTTAAAGATAGGGTTTCACTCTGTCAGTCAGGTTGGAGTGCAATGGTGCATTCATAGCTCATTGCAGCCTTAAACTCCTGGGCTCAAATGCTCTTCCCACCTCAGCCTCCTCAGCAGCTAGGACTACAGGTGTGTGCCACCACACTCAGCTAATTTTTAAATTTTTCAAATTTTTTGTAGAGATGGGGGTCTCACCATGTTGCCTAGGCTGGTCTCGAACTCCTGGCCTCAAGGGATCTTCCCGCCTTGGCCTCCCAGAGCACTGGAATTACAAGCATGAGCCACTGTGCCCGGCCAGTAGCATCATTTTAAAAATGAAGGATGAAACTTTTCGGTATATTTTCTGTAAGTAGTTGGTATAATGAAATGAGAATAAGCTTTAAAGTCAGATAGACCTGCATTTGAATCCTAGTTAAAGGATTAATTTGGCTTAACTTGATCAAGTTGCTTTACTTAACCTGCCTGAGTAGGAAGAATAATGCTTTCCTGCCTGAGAACTTGTGAAGATTAAATAAAGTGATAAAGCTCCTAACTGAGATCCCGATTATGTGGTTAAGTGCAAAAAATGTCAGCTCCATCCCCTTGCTAGTTTTTTGAAGTAAGGCAGCTGTCTGCTCCACAAGTTACTATTTGCAAGGGTATGGCTTGTTCTTCCTCTTTCAGTAGCTCCCAACACATTGGGGCCTAACGTGCTGGCTTAGCCTCCCACGTCACCCTGGTGGTGTAATTATGTGATAGATTTCCCTGTTGTTTTCCATCTAGCTAGCTATCACTCCAGCAAAATGCTGTGGAGCTTAGGGATGACACTTAACTTTCCCTCAGTTTCCCAAATGCCAGTTGATTTGAGATTGTCTAGTAAAACTACTAAACTACTAGGCTGGTAAAGTACTAAAGGAATGGTCTTTCTAGCATTGCTCTGTCTCCCTAGACAGCCCTGGCCATGCAGTCCACTGCTGACCTTGGAACCCCAGGTACATGCAGTGCTCAGTTTTCCTGGTGCAATGATCCAGATACAGTCAGAATTCAAGTAGTAAGATGCATTTTAGTGTCTCCAAACTAAGCTTATTCCACGGACCAAAACCTTCCCGTTTTCTCACCTCTGTTGATAGCATTCCCCACTCACTCAGCCAAGCCAGAGGGTCAGAGTGAAATTTGATATTTCCCTCTTCCCCTTTTCCCATATCTAAGCAGTCACCAGGATCTAAAATTCGATTCCTAATTTTTCTTTTGAAGCCTTCTTTTTCCTCTCCATTTCCAAATATAATGGTTTATATGACTAAAAAATCTAGGTTATACTATTGCTTCAGACATGCCCAACTATGGGTGTTCAAGGCTCTGTTTCCTGATGTGTTGTTTTCATTCTCAGGTAGACTTTTCTACGGGATTACCTTAGCAACTCCAAGCTTAGCAATACCAGCAACAAAAAAGATGAAGTCCCAGTAGCTTCAGGAAAAGCAAAAATCCCAGGGCTGACTCTTTTTGGACTGACTCTTTTTGTTCCTGTTCTTGAGATCAGGGTGTGGGCTATTCTGCTTAGTCAGGACTAAATTATGTGCCCAACCCTGGGTGCTAGAATAGGGTGAGATCTTGGAACCTCATGGACCAGAGCAGAGAGATGGTTCCTCAGTGAAAAATCAGGGTTCTCTTACCAAAATAAAGGGACAAATTCTGGGCAGATATAAACAGCATATTGACCCTAGATTCATATCATTTCTTCTTGGGGATTACTTCGTAACTTCTTAACTAATCTTCCACCCTGAATTTAGTCCCTCAATTCTGGATAGTCTCACCCTGCTTCTAGATTATTTTTTTCAGAAACAAAGTTACAGTTTTGCTCAGAGATGTTCAGTGGTTGTCTGGACTTGGTGGCTTACGCCTGTAATCTCAACACTTTGGGAGCCCAAGATGGATGGGTCACCTGAGGTCAGGAGTTTGAGACCAGCGTGTTCAACATGGCAAAACCCCATCTCTACTAAAAATACAAAAAATCAGCCAGGCGTGGTTGTGCACCTCTATAATCCCACTCAGGAGGCTGAGACAGGAGAATTGCTTGAATCTGGGAGGCGGAGGTTGCGGTGAGCTGAGACAGTGCCACTTCACTCCAAACTGGGCAACAGAGCGAGACACTGTCTCAAAACAAAACAAAAGTCATGTTCAGTGGTTTCCCCACTGAAAATAGAATATTTGCTGTGTCAAAACGCCTCACTCTGATACTCAGTCTTTGTGTGGGTACTTAGGAAGTTCTCAGTTACAGAACCACGGCTCGCTCGTCCACTCACATCTTTCTTGACATCCTCATTCTTGCATTTCTACGCTTGCTGCAATAGCTCCCTCTTTGTCTGAAGATCTCTTAGTCATCCTTTACACGATGTGCCTTTCGAAGGCATCCCTCTCTGTTAGAGTGCATCTCACCTCATGGCATGGTTATATAAGTGCCCATTTCCCCCATTACGTTCTGAATTCCCTGACAGACGGGACTCTTCCTCTTTAACCACCAGTGCCTAGCACAGCGCCTGACATGTAGTTGGTGTTCAGTGAATATTTGTTTCAGGAATGAAAACATTAACAATGTGGTCCTGCCTCTTACAGTTAGGCAGATGCTAGTGGGACTGTTGTCACTGAAAGTGCCACTTTCTTCCCATTTCTCCTATTCATTTTCACATTTTTAAATTTCCTATTTTATTTCTTTCCCACCCCTCTTTGATCATGCTCAGGGTTAACAGTTTATATAGAACTCGTAGCAAAGCAGGGTGATCACATGATTTTAAAGCAGTCCACATTGCTAGTTCAATTTGTAATACAAACATTACAGAAACATACCCTTGAAGGTTCTGGGGAAACTGCTGTTGTCTCAGCCCAGGAGGGGAAGGGTGTTTCAGCTGACTGCAAGGACTCCAAGCCTGAAGCGTTTCTCAGTATTCCTCTCCCCACAGCGGTTTCTGTTTTTTAAAGGGTTCTCGCATTGTTGCCCAGGCTAGACTTGAACTTTTGAAGTTAAGCAGCCCTGCTTCAGCCTCCTGAGTGACTAGGATTACAGGCATGTACCACTGTGCCCAGCATACCTTTTGCCTTTAAATCATGTACGAGAAACTGAAGAGACTGAAATACTTGTCTTTCCCTATGCCATTGCTGTTGAAGTGGTTGTGTGCCTGCCTTCCCTTGTTTGTAAAGCATTCTGCTACCTAGATGGTATGAGAGGAGCCTGTGAAGATTGTCTTTCTTATATGTCTCATGAAATCAGCCTCACTGTTTTGCAGTAAAACGCTGTAAATTTCTTCCATTGCATCAAGCAGATTTAAGTCTTTACTATATAGAAGTGACATCCACTATTTGAGGAATTCCTTCCTAACTTTCTTACCAACAGCATAAACAGGGCCTTGCACTCTGTGCTTACCCACAGATTTCACCTTAGTTTAAATGCAGTGGATATGTTCTTTGGACGTCGGACACTGCAACCAGACTTAATTATGTTGCAGACTGTCCAGTCCTATGCAATTTTTGGCAGAATTTTTTTGAAACAGAATGGGTAAGAAGGCTTTATTTTAGGTACCCTTCCTGATTTTGTTGAATTTATTAGATTTACAATGGAATTCACAGGGGGAAAATGACAGAGAAAAGGGAGTATTATTCTCTGCTCTATGAGAGTGCGTTCCATAGACCGTCAGTTATACCCTACTCTGTGAAGCAGCTGTTGTCTCTGTTTTACAGTGAGGGAGTTGAAGCTTCAAGAGTTTAAATGGCCTGGTCAAGAATGTGCATCTAGGCCCGCCACAGTGGCTCATGCCTGTAATCCCAGCACTGGGGGAGGCCGAGGCAGGCAGAGCACTGAAGTCAAGCGTTAGAGACCAACTTGGCCAACATGGTGAAACCCCATCTCTACTAAAAATACAAAAATTAGCCAGGCCTGGTGGCAGGCGCCTGGATTCCCAGCCACTCAGGAGGCTGAGGCGGGAGAATCATTTGAACCCAGGAGCCGAGATTGCGCCACTGCACTCCTGCCTGGGCAACGAGCGAAACTCCATCTCAAAAATAAAATGAAATACAAAAGAAATAGAAGATACATAGTCCGTTTCTTCCAGGAAACAAGCTATATAGCATTAAGTAACAGTTTTAAAGTATTTTTAGAAGGAATGGTATATTGACAACATATGCTTTTGGGTTTCTAAGAAAGAAGTTCTAGTGGGTCAGATTATTTGGAACCTTTTGAGAGAAAGTTGCGTTGGAGCTGAACCTGAATCCCTGAATGGGACGAGAAGAGAAGAGATGCATGAATAAAGTCATGGCAGTAGGAGTGAGGTGGGTATGTTTGTAACAGTGTGTGATAGAGCGCCTGTCTCTGACTTGAGGAGTACTGAGCAGCACAGTTGGTATTTAGATTGGGGCCAGCGATGGAGAATTTTTCACCTCCATGCTAAGGAATTTGTTGGTGGTTAGGTTTCTGACATAAGGGATATTTCTTCCTCATGTCAAATCTGTTGATAGTTGAAATTCAATACATTTGATATTACTAGTGTGATGGGGAAGCATTTGTTAAATAGGAATCAGGCTACAAAGCACACCTCCAGGTACTGCTTATTCCCTCCTAGACATTAAGATTCTCCTTTGGCTGGGTGCAGGGCTCATGTCTGTAATCTTAGCACTTTAGGAGGCCAAGGCAGATGATTGTTTGAGCCCAAGATTTTGAGACCAGTCTCAGCAGCATAGTAAGACTCCCATCTCTACCAAAAAAAAGAAGATTCAAGCTGGGCCTGGTGGCTCACGCCTGTAATCCCAGCTACTCGGGAGGCTGAGGCAGGAGAATTGCTTGAACCCAGGAGGTAGAGGTTGCAGTAAGCAGAGATCTCGCCACTGCACTCCAGCCTGAGCAACAGAGGGAGACTCCATCTCAAAAAAAAAAAAAAGAAAAAAGATTCTCCTGTCGGCCATGAAATGGATGGAACCGGCCAATGGTTACATTCTCCCAGGTGCCCCAGAGCTGAGAGACTATGTAAGAGAGTCGAGTATGTTTTTGCTATAAGCATGTTGTTTATTTAAAGCATGTTATTTATGTAAAAAGGAGCATATTCAACTACATACCCTACAAGTTAAATACTAGATAATTAGAAATAGAAAATATGTAGCCAGATAAGAAGAAAAATTAAATATGAATGTGGCTGGGCGTGGTGGCTCACGCCTGTAATCCCAGCACTTTGGGAGGCTGAGGCGTGCAGATCACAAGGTCAGGAGATCGAGACCATCCTGGCCAACATGGTGAAATCCTGTTTCTACTAAAAATACAAAAAAATTAGCCGAGTGTGGTGGCATGTGCCTGTGGTCCCAGCTACTCAGAAGGCTAAGGTGGAAGAATCACTTGAACCCAGAGGCAGAGGTTGCAGTGAGCCGAGATTGTGCCACTGCACTCCAGCCTGGTGACAGAGTAAGACTCTGTCTCAAAAAAAAAAAAAAAAAAATTGTATATATATATAAATGTGATAGTCTCTCGCTTCCTTAGTGTTACCAATAATTATTTCACTTAATTGTATTTTTTTCTACCTGGGGGAAGAACCCATTACTTCTTTCCAGGAAGTAATTTCTGGCATTAAAAGTCTCAGAGACTTGACTGACCACAGTCTTTCAGCAGAGAAGCCCTTGATACTTGAGCATTTAAAAAAATCCTGTATGGTGTTTTCTAGCTTCTTGTTTGTTCAGATTGTTGATCCTTTTTTGTGGGGAGGGATGTTTTAGTTTTTTTGTAGAGACATGATTTTGCCGTGTTGTCCAGGCTGGTCTTGAATTCCTAAGCTCAAGCAATCCACCTGCCTTAGCCTCCCAAAGTGCTGGGATTATAGGCGTGAGCCACTGCACCCAGTCTACCAATCCTTTATTAATTGCTTGTCTCAGGAAAGGCCTAAACAATTACCCTCTTCTCTACAATTTTCCCCGTACTGCTAAAGGTCACCACTATTAACATACTACTTCCTTTCATATTTTTATTTTGAGATTATAAATCTAATTTTACATTCTGCTGTTTATACTTTAATATGCTATAATTAGCTTTGGAATCTTTTTGATCAAAAGTTTTAATTCTTTCATGATATTCCATCATATGGATATCACACCTTTCTTCCTCCACTTCAGCGATCAAATCACTAACTGACTTGGGACAACCTGATTTCAGCTATGATCTCAGGTAATGATATCATGGGCCTGTTCCAAATAAATAGCTCATTGTGGAAGGGATATACCGGTAAGCTGAAGCTGTTTCCTTTTACCACTAAAAAGAGTATTTGGGGATTGAAGATAGGCCAATATATATTTCTTACCTTGAATCTCACTTTACAATTGCATAGAACTTTTATTTATTTACTGCTTATCATACATTTTATATATATCATGTATAAGATACATACATGTGTATTTTTAGCGCTTATGTTTGAGTTTGGTGTTAGTGATATAGTGTAATACTTTACAGAGCTTTGCAGCTTTTTACCTTACTCTTGAGTGTTACTTGTTATAGTATGGTAAGCTTAAGACTGAGTTGACAGTTAGGAAAACTTTTTTGTTTTTCCCCAAACATACTTCTTTGAGTCACTTAAGCAATTTCTGTTCCTCTTTAAAGGAGGAATGTGGTCAAGATCCTCCCAGAAGAAAATAGTTGGGATTTTATTCTGAGATTGGCTTTATCGTGAGTTGATGAAAATGATTTGTGTAGAGATGGGTTATGTTCTCCCTTGCCACTTAGGCCTAGTTCCATCTTGGCATAGGGTGAGACAGAAAGATGTGCATTTAGTTTTTGGTGATTAAAGGAGAACATTCCGTATACTTGCAGAAGTGGCTGTACCAAGAGCAGCTTTGAACCAATACACTTCAAAGATCTTGATTGTGCTCATATAAAGATTACATGGGAATGCAGAGTGATACCATTCAAATAATTATTACCAAACAGCTAATAAGAAAAACTGACCTTATCTGGTGAAAGCATGGTTGAAGAATAGGGAAAGGATATTTTATTTCTCCATTGTGATCTGTATACTTGCATCTAATATTCAGGCATATTGGGTTAATCCAACCACTGTGTATAAGCTTCAGTTGAATTTAGTGTTTCAACTCTCTGATATTGATAATTATATCATTAGGGTAAACGATTCTAAAAAGGTGAAGACACTAAAGAGAAAATACAAAAATATGTAAAATGGGACTTCAAAAATCCCAGATGTGGGGAGGAATGGAGTTAAAGTATAGATTTTGTTTGTTTCTTTTCCTATCTTTATGATCAAACTTTAGTTGCTGTCAGTTTAAAATAACTTTTTATGGGCCTGGCATGGTGGCTTACGCCTGTAATCTCAACACTTTGGGAGGCTGAAGTGGGTGGATCACTTGAGGTTAAGAGTTCGAGACTGGCCTGGTCTCGAACACGGTGAAACTCTGTCTCTACTAAAAATACAAAAATTAGCTGGCCGTGGTGGTGGGTGCCTGTAATTCTAATTCCAACTCCTTGGGAGGCTGAGGCATGAGAATTGCATGAACCTGGGAGGTAGAGGTTGCAGTGAGCCGAGATTGTGCTACTACACTCCAGCCTGGGTGAGAGTGAGACTATGTCACACACACACAAAAATTAAAAATAAATAAATAAAATAACATTTTATAATGACGAAATGTGTTTGTAAGCCTCATTCTGACTACAACACAAAAACCTATGAGACACCAAAATTGAAAAGCAAGGAGTCAAAACACACTACTAGAAAAAAATCAACTGCCACAAAAGAAGACAGTAAAGGAAAGAAAGGAACTACAAGGCCGGGCGCGGTGGCTCACGCCTGTAATCCCAGCACTTTGGGAGGCCGAGGCGGGTGGATCACGAGGTCAAGCGATCGAGACCATCCTGGTCAACATGGTGAAACCCCGTCTCTACTAAAAATACAAAAATTAGCTGGGCATGGTGGCACGTGCCTGTCGTCCCAGCTACTAGGGAGGCTGAGGCAGGAGACTTGCTTGAACCCAGGAGGCGGAGGTTGCGGTGAGCCGAGATCGTGCCATTGCACTCCAGCCTGGGTAACAAGAGCGAAACCCCGTCTCAAAAAAAAAAAAAAAAAAAAAAAGAAAGGAACTACAAAAAAATGCTAGAAAACAAGTGACGGAATGGCAGTGGTAAGACCTTACTTACCGATAATTACCTTAAATGTAAATGGTTTAAATTCTCCAAATAAAAGACTTACAGTGACTGAATGAATTTTTAAAAACCATACAAATAAGGCATAACCATATGCTGCTTCTAAGAATGTCACGTCACATATGAGGACGTACACAGACTCAAAGGGAAGGGATAGAAAAAAATAGTTGATGCAAATGGAAACCGAAAGAGAGCGGGAGTAGCTATACTTGTATCAGAGAATATAGACTTCAAATCCAAAGCTGTAAAAAGAGGCAATGTCATTATATGATGATAAAAGGTTCAGTTCAGCAAAAGGATGTAACAGTGGTGTGTTTGAGTATATTTATATGTTAACATATACATGCATCCAACATGGGAGCACCTTAATATGTAAAGTGAGTATTAGTAGACCTAGATGGAGAGAGAAACACTGACATAGTAACAGGGAACTCTGATACCCCACTTTCAGCAATGGACACATCATGCAGACAGAAAATCAACAAAGAAACAGCAAAGTTTTAAACTATATCCTAGACTAAGCAGACCTAACGTATCTACAGAGCTTTCGACTCAGTAGCTGCAGGATACACATTCTTCTCAACAGCACATGGAACAGGATATATGGTATCATATGGTAGGTCACAAAACAGGTCTCAACGAACTTTTAAAAACTGAAATCATACCAAGTATTTTTTTTTTGAGATGGAGTCTCACTCTGTTGCCTAGCCTGGAGTGCAGTGGCACAATCTCAGCTCCACTTTCCCTCCCGGATTCAAGCAATTCTCCTGCCTCAGCCTCCCATGTAGCTGGGATTACAGGCACGCACCACCATGTCCAGCTAAATTTTTTTGTATTGTTAGTTGGGATGGGGTTTCGCCATGTTGGCCAGGCTGGTCTTGATCTCCTGACCGGAAGTGACCTGCCTGCCTCAGCCTCCCAAAGTGCTGGGATTACAGGCAGGAACCACCACGCCTGGCCATTCAAGTATCTTTTCTGACTACCATGCAATACAACTAGAAGTCAATTAACAAGAACAACTTAGAAGGCTTTACAAATATGTGGAAATTTAACAACATGCTCATGAACAACCAGTTAGTCAATGAAGAGTTAAGAAGGAATTAGAAAATTTGTTGAGACAAATGACAGTGGAAACACAACATACCAAAACTGGGATTCTGCAAAAGTAGCACTAAGAGGGAAGTGGACAGCAATTAACATCTACGTCGAAAAAGTAGAAAGAGCTCAACCTTTTGTTGCATCTGAAGAAACTGGACAACCAGGATAAACAAAACCCAGAATCAGTAGAAGGAAAGGAATAATGAAGATCATAGCAGAAATAAATGAAATAGAGTCTGGAAAAAATAAAAATAAAAGATTAACAAAACAGTTGTGGTTTTTTTTTTTTTTTTTTTTCAAAAGATAAAATGAACAAACCTTTAGCTAGACCAAGAGGGGGAAAAGACTCGAATAAATAAAATCGGAGACAAAAAGGAGATGTTGCAACTGACAGTACAGAAATACAAAGAATCACCAGGAGCTATTACAAATAACTCTGTGCCAACAAGTTGGAAAACCTGGATGAAATGAATAAATTTCTGGACACATACAGCCCACCAATACTGAATCATGAAAAATAGAAAAGCTGAACAGACCAATAATGAGTACTGAGATTGAATCAGTAGTAAGTCTCCCATCAAAGAAAAACCCAGGACCAGATGTCTTCACTGCTGAATTCTACCACACATTTAAAGAACTAATACGAGTTCTTCCCAGATTATTCCAGAAAATTGAAGGAGAGAGAATCCTTCCGAACTCATTCTACAAGGCCAACGTTATCCTGATACCAAAGCTAGAGAGGGATACAAGAGAAAAAACTGCAGGCTAGTATCCCTGAAGAACATAAATGCAGAAATTCTTCACAAAGTACTAGCAAACCAAATCTAATAGCTACACACTAAAAAAAAAAAAAAAAATCAGGAGATAGCAAGTGTTGGTGAGGATGTGGAGAAAAGGGAACTTTTACACACTGCTGGTGGAAATATAAATTAATACAGCCATTATGGAAAACAGTTTGGACGTTCTTCAAAAAGGTAAAATAGAACTACTGTGTGATCAAGCAATCCCAGTACTGAATATATATCCAAAGGAAATGAAATCAGTGTATCAAAGAGATGTCTACACTCCCCTATTTATTGCAGTGCTACTCATGATAGCCAAGATACGGAATCAGCTTAAATGTCCATCAGCAGCTGGGCACGACGGGCCATGCCTGTAATCCTAGCACTTTGGGAGGCTGAGGTATGCAGATTGCTTGAAGCCAGGAGTTCGAGACCAGCCTGGCCATCATGGTAAAACCCCGTCTTACTAAAAATACAAAAATTAACCAGGCATGGTGTCCTGTACCTGTAATCCCAGCTACATCAGAGGCTGAGGCAGGAGAATCTCTTGAACATGGGAGGCAGAGGTTGTAGTGAGCCAAGATCATGCCACTGCACTCCAGCCTGGGCGTCAGATTGAGACTGTCTTAAAAAAAAAGTCCATCAACAGGTTAATGGCTAAAGTTAATGGCTAAAGATAATGGGGTATATATACACTATGGAATATAATTCAGCATTAAAAATGAATGAAATTCTTTCAGTTTTGGCAACATGGATGAACCTGGAAGGTGTTACATTAAGTGCAGTAAGCCAGGCACAGAAAGACAGCTATCACACTCACATGCTATTACTCGTGTAATCCAAAAAGTTGTTCTCATGGAAGTACAGAGTTGAACAGTGGTTGCCAGAGGATAAGGAGGGTAGGAGGAAGAAGGGAATGGAGAGCGACTGGTCTGCAGGAGCAAAGTTACAGTTAGATATGAGGAATAAGGTCTGGTGTTCTGTTGCATAAGGTGATGAGTGTTAGCAGTGTGTGGTATATTTCAGATTAGCTGGAAGAGGTTTTTTAATGTTCTCATCACAGGAAATGATAAATATTTAAGGTGATGGATATGCTAATTACTCTGTTGTGATCAATGCACAATGTATTCATGTACCAAAATAACCCATTGTGCATTATAAATATGTACAATTATGTATCAATCAATTTTTTATAAGGTGAAGACACTAAATAGAGTAGCTATGTAAATCAAATTTTTTCAAAAGTTTTCTTTTATATGAGCAGATACCAAATATAGATTGTTTGGTGTGTCTTAGAATGAAAGCCACATTCTTTTGTAGCTTTGACTCCTCAGGGACATTTCTTGTGAGGAAGGGAAAGTCTTTGGCGTTGTCCAGAGAAAATTATAGTTAGATCTTAGCGCTCAAAGTTCCTTTTTTTTTTTTTTTTTTTGAGATGGAGTCTCGCTCTTGCCAGGCTGGAGTGCAGTGGCATGATCTTGGCTCACTGCAACCTTTGCCTCCCGCGTTCAAGTGATTCTCCTGCCTCAGCCTCACGAATAGCTGGGATTACAGCATGTGCCACCACACCCAGCTAGTTTTTTTGTATTTTTAGTAGTGACGGGGTTTCTCCACATTGCTCAAGCTGCTCTCAAACTCCCGACCTTGTGATCCGCCCACCTCAGCCTCCTAAAGTGCTGGGATTATAGGCGTGAGCCACTGCTTCCAGCATGCTCAAAGTTTCTAAGATGTCAATGCTGTTTCTATAATTTTGGAATCAAAGCCATAGGATGACAGAGTACTTAATGTTTGCTTTCGGGATTTATCATGATGTTCTTGTTTTGTTTTGTTTTGAGACAGAGTCACTCTCGTCGCTCAGGCTGGAGTGCAATGGCGTGATGTCAGCTTACTGCAACCTCTGCCTCTTGAGTTCAATTGATTTCTCCTTTCTCAGCCTCCCAAGTAGCCGGGATTACAGGCATGTGTCACCACGCCAAGCTAAGTTTTGTATTTTTTAGTAGAGATGGGATTTTGCCATGTTGGCCAGGCTGGTCTTGAACTCCTGACCTCAGGGGGTCCATCTGCCTTGGCCTCCCAAAGTGCTGGGATTACAGGCCTGAGCCACCGCGCCTGGCCTCATGATGTTCTTTAACAGTTAACCTTGTAGGAGCTGTACAGAATGAATCAGAACACAGGTATGCAGAGTCACTTCATGAGTCAGACTGATTCTCAGGCCTGTGAGACCGGATTGTAACCTGTTGGCATGTGAAATCGGTGTCCCTAAGGAATCTTTCTTCCACAGGCTGGTTAGCTCTGAGGAAAAAAGAAGTGTAGGATATGCAGAGTCACTGAGCAAAAATTGGTAGTCCGTTGGCCTCTGCAGTGGCCATTTCTTACAGTATGACCATCAGTGACATTGTAGTGACCACTTTTGTCCTAGAGTTTCTGTTCTTTACTATGCTGTAGTGAGTGCTTGGAAATATTGTAAATCAGAAATCGTTTTTGGCCTTTTTTGTTTGGCAAAAGATGTCTGGTTCTGAGTGGATGCCTTCATCTTTTTGTATCTTATGCAGGTACTGTCATTGTTAAGAAATAGATCTTACAGCCAGGCACGGTGGCTCACGCCTGTAATCCGAGCACTTTGGGAGGCCAAGGCGGGCAAATCACCAGGTCAAGAGATCGAGACGATCCTGGCCAACATGGTGAAAACCTGTCTCTACTAAAAACAGAAAAATTAGCTGGACATGGTGGCACGTGCCTATAGTCCCAGCTACTCGGGAGACAGGCAGGAGAATCCCTTGAACCCGGGAGGCAGGCGGTGCAGTGAGCCAAGATTGCGCCACTGCACTCTAGCCTGGTGACAGAGCAAGACTCCATTTCAAACAAGGAAAAAAAAAGGAAGAGAAATGGATCTCAGGCCGAGTGTAGTGGTTTATATCTGTAATCCCAGCTCTTTGGGAGGCTGAGGTGGGAGGATCACTTGAGGCCAGGAGTTGGGAGACCAGCCTGGGCAACAGAGTGAGACCCCATCTCTACAAAAAGTTGAAAAATTAACTGGGTATGGCGGTATACACCTGTAGTTCCCAGCTATTTAGGAGGCTGAGATGGGAGGATCACCTGAACCTGGGAGGTTGAGGCTGCAGTGAGCTGTGATCACGCCACTGCACTTCAGCCTGGGAGACAGAGTAAGACCTTGTCTCAAAAAATAAAAATGGATCTGAACAGGTTATACCCCTATAAACTTAGGGTTATAAGCTACTTATGTGAGGACTGAGTGAGATAGTAGATGAAAATCGCTTTACGAAGCATAATGTATCATTTGAATGTGAGGGTTTTTGGTTTTTGCTTTTTGTCTTTATATTAGTATTGTTCACAACTTTAATTCTCTCAGAGTTGAGACTTCCCCCAAGTAAAAATTAATAGGGGAGAGAATGTTAGGATGTGGGGCAGGAGGCTCCTCGGCTTAGACTTTCTTTGATATGATCAAGATCAGGTACAACAAAGGTAACTAACCATTGGTGTCATTGATGCCCTTGCAGGAGGGAGCACTGGCAGTTGCTGGGTAATTTGAAGACGACGGTGGAAGGCTTGGTGTCAGCCAACAGCCCGAACGTCTGGTCCAAGTGTGGTGGCTTGGAGCGGCTTTGCAGGGACATGCAGAGCATCCTCTATCACGGGCTTATCCGTGACCAGGTACGCAGGACTCCTTTTTTTGCCATATCGGCTGACTCACTTGTTGAAAAGAAACGGTCACATTGGCAGGAAGGAGATGAAGGTCAGGAGTCTGTGAACTCCTGAGAGTAGCTGTGACTTAATACCTACAGTTTTTTTGTGTACAGAACATTTCACATAGTGTCTGATGTACCATAGATGTTAATGGAATGAATAAATCACTGGGTAGGACAGCAAATCAGCAACAAGAGATTAGGTCAGCTTATAAGTTTCCTGTTGTTGCTATAACAGATAACTACAGATAATGACTTAAAACAACACAGATTTATCATCTTGCAGTTCTTGAGATCAGAAGTCCGGAATGAGTTTCACGGGGCTGAAACCACAGTGTCTGCAGGGCCTCACTCCCTCTGGAGGCTCTCGAGGAGAATCCATTTCCTTGCCTTTTCCAGCTTCAGTAGGTTACCTGCATTCTTTGGCTCTTGGCCACTTCCTGCATCTTCAGAGCCAACAGCATAGCACCTTCAAATCTCTCTCTGCCCCCTTTTTTGTTTGTTTTTTGAGACAGAGTCTCGCTCTGCCACCCAGGCCAGAGTGCAGTGACACAGTCATGGCTCTCTCAGCCTGGACCTCCCGGCTCAAGCAGTCCTCCCACCTCAGCCTCCCAAGTATCTAGGGCTGCAGGCACCCACCACCACAGCCAGCTAATTTTTGTATTTTTTGTAGAGACAGGATTTTACTACGTTACCCAGGCTGGTGTTGAATTCCTGGTCTCAAGTGATCCTCCTGCCTTAGCCTCCCAAAGTGCTGGGATTATAGGCATGAGCCACCGCGCCTGGCTCTCTCTGCTTTTACATCCCTTTCTTTCCTTATGACCATTCCTCCCTCCCTCCTAAAAAGACTCTTAAAATTACATTGGGCCCATGTGGATAACCCAGTATAATCGCTCCATCTCAACATCCTTAATTTAAATACACCTGCAAGGTCCCTTTTGCCATAAAAGGTAACATTCATGGGTTCTGGGAATTAGGATGTAGACATCTTAGAGGACCAATCTTAGCCAACCACAGCCAGGAAGCTCTTTCTTCTGAATATTAGTTTTGGTTTTAAAACCATGCTGTTTTTTTCAGAAGTAGGTAGGATAAAGGAAGAAAAACAGCCAGCCAAGGCAAAAATATATTCACTTATTTCTTACTTCCATGCATGAAATGTTTCTACAGAATGAGAAGGTGGCCAGGTGCGGTGGCTCACGCCTGTAATCCCAGCACTTTGGGAGGCCAAGGGGGACAGATCACTTGAGGTCAGTTCAAGACCAGCCTGGGCAACATGGTGAAACTCTGTCTCTACTAACATTACAAAAATTAGCCGGGCATGGTGGTACACACCTGTAATCCCAGCTATTCAGATGGCTGAGGCAGGAGAATCACTTGAACCCTGGAGGCAGAGGCTGCAGTGAGCTGACATCATGCCAGTGCACTCCAGCCCTGGCAGCAGAGTGAGACCGTATCTCAAAAAAAAAAAAAAGAATGGAAAGTTGAAACTCCATGTGCTCAGTTACATTAAAAGTACTTTCCTGGCTGGGTGAAGTGGCTCTCGCCTGTAATCCCAGCACATTGGGAGGCTGAGGCGGGCGGATCACAAGGTCAGGAGATTGAGACCATCCTGGCCAACATGGTGAAACCCCATTTCTACTAAAAATACAAAAAAAATTAGCTGGGCGTGGTGCTGCATGCCTGTAGTCCCAGCTACTCAGGAGGCTGAGGAAGGATACTGCTTGAACCCAGGTGGGAGAGATTTCAGTGAGCTGAGATCACACCATTGCACTATAGCCTGGGCGACAGTGTGAGATTCTGTCTCAAAAAAAAAAGTACTTTCCTATGGGAAATCCTTTTACCTAGAAGACAGTGTGTTCCAGTGATAATTAATTGCTTAAGCATGATAAGATGGGTGTAATTAGAATTAACGTCTCTTTCCTGAAACAAAATAAGCAGTTCTTCCTGTGATTCTTTTTGGATTTAGAATTCTCATCTTGTTCCCTAAATTTAGACTTTTGTTATTACTATCTTTACTTCAAATTAGTAATAGGAAGAAAGAATTACGCAGTTTTCTTGTAGGGATAGTGAGACTTTATCCTCAAAATATATGTGAAAACTAGCAGGCATAAAAGTGACTATGGAAAAGAGAAGTTAGTGGTTAACTCGTGTTAACTACAGCACGAGCGGTTAGTAGGTAGTGTGGCTCAGGGTAGAGCTAGACTGCCTGGATTTAGTTTTCAGCTCCTTCGTGTGTTTGCTAACCTTGGGCAAAATGTTTAACGTCTTTGCGCTTTGATTTTCTCACCAGTAAATGAGGTAGTATCTTTCTACCTCCAGGGCTGTTATGAGGGTTAAATGAGTTAATGTCTATAAAAGCATTAAGAGAATTGTAAGAGCTATCCAAGTATGTACTATGATGAGGAGGAGGAGGACACAGTGACTCATGAGAATTTTCCTCCTAGCGTCCTAGGACACATCCAAGAAATATTTATAAAATATTGTCATATTTAGAATGCTCTTTGAGTTCTACTTTATAGATACCTTGTTGATGCTTATGAATGGTAGTTTGATTGTAGCTTAGATTTTTACAATGTAAACTTTATTGATGTTGAGTTTCTTTTTCTTTATATGCTCAAAAACTCTAATCAGCTTTGAGTTTTGAAATGAGTAGAATCTAGTAATACTTAAAGGTTTCTGCTTTCTCTTTAGCAGTTACTCGATTTGCAGTGTTTTAAATACATTTTGGTTTTGGATAAAATTTAAAGTGAGTCATTGGGGTTTGCTATCCTCCTATTTAAAAAAAAATCAGCCGGGCGCGGTGGCTCAAGACTGTAATCCCAGCACTTTGGGAGGCTGAGGCGGGTGGATCACGAGGTCAAGAGATCGAGACCATCCTGGTCAATATGGTGAAACCCCGTCTCTACTAAAGATACAAAAAAATTAGCTGGGCATGGTGGCACGTGCCTGTAATCCCAGCTACTCAGGAGGCTGAGGCAGGAGAATTGCTTGAACCCAGGAGGCGGAGGTTGCGGTGAGCCGAGATCGCGCCATTGCACTCCAGCCTGGGTAACAAGAGCGAAACTCCGTCTCAAAAAAAAAAAAAAAAAATCAGACCTCACAAATACAGAGCTAATTGCATGTTCTCAAATACTCACATCCCCTGTCAGGACCTTGTATAGTTCCTTGAACTCTAAGCTTATCTTTCTTTTTTATCAGAATTTATTCTCAGTTAGCAATGACATTGGAAAAGAGCTATCAACTAAATGGTATTAAAGTATGTATACTTGGCTGGGCGTGGTGGCTCATGCCTATAATTCTAGCGCTTTGGGAAGTTGAGGCAGGAATATCACTAGAATTTTGAGGCCAGGAGTATAAGACC
The DNA here is from genome assembly GCF_048565385.1 of Saimiri boliviensis. Lineage (NCBI taxonomy): Eukaryota > Metazoa > Chordata > Mammalia > Primates > Cebidae > Saimiri > Saimiri boliviensis. The sequence continues at coordinate 68,421,663 of NC_133457.1, read as the reverse complement.
AGCCTGGGCAACACAGTGAGATCCCTATCTCTGTAAAAAATTTAAAAACTAGCCAGCCATGGTGGTGCGTGCCCATGGACTCAGCTACTCAGGTGGCTGAGGTGAGAGGCTTGTGGAAGCCTGGGGGGTTCTCAGGAGGCTGAGGTGAGCTACGATTGTGCCTCTGTACTCCAGCTTAGGTGTCAGTGAGATTCTGTCTCAAAAAAAAGCAAACCTAAAACAACAAAAAGTACCATTCTAGGAATATCGAGACAACATTGTCTAATAGATTGACAAGAGTCTTTGGAATCTGTTAGAACCTAGATTAAAATCTAGACTCATTGCTCAGGTCCATGGAAAATAAAGTGCCATAGTAGTTAAAATTGTGGAGCTTTGAATCAGACTGCTCACATGTTAATCTTAGCTTCACCATTAACTGTGCCGTGCTGGGCAGACTATAACTTTTTTGTCTCTATTTCCTCTTTTTTTTTTTTTTTTTTTTTTTTTGAGACTAAGTCTCACCCTGTTGCCCAAGCTGGAGAGCAGTGGCGCAATCTTGGCTCACTGCAACCTCCGCCTCCCGGGTTCAAGTGATTCTCCTGCCTTGGCCTCCTGAGTAGCTGGGATTACAGGCATGCACCACCACATCCAGCTAATTTTTGTTATTTTTTTTTTTTTTGAAACGGAGTTTCGCTCTTGTTACCCAGGCTGGAGTGCAATGGTGCGATCTCAGCTCACCGCAACCTCCGCCTCCCGGGTTCAGGCAATTCTCCTGCCTCAGCCTCCTGAGTAGCTGGGATTACAGGCACGTGCCACCATGCCCAGCTAATTTTTTGTATTTTTAGTAGAGACAGGGTTTCACCATGTTGACCAGGATGGTCTCGATCTCTTGACCTCGTGATCCACCCACCTCGGTCTCCCAAAGTGCTGAGATTACAGGCTTGAGCCACTGCGCCCGGCCTAATTTTTGTATTTTTAGTAGAGATGAGGTTTTGCCATGTAGGCCAGGCTGGTCTCAAACTCCCGACCTCAGGTGATCCGCTTGCCTTAGCCTCCCATGTTTCTTCACTTACAAGATGAGAAGGTAACACGACCACCCACCTCAGCGTTGTGGTGAGAATTAGATGAGATAACGCGTGAAAAGCATTAAAAACATAGCTGTCAGTCAGTTATTAGGGAATATTAACTTTTTTGAGCTTTGCCCTTTTCATCTGTAAAAATGAGGATAATAGTATTTAGTTCATAATATAAATAAAAGTTGATGGAAAAATTAAATGAAATGGCATGCAAATTTGCCTAGCATTGTTTGTGGCACAGAAGATATGTTTCCTTCATTTTTTTAGTTTCCAGTTAGCAGTAGTCCTCTGGAAAAAAATAAGAGCACTGGAATTTGCAAAACACATCGACCTGCCAAAATATGATTTCTGTCCTTACCACTGGTGATCTTACCCTGCGATTTAAATAAAATGAAATCCACATTATCAAATTCAATGAACACTTCTCCTTTAAACATCATCCTGTGTTCAACACTGTGGCCATTGTCATACCTTGACTTGTATGACATTATTTTCTGGTGTTACAGAGACATTGTCCTGCCTCTGTGACCATCCTTAGTTTCTTTACGAGAAATTCCTTCCTCTTGGCATTTTTTTTAAATGGAATTCTGCTGTATGCCCTTCTGTCGTCCTGCTCTGTGTGCTTTCCTGAAGCAGTCTCAGACACTCAGTTTGCACCCTCTCTCACCCATTGACGATCCCCACCTCAGGCACCTGCTGAACTCCAGGTCCAGAGGACGACCTGTCTCCTGTACGATGCTGCCCGGCTGTCTGTCCTTCAAGGCTGAGCACAGCATGACCAAAATTAAACTTGTTTTCTCTCATGAGATCGCCCTTTTTCTTGATGTTCTCTACACTTATTTGTGGCATTGACCTACTCAGTCTCCCAGGTCAGAAAGTTGGGAATCATGCCAACATGTTTCACAGAAAAGAAACTCGATGCAAGTTTCCCAGGCTGCTGACTGAAATAGCTACCAGATTAGTGGTACTGCTATTCAGTGGATCAGATGCTTGTGTCCTAATAGCAAATGGGTTCTTTTTTGGGCCTTGTTACTAATATTAAGCTGTCATCTAGAGTAATCACTTCACCATATTAAGTGACAGTTTCACGATCTGTGCCTCAAAGAGAAATGTGAGTCAAGTCAGTGAGACTCTCAAATGAAAGATGCTTGATAAATGCAAAACACTATTCACGTATCTTGTTACAGTTACTAAAAGTGATAGTATCTGGCCAGGCACAGTGGCTCATGCCTGTAATCCCAGCACTTCGGGAGATCAAGGTGGGTGAATCATCTGAGCTCAGGAGTTCAAGAGCAGCCCGACCAACATGGTGAAACCCAGTCCCTACTAAAAATACAAAGTTAGCCAGATGTAGTGGTATGCCCCTGTAATCCCAGCTACTTGGGATGTTGAGGCAGGGGAATCGTTTGAACCCAGGAGGTGGAGGTTGCAGTGAGTTGAGATTGCACCATTGCACCCCAGCCTGGGTGTTAAGAGCAAAACTGCGTCTCAAAAAAAAGTGATAATATCTGTGACACTGGTCATCAGAATGGAAAATATCAAAGCTTATGGTCATCTGCAAAATAGCAGTAGTATTTTTAATCTTTTCATTTGTTTTTGTTTTATCTTCTGTCTCTCCTTTTTTATGTTCTCCAGTCCTTCTGAGAACCCCAGTAGTGTTCATAATCAGAAACAGAGCAAATCAGGCAGATTTGTCATAGTATACACACACACTTAGCACCTGCTGGCTTTAGTGGGAAGAATCAGAAACAAAAGATCCATGCCAATTTCCTTGCTGCTGCTCTGCCTTGTAAAGATCTAAGAATTAAAGTCCGTGTCAAGAACTTGTTCTTCCCTTTCCTTTCCTCCCTTTGAAAGATGAAGGCTTTGAAAAGGTCCGGGCTGCTGCGTCATCACGGAGCTATTCTTGGTGTGCCCTTGCTGGGAGGAGGGACTAACAGAATGATTCATGCTGGTCGTGTCCCCTCTGTGCTCTCAAAAGGATGTGTTATGGAATGTGAGTTGTATTTTTAAAGAATCACTCAGGGCCGGGCACGGTGGCTCAAGCCTGTAATCCCAGCACTTTGGGAGGCCGAGGCAGGTGGATCACGAGGTCAAGAGATCGTGACCATCCTGGTCAACATGGTGAAACCCCGTCTCTACTAAAAATACAAAACATTAGCTGGGCATGGTGGTGCGTGCCTGTAATCCCAGCTACTCAGGAGGCTGAGACAGGAGAATTGCCTGAACCCGGGAGGCGGAGGTTGTGGTGAGCCGAGATCGCGCCATTGCACTCCAGCCTGGGTAACTAGAGCGAAACTCCGTCTCAAAAAAAAAAAAAAAGAATCACTCAGGACCTTAGGAAAGCTGTAATGTCATGATCATATTCTTAGAGGGATCTCATTTTTCCTGCATGCATCTGGGCCACCTTTTTAGTCCTTCCGTAAGGCAAGGCATATTTGATCGCCTCTTTACTGTTGCTTAGAAATATGGGGACATTTAGGTCCTGAGATTGTTCAGCTAAATAGGAGACGTGAAAGGATTCCCCCTTTTGCCACCATCAAGAAACAGCTAGTTCTTGGCAACATAGATAGTCCGATTTAAAAAAATCAGTAATTATAAAAAAGACCTCTGTGGTTTTTTTTTTTCTTAACATGTAAGTAATATATTTTCTTTGTTGAAAATTCAGAAAAAAAACAAAAAGATTTCAGAGGAAAGTGAATAGCACCCATAATCCCAACACTAACCAATAATAACCACTGTAACATTTAGGTGTATTTTCTTATTTTTTCTCTGTGTTTTTTTAAAATATCAAGGTTGTATTATATATATCACTCTATAACTTGTTTTAAAAATGTTTAATTTTGGGCCGGGCGCGGTGGCTCAAGCCTGTAATCCCAGCACTTTGGGAGGCCGAGGCGGGTGGATCACGAGGTCAAGAGATCGAGACCATCCTGGTCAACATGGTGAAACCCCGTCTCTACCAAAAATACAAAAAATTAGCTGGGCATGGTAGCGCGTGCCTGTAATCCCAGCTACTCAGGAGGCTGAGGCAGGAGAATTGCCTGAACCCAGGAGGCAGAGGTTGCGGTGAGCCGAGATCGCGCCATTGCACTCCAGCCTGGGTAACGAGCGAAACTCCCTCTCATTAAAAAAAAAAAAAAAAAAATGTTTAATTTTGAACAGTATATGTTACATAGTTAAATAAGCAAAAAGTATAAAATTGTGTATAGTGAAAAGTCTTGCTCTCTTCTGATCACATAGGAAACTATCATTTGCCATTTTCCTTACAGAGAATTTCTTTTTAATTAAAGAAAATTTTTTTAGAGATGGGGTTTCACTGTGTTGCCCAGGTTGGTCTCAAGCGCCTAGCCTCAGGTAGCCTCCCACCTTGGGTTTCAAGGTGCTGGGATCACAGGCATGAGCCACTATGCCCAGCCCTTCCAGGGAATTTTTATGCTCATAAAAGCAATCACCAATAATTTTCTTTGCTATACCTGCAAGTTTTTAAATGTAAATAATAGCATACTGTAGTAACTATTCTGCATCTTGCTCTTTTCACTTAATATATTTTGTAATTCATCCCAAATCATTACATAAAAAGCATTTCATTCTTTCTTACAGCTCTTTTTTTTTTTTTGAGACGGAGTTTCGCTCTTGTTACCCAGGCTGGAGTGCAATGGCGCGATCTCGGCTCACCGCAACCTCCGCCTCCTGGGTTCAGGCAATTCTCCTGCCTCAGCCTCCTGAGTAGCTGGGATTACAGGCACGCGCCACCATGGCCAGCTAATTTTTTGTATTTTTAGTAGAATTGGGGTTTCACCATGTTGACCAGGATGGTCTCAATCTCTTGACCTTGTGATCCACCCGCCTCGGCCTCCCAAAGTGCTGGGATTACAGGCTTGAGCCACTGCGCCCGACTAAGCTCTCATTTTTAATATTACATTGTATGTATGTACCATCACTTACTTAGCCAGTCCCCTGGTTAGTGGATATTTAGACTGTTTCCAATCATTGCTAGGAGTAACAGTACTTGTGTATAGATCATTTTGCCCTTTACCATAGGATAAATTCCTAGAATTCTTAGATTAAGGGATATGTTCATTTGAATTTTGATAGCTATTGCTAAATTGCTCTCCAGGAATTTATGTGTGTAAATACCCTTACCAGAGGCCAGGAGCAGTGGCTCACACCTGTAATCCCAACACTTTGGGAGGCTGAGGCAGGTGGATCACCTGAGGTCAGGAGTTCAAAGACGAGCCTAGTCAACACAGTGAAACCCCATCTCTACTAAAAATACAAAAATTAGCCAGGCCTGGTGGCGCGTGCTTGTAATCCCAGCTACTCGAGAGGCTGAGGCAGGAGGAATGCTTGAATTTGGGAGGTGGAGATTACAGTGAGCTGAGATTGCACCACTGCACTCCAGCCAGGGCGGCAGACCAAGACAACAACAACAACAACAAAAAACCATGCCTATAATCCCAAGACTTTGGGGGCCTGAGGTGGGTGGATCATGAAGTCAGGAGTTTGAGACCAGTCTGGCTAATATGGTAAAACCCCGTCTCTACTAAAAATACAAAAATTAGCTAGGCATGGTAGTCTGCACGTGTAGTCCCAACTGCCTGGGAGGCTGAGGCAGGAAAATTGCTTGAGCCCAGGAGGTTGCAGTGAGCTGAGATCACGCCACTGCATTCCAGCCTGGGAGACAGAGTGAGACTCCATCTTAGGGGGAAAAAAAAAGAAAAGTAAAGATTACACTTCTCTTAGCATGAGAAGATGTTATAAGAGTCATTAAATGGAATAAGCCATAAGATTGTGTGGTGTAAAAAATTTTAAAAGCGTCATTAAGTTTTTTCCCTGTGACCTTTTTCTTTTTCCCATTTTCAGTAGATTGTTAGTCTTTTCCTACTGATTTATAGATGTTCTTTATTTATTGAGGAAATCAGTCCTTTGTCTGTAATGGGAGTTGCAAATATCTTTTCCTAGTTTGTCTTTTGACATTTCTTATGGTGGCTTTTACTGTGCCAAAATAAATGACTTTTATTAAGTCAAATTAATCAGTTATTTTATGACTTCTCTTAGGTCTTTGTGTGATACTTAGGGCTTTTCTACTCTGTGATTTTTTTTTGGAGATAGATTCTTGCTCTGTTGCCTGGGCTGAAGTGCAGTGGTGTGATCTTGACTCACTGCAACCTCTGCCTCCTGGGTTCAAGCAATTCTTCTGCCTCAGCCTCCCGTGTAGCTCAGATTACAGGTGCATGCCACCATACCAGCTAATTTTTGTATTTTTAGTAGAGATGGGGTTTCACTGTGTTGGCCAGGCTGGTCTCAAACTCCTGACCTCAAGTGACCTGCCTGCCTTAGCCTCCCAAAGTGTTGGGATTGCAGGCATGAGCCACTGTGCCCCCTGCTCTCTGATTATTAGGAATGTTTTCTCATGGTTTCTTCTGTTGCTTTTATGGTTTAGTTTTTTACATTCAAATGGTTCCATCTGTAATTTATTTGGAATATATTTAATTTCCTATGCATTTGTATCCATTTCTGGATTTCTGTTCTGGCATGGTGTTCTCTATTTATTTGCCATCATCACTGTTTTAATATAGTAGTTTTTTGGGATGGATGCAATGGCTCACGCCTGTAATCCCAGTACTTTGGGAGGTGGATCACCTGAGATTGGGAGTTTGAGACCAGCCTGACCAACATGAAGAAACTCCATCTCTGCTAAAAATACAAAATTAGCCGGGCATGGTGGCACATGCCTGTAGTCCCAGCTACTTGGGAGGCTGAGGCAGGAGAATTGCTTGAACCCAGGAGGCAGAGGTTGCAGTGAGCTGAGATGGTGCCATTGCACTCCAGCCTGGGCAACAAGAGCAAAACTCCATCTCAAAAAAAAAAAATAATGATAATATGATAATAATATTTTGGTAGTGGGTAGTTCCTCACTCTTATGGCATCTGTTGGTGGTGGTGTTGGTCATTTTTCCCTCAACATGCAAACAGTTGTCCTTTTATTTACCCTGTGAACTACCACATCATTTTTTTATAAGGACAGGAAAAAACTTCTGATGCAACATGATTTAGATCATTAAATGACGGATAAAATGAGGGAAATCAAGAAGTTATAACACACTTTGGGAGGCCGAGGCGGGCGGATCACGAGGTCAAGAGATCGAGACCATCCTGGCCAACATGGTGAAACCCCGTCTCTACTACAAATACAAAAAAATTAGCCGAGCGTGGTGGCGCACACCTGTAGTCCCAGCTACTTGGGAGGCTGAGGCAGGAGAATTGCTTGAACCCGGGAGGTGGAGGTTGCAGTGAGCTGAGATCATGCCATTGCACTCCAGCTTGGCGCCTGGTGACGGAGTGAGACTGTCTAAAAAAAAAAAAAAAAGTGGTAACATATATAACTCAAACATTTTAGTTTAAAACATAAATTTATATCTTTTCAACAATCTTAGGATATTGGGTCAAAGCCTGTTCTGTGAGTATGGGCCTGCTGATGGAGTCCATATCATCTTTCTAATATGAACTGTGCCCATAATACATCATATGGAATTTACAGTTTCAATTTATTTTGTACTGAGCCAGCAATTTTTAAAATCCTGTAGTATGAATACAGAATCTTCATATTTAGTTTTTCCCCCTAACTTCTGAAAATTGTCTAACCTCCATCTAATTCGATATCAAGTCTTTACAGTGACTTACCTTTGGTGAAGAAGCTTTTCAGAGCATAGTACTTAGTGTTTCTAAATACAGTCATTTCCTCAATGTACATAATCATTACTTTAAATGTGAAATGATAACAAGTACAACCTGCAGGAATAGGTTTGGGAACAACAGTAACTGATTCTCGTAAGCCGCAACTCAGTTGGTAGCAGTGAAAGTGCATGGTTGTTCTAGAGGATTATCTGTGCCAACCTGAGTGCTGCATTTCAAGGTCAGGAAAGTTGGAAAGCCTCTCTCTCTCTCTCTCTCTCTCTCTCTCTGTGTGTCTCTCTCTCTATCTGTCTCTCTCTCCCTCTCTGTCTCTCTCTCCCTCTCTCTCCCCCTCCCTCTCCCCCTCGCTTTCCCTCTCCCTCTCCCTCTCCCTCTCCCTCTCCCTCCCACCCTCCCACCCCCCTTGCCTTCCTTTCCTTCCTTTTTTGTAGAGACAAAGTCTCGCTCTGTCACCCAGGCTGGAGTGCAATGGCGTGATCTCAGCTCACCACAACCTCCACCTCCCAGATTCAAGCAATTCTCCCACCTCAGCCTCCTGAGTAGCTGGGACTACAGGCGCCTGCCACCACGCCTTGCTAATTTCTTTTCTATCTTAGTAGAGACGGGATTTCACTGTGTTGCCCAGGCTGGTCTCGAACTCCTGAGCTCAGGCAATTTGCCCGCCTCAGCCTCCCAAAGTGCTAGGGTTACAGGTGTGAGCCACTGCGCCCAGCCTACTGTTCAGCAAATAATAGAGCCTTGCTCTTTTTCTTTTTTTGAGTCTACCACTTTAGTTTTTTTTTTTTTTTGTAGCATTGCTTTTAATATGTATATGTTACATACATGAGCGTACCCTCATTTGCAGTCCCCTATTGATAAATGTTCAAGCTGCTTACATATAGCCTGGGCGAGGTGGCTTACACTTGTAATCCCAGCACTTTGGGAGGCTCAGGCGGGTGGATCACCTGCGATCAGGAGTACGAGACCAGTCTGGCCAACATGGCAAAACTGTTTGTATTAAAAATACAAAAATTAGCCGGGTCTGGTGGCAGGTGCCTGTAATTCCAGCTACTTGGGAGGTTGAGGCAGGAGAATCACTTGAACCCTGGAGGCGGAGGTTGCAGTGAGCCGAGATTGTATCATTGCACTCCAGCCTGGGCAACAAGAGTAGAACTCTGTCTCCAAAAAAAAAAACCCAAGTTGTTTACATTTATATATTTTTTCATTTTTGCTGTTATAAAAAATGCTAAACATTCTTTTTTTATATAGAGAAATTGATTAATAAAACTTATCCTTCTGTCTGTCCCTTCATGATTTGCACTTTTGTAACAAGATCTGCTGATCAGAATCTGCATTCTTTTTTTTTTTTGAGGCAGCCTGTTACCCAGGCTGAAGCACAGTGGCTCCATCTCAGCTCACTGCAACCTCTGCCTACTGGGCTCAAGTGATGCTCCTGCCTCAGCCTCCCAAGTCCCCAGCTAATTTTTGTATTTTTAGTAGAGACCGGTTTCACCATGTTGACCAGGCTGGTCTGGGTCTCCTGACCTCGAGTGATGCTACCACCTCAGCCTCGCAAAGTTCTGAGATTTCACGCATGAGCCACCGTGCCCGGCTTGATTTGCACTTTTGCTTCTAAACGTTGAAAGTTTTTCTTTACTCAGAAATCCAATATCCTTACTTTTCTTAGGGGACTTGTAGTTTCTTTATTCCTGTTTAACTTTGATACAGCTGGAATTTATTTTGGTATATGATTTGAGGAGAATGCCTAAATTGATCTACTTCTAGCCAGCCAATTTTCTCAACAATATTTGTTGAATGATCAATTTTTTCCATATTATTCCCCAAACAAAACGGTTTATTTAAGTGTTTAAGTTAGTCTAAAATTCATTGTGGCGATTCCTTAAGGACCTAGAAATAGAAATCCCATTTGACCCAGCAATCCCATTACTGGGTATGTATCCAAAGGATTATAAATCATTCTACTATAAGGACACATGCACACGAATGTTCATTGCAGCACTGTTTACAATAGCAAAGACCTGGAACCAACCCAAATACCCATCGATGATAGACTGGACAGGGAAAATGTGGCACATATACACCATGGAATATTACGCAGCCATCAGAAACGTTGAGTTCATGTCCTTTGTAGGGACATGGATGAACCTGGAAACCATCATTCTCAGCAAACTGGCACAAGAGCAGAAAGTCAAACACCACATGTTCTCACTCATAGGCGGGTGCTGAACAATGAGAACACATGGACACAGGGAGGGGAGCATCACACACTGGGGTCTGTTGTGGGGAAATGGGGGAGGGAAGGGGGTTGGGGAGAGATAGCATGGGGAGAAATGCCAGATGTAGGTGAAGGGGAGGAAGGCAGCAAATCACACTGCTATGTATGTACCTATGCAACAATCTTGCATGTTCTTCATATGTACCCCAAAACCTAAAATGCAAAAAAAATAAAAAGTCTGAAATTTTGTCTGAAGAAAAGAAACCAATTTTAGATGCTTTTCACTTAAAAATGACATAACCAGGAGACATGCTGGAGTTGGTATCCCACTGCTGCCCAGCCCTGGCCACTGAGTATCCTCGGAACCAGAGACCAGAATTCCTGCCACACTACCGCCAAAGTAGTGAAGGTCTTCATGATGTTTATTGTCAAAAGAGCCTGTACATCTGATGTTTCCAGTCCTCACTTCCACCTTCCCTGTGTAGAAGTGAGGAGAAAGACTTTTTAGAAAGAAGCACCCCTGAGTTTTGAGGGTTTTTGGGTCATATATTAAGTTCTGATATATCTTTTTTTTTTTTTTTTTTTGAGACGGAGTTTCGCTCTTGTTACCCAGGCTGGAGTGCAATGGCACGATCTCAGCTCACCGCAACCTCCACCTCCTGGGTTCAGGCAATTCTCCTGCCTCAGCCTCCTGAGTAGCTGGGATTACAGGCACGCACCACCATGCCCAGCTGATTTTTTGTATTTTTAGTAGAGACGGGGTTTCACTATGTTGACCAGGATGGTCTCCATCTGTTGACCTCGTGATCCACCCACCTCGGCCTCCCAAAGTGCTGGGATTACAGGCGTGAGCCACCGCGCCTGGCATATCTTAAGGTCTGTTTCCAGGCGATTTATTTTGTCCCATTGATTGGTCTGTGTCTCTTTTTTGTTTGTTTTTTAAGACAGGATCTCTCTGTGTTGTCCAGGCTGGAGTACAGTGGCGCAGTCTCGGCTCACTGCAACCTCTGCCTCCTGGGCTCTTGTGATCCTTCCACCTCAGCCTCCCAAGTAGCTGGGACTACAGGCATGTGCCACCATACCTAGCTAATTTTTTGGATTTTTAGTAGAGTGGGATTTTGCTGTGTTGCCCAGGCTGGTCTCAAACTCTGGGCTCAAGCAGTCCAACCACCTCGGCCTCCCAAAGTGCTGAGTTTGCAGGCAGGAGCCACCAGGCCTGGCCTGGTCTGTCTCTTGATACTTGTGCTAGCTCTATGTATTTTTAATTATTTAGATGTTAGTTTTAATCCCTACCTAGTAGTCTCAGAAAAGATTATCAAAAAACAGCAGTTGGTTTGTTATGATAGAAACATTTTGCATGTTTAGGCCTATTCCAGGGTCAGCCTGTTTTGTCTAGGTCTGGACATTTCTTTGACTCCACAGCTCTTTCCTGACCTGTGTGGCGTGGAAAAGTAGATGTTTCCTTATTTGATTTTGCTTGCAGTAGGAACTAAAGACATACGTCTCTGGCTTTTAACAAATAACTGTTTACCAGTTTTAAGAATCATTTTTTAGGAAGCAGAATGGTAGAGAGAAAGGAATAGAAAATACATTATTTTCAGCTGGGTGCAGCGACTCATGCCTGTGATCCCAACACAAGTGACCCAAGGTGGGTCGATCACTTGAGGCTAGGAGTTTGAGACCAGCATGGCCAACAGTAAAACTCCTGCCCCTACTACTAATACAAAAATTAGCCAGCTGTGGTGGTGGGTGCCTGTAGTTTTAGCTGTTTGGGAGGCTAAGGCCCGAGAATCACTTGAACCTGGAAGGCGGAGGTTGTGGTGAGCCGAGATCGTGCCATTGTACTCCAGCCTGGGCGACAGAGTGACTTTCTCAAAAAAAAAAGAAAAAAAAGAAAAGGAAAACATATTATTTTCACTGTATACCTTATATATCTTATGCATATGTTACCTGTTCAAAAGAATGATTAAAATCATCTTTAACAATTATTCTTTAAAAGGGTAAACATTTGTCATGTGTATGGGTTCCTTTGCGTGTGTGTGTGTGTGTGTGTGTGTGAGAGAGAGAGAGAGAGAGAGAGAGTGAGAGAGAGAGAGAGAGAGAGAGAGAGAGAGACAGGCTCTCACTCTGTTGCCCAGGCAGGAGTGCAGTGGCACAGTCACGGCTCACTGTAGCTTTGACCTCCTACGCTCAAGTGATTCTCCCACCTCAACCTCTAGAGTAGCTGGGATGGAGGCGTGTGTCACCACTCTGGGCTAATTTTAAAAATTTTCGTAGAGATGGGCCAGTCTGCCTGGACTCAAGCGGTCCTCCTGTTTCAGCCTCCCAACGTGCTGCACTTACAGGTGTGAGCCACCACACCTGGCCTCTGTATGTATTGCTTTGATTGCTGCTGAGAACCTTTGAAGAGGCAAGGGAAGCTTATGCTCTTTTCCGTCTCTTTAAATGCTAACCCTAGAACTAGATTTGGTTCAGAATGATAGCAGTTTGCTCATTGTGTGCGTTCCCTTGGCAGGTGTGCTGCCACCAGGCTGATTACTGGCAGTTTGTGAAAGACATCCGGTGGCTCAGTCCCCACTCAGCCCTTCATGTGGAGAAGGTAGGAGTGGAAGAAGATCTGGGTGCTGGTAGAGCAGTAGGTCTTCATTGTTTGACACTCTGTCAGAAGAATCTTCTAGGCTCCAAGGATGGAATCTGTCAAATTTCCCATCAACTGAGAAAAGGAAATTAATTATCCCTTTAGGGACCAACTTGATTTTCTTAAAAAACAAAAACAAAAACAAAATATGCAAACCCATTGGTCCAGGCCACTGTTAAAGTTTTGTTATTTTCAAAAAATCTGCATATATGGGACCCATGGTGAAGCTTTTCAAAGCATTTCCCTTACCTGTCTCAGTTTAGTTCTCAGGTCATTAGGCCTGAGTCTTGCTTTGTCTACCAGGATGTGTGTTTTGACTCATACCCCTTTGCTTCCCAGTTCATCAGCTTGCATGAGAACGGCCAGAGCAGTGCCGACGGTGTGAGTGAACGCGCCGTTGCAGAGCTGTGGCTGCAGCACAGCTTGCAGTTCCACTGCCTCTCAGCGCAGCTCCGGCCCCTGCTTGGGGACAGGCAGTATATCAGAAAGTTCTACACAGGTAGGTAGAGGCCACTGAGGGCTCTTGCCTGCGCTTCCTCATTGTCACCCACCTCACTACTCCCCTGTCCCTCTAGTACCAGGGCCTCCTGCTTTTCACTTGATGCCATAGGGATTCTACGCAGAAACACGTATCCGGCCTTCCCTCTCCCTTGCCAAGTGAAACACAGTCCAGCTTTATGTTAGGGTCATCCCCAGCAGCCACATGTGCACAAACCATCGTTTCCCAGGAGTTTCCTGCCTGCCAGTCGCTGCTGTACAGCACCTGCACAGCGGCTCTGAGAGCTGGGTATGGGCACTACTGTTTTCTAGTCAACAGGGAAGGAGGTTAGGTGACCTGGCCAAACTCACTCAGAGCCAGGACTCAAATCTGCGTTTTTCCGACATTGAGACCTCTTGTCTTGGCCGCTTTGCTCTACTGCACGTTCTTTAGCCTCTTCTCTGTTTCTGATTTCCCTTCACCCTGCAGTGGCATGACTCTTCCTCATTCATCGTACCCCTTCCTTCCTCTTTCCTTGAGTTTCTCCCAAGGCCTCCCTATTGGGCTTTATCACTGTGGTAGCTTTTCTCTCCCCAGATACGGCTTTCCTGCTAAGTGATGCCCATGTCACGGCCATGCTCCAGTGCCTGGAAGCAGTGGAACAGAACAACCCTCGCCTCCTGGCTCAGATCGATGTGTCCATGGTAAAGAGGACGAGGAATTATCCGTGTCTTTGCTGGGTCCCTGGATCTCAGCATGATATAACCATCTACAGCAAACTGTTTTTTCACTTAGGCATTTTTGTGAGCTGAAAGGCTTTCATTTTTAAAGATGCTTGGAGAAGAAGTACTGTGAAGTACTTATTGAAGTAGAAAGTCTAAGCTTAGGTTTTATGCTTAGTAGACCTAAGCTGGGGAGTGCGGAGGTATATTTTGTTAAATGCTTGGTATCCTTTGAGGAAGTACCTCCTTAAGCCTTGAAAAGATCTGGGGAAAAGAGGGATGGTTCTGAGTCAGGAGTAGGGTTTACCATCAGACCTTCAGACCTGGCGTAGCTTAATGTTACATGAGGTCATTTTTTTCCTGTTTTTTTTTTCTTTGATGTAAAGAAAATTTTATACTACAAAGAAAATTTGTTGTCTAAAATTAACTTATCCCATCACTAATACTCCAGTTAGTGCCTTAACTAGAATGGAATCAGCATCCCCACTTCTTATAGAAGAGGATCCCCTATCTGTCCAGATTCTTTTAATTTAAATAATTAATTAATTTATTTCTGAGACAGTCTCGCTTCGTCGCCCAGGCTGGAGTACAGTGGCGTGAGTGATCTCAGCTTCCCAAGTAGCTGGGATTGTAGGTGTGAGCCACCACTCCCAGCTAATTTTTGTATTTTTAGTAGAGACAGGGTTTCACTATGTTGACCAGGTTGGTTTTAAACTGACCTCAAGTGATGTGCCCACCTAGGCCTCCCAAAGTGCTGGGATTACAGGCGTGAGCCACCACACCTCCTCATTAAGTACTTTCCATGTGCCAGATATGGTGCTATGTATAATACATGGATCATCTCATTGAATCTTCATAACTCTTTTAAGTGGGCATTGATCTCATTTTATAAAGGAGGTTGATGAGGCGCAGAGTAGCTAAGTCGTCCAAAGTTTGAAACCAAATAGCTTGTAAATCTCAAGGCCTGGATTTGAACCCTAGTCTGTCTGACCTTTGATTCCACATGCATGTTTTTTTATTTTGCTGACTTTGTAATAAAGTACTCCTGATTTGACAGCTGGAAGGATTCCAGTGCAGAAGTTGTGGTTTCAAAGTTGTGAATTACATACTATAGTAGAAGGTAGTCTTGCTGTATCTACAAGCTGTGGATAAACTCCAGGCTTACTGCCAAAGGTAGCTTCTACCAGCATTTCTGCAGAACTGAGTGGCCCCAGGCCCGCTGTCCTTAACTCTGACACATTTTTTGGTTTTATTTTGCTTTTAGTTTGCCAGAAAGCATGAGAGCCCACTCCTGGTGACAAAAAGCCAGAGCCTGACAGCCCTGCCCAGTTCCACATACACTCCTCCAACCAGCCATGCTCAGCATTCCTACTTTGGGTCCTTCTCCAGCCTCCACCAGTCCATGCCCAACAATGGCTCAGGTATGAGGGCAGGAAAAGGTGGTCATTACATTTATCCCAGCCATGGAAAGTAGGAAGACTTTGTGGGTGCTCATAGGCTTGGAATTGAGCCTTGGGCTGGTACAGTTTGTCTTAATAAGGGACATTTTAAGTTACATCGTGACTAGCCTAAAATAATTCAGCAGAATTATTAAGTCACAGAAGAGGGAGATGTTTTTAGATTCCCCTGGGTTTCTAATCCACATGGCCAAGAAGGCATTTAAATACTAGGTAACTGATTGCCAATCGTAGACTAGGCTCTGTTGTATTCAGTTTGTATGCGTTATCCCGTTTGAGCCTTCCAGTAGGCCTCTGAGGTTGGTACTATTATTGCTCATTTTTCAGATGAGGAGTGCATACTACTAAGCAGTAAAGCCACTGTCTCAAGAGCCCATACTCTTGACTTAGCTGTTTCTAAACAGTTTGATGCTTTGTTTGGCTTGCCTTTTCTGGGGTGACATCATGTATCCTGGGCACCCAGTAACTAGAAAGTTTGAAACTTAGCTGTGAGGAAGTCCTTCATACATACTGCAGGATTCCACCTCACTTGCTCCCCTTACCATCCTTTTATATTCTAGAAAGAAGATCTACTTCCTTTTCACTCTCTGGCCCTCCGCGGAAACCTCAAGAAAGCAGAGGGCACATCTCACCAGCAGAGGATCAAACCGTCCAAGCCCCCCTGGTTTCAGTCTCTGCACTAGCCAGGGATTCCCTCTTGACCCCAAATGACATGAGCTCCAGTACTCTGACCAGCCCCGTAGAGGCATCCTGGGTCAGCAGCCAGAATGATTCCCCCAGTGATGCCAGTGAGGGGCCTGAGTACCTGGCCATCGGCAACTTGGACCCCCGAGGCCGGACAGCCAGCTGTCAGAGTCACAGCAGCAATGCCGAGAGCAGCAGCTCCAATTTGTTCTCCTCCAGCAGCTCCCAGAAGCCAGATTCTGCTGCGTCTTCTTTAGGGGACCAAGAAGGAGGTGGGGAGAGCCAGCTGTCCGGTGTCCTCCGCAGGTCCAGCTTCTCAGAGGGGCAGACACTCACCGTCACCAGTGGGGCAAAGAAGAGCCACATTCGCTCCCATTCGGATACGAACATCGCCTCCCGAGGAGCTCCAGGTAATGAGGAACCCCAGCTGCTGGTTAACAACATGGCCTCCTGAGTTGAGAGTGGAAGAGAGGGTTTGTTATTGGGAGTTTTCAGATGGCAGAAAGAGGTGTTCTGTGAACATGAAAAGAAGTTTGTAATGAAGTCCAATACCTAAAATCTCTAAGTATGTCTATGTTTGTTTCTTTACACATTGCTAAATACTAAATGTTTTAGTAACATCAGAGGACAGCGTGACTCATCACAGTTGGCATTTTAAAAGTATCTCTTGGATCAGGGCCAAGTATTAATGAGCTTTAAAAATAATCCCATTAAATTCTGTCTTTTCCTGTGACATCTTAGAAGTTTGGCCAGGGTGTAATAATACCAATGCGAGAGAGGTAGAATGATATTGGGGTTTTCTAATGAAAAGGAAGGATAGGGTGAGTGTAGGATGATAGGATCTAGCAGCTAAGTGGGCGGGGCTGATGGCCATGTCACTGACTCCGGCTGCAAGGCAGTCAGTTAAGGAGGCCCTGGCCGCAGGGACCTCCCTCACCAAACACCAGCTGATAGCAGGGGCAGCCCACACATGGGGAAGGTGGGTCTCCTTGCTTTTGCCATATCCCTGCCACCATCTTCCCTGGGTTGTGGTATCTGGCAGGCTTTGGTTGGGTTTTGTTTGTGGTAGGATCTCCAGAACAGCAAGTATAGCATGGAGCTTTGTGCTCAAAGCCGTTCTCGGTCAGGAAAACCCCAGAAATAAAATATAAAAATAAAATACAGAAAAATTTAATGACCTTAAAAAAAAGGGTTTTCTTTAGCAGCTGGAGATAATCATTGCTTTCTCTTTGTAATTTCTGGGAAGGTGAGTGCCAAGGCCCTCCTCCGAAACCTTCAGAATTATGTGATTTGACTTGTTGGAAATCTTTAGGAGAAGAATCTCCAAATCAAAGCCTGTCTTCCCATGAGCTTTCTTAGATGTGAAGATTACGTGGGGTAGACCCTCACTTCACATCTCCTGCTGCAGGCCTGACTTCCACTGTGCTCCAAGCCACTGGCCTTTGAGTGTGTAAAACTTCCCTGCCCCCATTCTTGAATCCATGTGGATTCCAGAAACCACGGTAACCTGCACTGGAAAAGGGAGCCAGGGAAGATGTGTGCAGAAGGGTCTGAAGAAATAGGGGTCGTGCATAGCTTCTCGTATGAGTCATTCTTCCTTCACAACTGGGGTTCCATCTTGGGAGTTACATCCCCACTGCTGCTAGGTAAAATTTGGGACACTTTTTTTCTCTCTCTGTATCCTCATTTGCTCTGTCTGGACTCTTCTCTGCACCTGTCTGTCT
Organism: Saimiri boliviensis; assembly: GCF_048565385.1. Classification (NCBI taxonomy): domain Eukaryota; kingdom Metazoa; phylum Chordata; class Mammalia; order Primates; family Cebidae; genus Saimiri; species Saimiri boliviensis. The sequence goes on along the minus strand of NC_133457.1, from coordinate 68,403,992 downwards.
GCCTACAGGAGGCCCCAGGAATATCACCATTATAGTTGAAGATCCCATCGCAGGTTTGGGAATCGGTCCTCGACCTCCTGTTTGTTCTGCTCTGTGACCACCTTTCTTAGTTCAAAATGTTATTCAGTCTGGTGTCAAATCAAGTCTGGCTAGTCTGGTCTTGTTGTGATGCTTGGAACTATCTTTAAAATGGTACCGGTATTTCATATGATGTGTTTTCTGTACACAATTCCAAAGGCCTCATTCTGTCTTCCAACAGCTTCTGGGAGGCAGAGTCAAGATTTACCAATTCAGTTTTGCCCAGAGGTGAATCTGAGGCCTGCTCTTTGTCTGGGGCATCATGATGAATCAGTGGCAGAATGTTTTTTTCTTTTTAAAAAATTTTTTACTTTTTAAAAAAAAATTTTGTAGAGACAGGGTTTCACCATGTTGCCCAGGTTGGTCTTGAATTCCCAGCTTCAAGTGATCCTCCTGCCTTGGCCTCCCAAAGTGCTGGGATTACAGGCATGATCCACCACACCCGGCCCAGAATTTTTATTATAACTGAATACTTCCTATGGCTGACTTTATTTTCCTTGAATTAACACCAGAATGTATTTTATCCCCTTTCTGTGGTCTTAGATATAATTGCATGTTTTTTTTTTTGTTTTTTGTTTTTTTCTCTCCTGGAGTTCCCTGTTTTTTCCTTTTTCTTTCACCTGTTTTCATTTCCCTGTAAATCCCTGCACCCCATTCCAGGTATTGCATAGGATTTTTCTAGTGATTTGAATCTGTTTCATTGGTTTTCATGACGGTGTTCAAACCGAGATGTGTGCTCTCTCCTGGCTACCATAATTCATGGAGATTAACACTGGAATGTGACTGCCAGGCAGAGTAGTGAGAGGGGACTGAGAGCTCTGGCTTCCCGGAAATGGGTGGGGCCCCTGGGTATGTTAGCTTGGAGGAGACATGGCTAAAGAGGAATAAAGTGTGCAGGGCCATCATTAATAGCATTGTTATCAAGGAGATAAGAAATTGTAAGAAGGCAGATGTCAAGTGAGTGTAAGGAAATTCTAAGAATTAGTTAAATGGCAACATTAGCGGGTAGTAAACTCAGTAAGTAAAGGCTGAATGGCCACATGGTGTAAAGAGGTGAGGTCGTGGTGGAGTTTGTGTTGTGTGCTGTTTGGGAGTCTCAGAGGGCCCTTCCAAGTCATGGATTTTTACCAAGGCGTCATGGTGACTACTAGTTTCTCCTCAGTTCAGTGGGGAGGAACAGAGCCCATGGCCAGGGATACCAGAAGTCTTTGAGCCCAAGAAGAACACAAAATTGTTTCTTTCACAGAGTAGCATTTCTTGTGAGCGGAGCAGCCAGCAAGTTGGCACCGTTTGTCAGGGAAATGGGGTGGATGCAGCTCAGTCATTCATTCTCCCACAGCCTCCTGCCCGTTTTCCAAGCAAGCACCCACCTGGCGTTTCCACCTGTTCTTCTTTGGGGTCCTGGAAATGCTGTGTTTCCTTGTGAAGAGTGTGGGTTTCTCACTCCTGCGAGCCCTGCCTGCTGCTCTCTCCCTTCCCAGCTCTCACTCCTCTTATTCTCAGGCATTTTCTGTTTTGCCAGCCTTCCTCCCTTACTGCTTCAACAAGGATGGGCCAGGCCCCATAACTGAGCCCTTTGGTTACGAGGCCGTCTTCCATGGCTTCTCCAGCATTGCCTTGATGCCTCTTTTTAGGACATTTTTATTTCCTTAGTAAATGTAAACCTTCTGATGTTACTCTAAAACCTAATGTCAAGATGTCAGAAAAGTTTCAATGCACTTGTCTTTGTTTACTATCTAAACAGTTTTCTAAATTGGTTTATCAAGAGGATACAAATTGGCTGATACTCCTATAAGGTTTAGTTAAAAGGTGTAGGGAAAGAGAAGCAGATTTCATGAATCCATTTTGATTTGATTCTTTCTCACCTTTGTGTTGCCCCATTCTGGATCACGTTGCTTCTTTTCCGCTTGGAATGTACTGACTTCCCATTTCCTTCCCTCCATGTGTTTCTGTGTCCTCGGGTTGTTCCCTGTTGGGGTGCCACCTCTCTCCTGCTTGGGAGGGCTTTGGGAAGGGGAGCAGTTACATGCTGAAACTCCAAAGTTGGGGATGTATCTATTGCTCACTTCGTATGTGTGTCTTTACTCCCTGGTGGTCACTGTTGTTAGAATCCTGCAATGAGAAGTCGAAGCTGAGAGGCTCCTTGCCCTACTCTGGTCAAAGCAGTGAAGTCGGCACACCCAGCTCTCTGTACATGGAGTATGGTGAGTACTAGGAGGGCCGGGGCTAAAATGGTGTCTTTCCTTTGCTTGCCCCTTGTGCCTGCTAAGCGCTGGGCTTTGGGGTTCAGCGCAGCTCTGCAGAGGGTTCACCCTGTGACAGTCTCAGCCACCCTCTTGTCATTTTCAACCCCTGTGCTAGAAATCGCACTGCTCTGCCATTTCTCTTGGGCTTTTCTGACGTAGGGGTTCCACCCTCTCTTACGCTCTGGTGTTAGCATCAGGTGTGTCAGTCGGTCCAGGTGACATGGCTCTCTGAGTGGATGAGATGGACCTTGAAAAGAGGCCGAGGAGTATCTGGGCTTAATAACCAGAAGACAGACTCTCCATAGAAATCACGGACAGGAGGAAGCCATTTGTGTCCTTTTCTGACTCCCAGCCCAGAGTTTTACATTTTTATTTCTTTTCAGTATGGTATGAGGGAGAGCATGTTCTCTTTAACTTTAGGTGGTAAAAGGATTCTCTTGGCTTCTCTCTGTTTGTTCCACCATTTTCCAACCAAGAGGCTTAGGGCTCTGGGATTCTACAAGTCCGAGAAGTTCTTTTTTTTTTTTTTTTGAGACAGCCCTTGTTGCCCAGTCTGTGGTGCAGTGGCACGATCTCGGCTCACTGCAACCTCCGCCCCTTGAGTTCAGGCAGTTCTCCTGTCTGAGCCTCCCAAGTAGCTGGGATTACTGGTACCTGTCATTATGCCCAGCTGTTTCTTATATTTTCAGTAGAGATGGATTTTCACCATGTTGGCCATGCTGGTTTCGAACTCTTGACCTCAGGTGATTCTTCTGCCTCTGCCTCCCAAAGTGCAAGAGATTCTTTTAGAAGGTAAACATCTTTTTCCAGCCTCTAATTCACAGTTACCTAGGAAGACTTGGGAACATCTTTAAGGCTAAAAGCTTACGACTTCTTGAAGAAGCTTGGCTATTTCAAGTCTAAGCTTTTTACCACCACATTGCATTTCCTCACAGAAGGCAGTCGGTACCTATGCTCAGAAGGCGTGTTCCGAAGACCGTCAGAAGGACAGTCGCTCATCAGCTACCTCTCTGAACAAGACTTTGGCAGCTGTGCAGACCTGGAGAAGGTGGGAAACCTGGGGACGAATAAAGAGCTCATGAGTTGGGAGACTGGGCCTGAAGGTCTGTGGGGCCATTTGTTCTCATGAGGTTTTGGGTACATAGCAGTGACGTGGGTATAGACAGCGGTAAATATCAGTTCACAGTAAAGGTAAGTTCAGCAAGTTCTGTTTCTAGGGAACTCTACAGGGAGCCTGTGCTCCTCATTGAGTCCAAAATATTAGCGATTTTATCTTAGAAGCCAACCTGAGCAGAGAAGCATTGAGTTTGTGTGTATGTGTTTGTTTTTTTGAGACAGAGTCTTGCTCTGTCACTTAAGCTGGAGTGCAGTAGCACAGTCATGGCTCACTACAGCCTCAAATTCCTGGGCTCGAGCAATCCTCCCACCTCAGCCTCCCGAGTAGCTGGGACTGCAGGCATGCACGACCACATCTGGCTATTTTTATTATTTTTTGTAGATATGGGGGGGGGGTCTCCCTGTGTCACCCAGCCTGGTCTTGAACTCCTGGGTTTGGCCTTCCAAAGTGCTGGGATTAACAGGTGTGAGCCGCTGTGCCTGGCAGCATTGTTTTCCTGCATGATTGCCATTCCCTTGACCCTGGCACCTTAGATAAATACTATTTCCAGAATCAAATTCTATCTTTGGTTCTTTTTTTTTTTTTGAGATGTAGTTTCACTCTTTCACTCTCATTGCCCAGGCTGGAGTGCAGTGGCGTGATCTCAGCTCACCACAACCTCTGCCTCCCAGGTTCAAACAATTCTCCTGCCTCAGCCTCTCAAGTAGCTGGGATTACAGACATGCACCACCATGTACAGCTAATTTTGTTGCATTTTTAGTAGAGATGGCATTTCTCCATGCTGGTCAGGCTGGTCTCGAACTCCTGACCTCAGGTGATCTGCCTGCCTCGGCCTCCCAAAGTGTTGAGATTATAGGCGTGAGCCACCGTGCCCTGCGCTGTCTTTTGTTCTAAGGCTCAGATAAGCACTAAATCACATCTGTGTAGCATTTTATAGCCTACAAAGCACTTTTATGTTGAGACATAGCGTTTACCTTAATATTTTGTGTACAGGTGTATGATTTTGGGAAATAACCTGATTGAAATCCTGGATCTCTTCTGTATTATATTTTTATGCAGAAATGAGACAGGAAGGGACAGGCTTGGCAAAGTAAGAGAGTGAAGAAAATCTAGAACAGGTTTTCTGGCCATCAGCTTTCCTCATAGTAGAAATGTCCATTTCCCCAGGGCGTTTTTGGTAGAAACAGTTCCTGTCTTGGAAACTCCCCTTTCCAGCATTATAGTCAATGTGTCATTCCATACTTGTAGCCCTTAGCCTGTTTGGTGCGCTCCTTCTCCCAGGAGAATGCCCACTTCAGCATCTCAGAGTCCTTGATTGCTGCCATCGAGCTAATGAAGTGCAACATGATGAGCCAGTGCCTGGAAGAGGAGGAAGTGGAGGAGGAAGACAGTGACAGAGAGATCCAGGAGCTGAAGCAGAAGATCCGCCTTCGGCGCCAGCAGATCCGCACCAAGAATCTGCTCCCGGTGTACCAGGAGACTGAGCACAGCAGTGAGTGGAGCCTGCAAACACTCTGTTCCCACGTTTTCATGGCTTCAGCATAAGGCTCAGTACCGTATGGGTCTTCCTTTGGAATGTTATGCCCCAACCAGTGATTCCTCTGCTGTCAGAAAGATATTTCCATGTTGTCCCACTTCTTTCCTACCATTCTAGGAATACTCATCCTAGAGTCTGTCTGTTTCCTACATCAGAAATAGCTTCCTTCCAGGCCAGGTGCAGTGGCTCATGCCTGTAATCCCAGCACTTTGGGAGGCCGAGGCAGGTGGATCACTTGAGGCCAGGAGTTTGAGACCAGCCTGACCAACATGGTGAAACCCTGTCTCTTAAAAAAAAAAAAAAAGCTTTCTGATATGAGGAGAACTAAGAACAGTAGTCCCAGATTTGTTTCCCAGGTAGTAGTACCTTCTGTTTACTTGAAACTTTTTTTTTTTAGACAGAATCTTGCTCTGTTGCCAGGCTGGAGTGCAGTGGTGCGATCTCAGCTCACTGCAACCTCCACCTCCTGGGTTCAAGCGATTCTCCTGCCTCAGCCTCCCGAGTAGCTGGGATTACAGGCACATGGCACCACTCCCAGCTAATTTTTGTATATTTAGTAGAGGTGGAGTCTTACCCTGTTGGCCAGGATGGTCTCGATCTCTTGACATCGTGATCCGCCTGCCTGGGCTTCCAAAGGGCTGGGATCACAGGCGTGAGCCACCGTGCCCGGCCTACTTGAAACTTTCTAAAGGGAAAGTTTCCGTTTCTCTCTGTTGAAGTCATACGAGATCCCTTTTATTGTGACACTGCAAGAACAAGAAGAAGACCCCTTTCTGCCCTGTTTATTCCTTTTTTTTTTTTTTTTTTTTTTTTCTTAAAAAAAAAAACATAACAGGCTTTCGGGTCACCTCTAGCAGCTCCCAGTTCAGTTCACGTGATTCGGCACAGCTCTCTGACTCTGGCTCTGCTGATGAGGTTGATGAATTTGAAATCCAAGGTAAGAAGTGACACCTTGTTACAAGGAAACTTCCATTCCCTGTTTCTTTCCGTTTAGAATGATAAGCTGAGAAGTTTTTCCCAAGTAGATCTTCATGGTGGATTGTTGTTAGCTGTTGTGAGGGGCAGCCTTTTGCTGAAAACAAACCTCTTTAAAATGTAAGTAGGAGAGAACACTGAAAGCAGGCGTTCCAGGTGGAGTGGCTGGTTGTTGATGTCACCCTGATGCTTCCTCCTCAGCGGTATCTTTCTCTTGTTCTCACTCTGATCCTCCTTTCAGCTTGTAGGGCTGATCCACACTGCTTGAAATTAGAATCCTGTTATCTCGTGTTCTGTAGCACAACTGAAATTGTTTGAAAGTGTTCAAAAGAGAAAAAGAAAAAAAGAATCATTGGGGGCGTGGGGCAAAAAAAGGAAAAAAAAATAGGTTTACAAGGTAGAGCTTTAATTTCTGTCCACCCAGTGCTAACTTGCTTAGCTCAGTCACAGATTCTTTTTTTTTTTTAACATTATTGTGGTTATGGTTGTTGTTCTTGGAAGTATCAGCATAGAGGAGCAGTAGGGTTCCAGTCTGGGAAGGCAGTTGTGTTGTCAGGTTAATGTCCCCTTCCTGCAAATCATAGATTTCTTCAAGTTCCCATCAGCAAGATAAACAGACAAACAAAAAAACCAGTTCAGGGACATAAGCTCTTCCTTGATGGCTGAAACCAAGACTAGTCTCCTTACTGAGAGGAATGGTATGTATAATTCTCCGTTACAACATTGTGTCTGTAGACAGAGGTGAATTGTGTCTATAGTTCTCCGTTATAACACAAATAGATCTTGTATTGCACGAGGCTCTGATGTCCTCTTTATGCAATCTAGAGAGCCCATTCACCTGCACAGGACTCCAGGTGTAGGAACCGCGTTTCTTCTCCGTTCAGAAATTTAGTTTTTTCACGTATTTTCCAGGTATTCAGGAAATCTTCCTTCTATGTTCTCCTTAATGCCTCTGATTTCTATTTATGACAATAGGTAGTCATTTAAAACTCCTTTTGTTTGTTTGTTTGTTTGTAGGTGATTTTCCAACTCCTCCAATTCTCCACCATCAATTGGGTGACTTACAATTTAGTTCTGACCCTAACTACCTGGAGTTAGAGATCCTGCCAGTTACAGTCCTATAAGATTACGTTCACTTCCTATGCCAGACACAGGTGACCAGCCCACCTGCACTTCTGACTACAAATTCAGAGATTCCCATGACTGCCTTCTTGCTTGAATGATGCCCACAACTTAGGAAAGCCTGTTGTAAAGGCTGCAGATAAACAGCTACCTGCAGAAGTACATAGGGACTAGTGGAGAGATGGCGAGCCCAGGAACTCCTCCTGGCTCCATGTGTCTGGGTGTACCACCCTCCCCGGTTCACTGATGTGTTCACCAACCAGGAAGCCCCTCTTGACATCACTGTTCCAGGTTTTTTACTGAAGTTTCATGGTATAGACGCCATTGACTATGGCATCACCACTGGTAATTGAACTCAGTCTTCAGCCCCTCTCCCCTCCCTGGAAGTGTGGCAAGTAACACTTCCAACCCTCCAGCATGTGGTTGGTTCTTTTGATAGCCCCCAGTTGGGAAGCTGTCTATCTGGGGCCTGCGTGGAGTCCCCTCATTAGCATAAACTCAGGTACGATTGAAAGGGGCTGCTTTTGAATAATAAAAAACACTGCTATGATTCAAGAAATTCCAAGAATTTTAGGAAGTCTTACCAGGAACTGCAGACAAAGACCACACATGTATTTTCTGTTATACCACAGTCTGTGATTGACTTCGTCTCCTAATTAAAAGGAAGTAAGAGGGTTCTGACCTGGCTCTTAGGATCAGCAGTCAGAATGTCAGGAGGAGAAGAGTGAGGTCAGTTCAGAACAGGCTGCTTAACTGGGTGTAGAACAGTCCACCTGATGACTGCATCTGTTCCCTGCAGCAAAGCAGGGAGCCAGGAGGCTGTGCAGTCTGTCAGGAGCCTGCCGGCAGAGGCCCAAAAGGCACTCCTGTTAGAAACTTGCTGCAATTGTGGCCCCTGAGGAGATGTTTAATCAACTAATTCTCTGTCAGTTCAGAACAGAAATCCTTAAAGGAAAAGACCTTAGGGCAGGGTTTTCCAACCCCTGGGCCAGATCATTCTTCATTGTGAGGGACTGGGCTGTGGACTGGAAGGTGTTCAGCATCCTTCCTAGCCTCTACCGTCTAGATGCCAGTATCGAGACAATCAGAAAAGTCTCCATCATTGCCAGCGTCACCTGTGGCTGAGAACCACTGCCGTAGGAGGTCCCTGAGGCTGGGCTTGGCATAGGAAGTAGCAATAACCCTCTTCCAAACTAGAGTGAGCATCTACCTATGGATTCAGTTCCTAAACTCCATTTCATGTTTGGGAGAAAATGGCAAGTTTTGATTCCAGGAACATATGGTACAGAACATGTCATTAGTTTATTTCCTGCTGGAATACTAAAGGGCTCCCTTTTATGATCATTATTACACAGATGGTAGCGAAGGATCTAACCTGACTCACATGTCAAAGAACGGACTCTCAGTGTCAATGGCCTCCATGTTCTCAGGTAGCCTGCCTCGGAAGCGTGGGTGTGCTTATAGATGCATGTGTGTGAATGTTGCACCAGCTTTCCCGTAGACCTGATCATACGATAACTGTCAAGGTTACGAGAACTCGGTGGAAGAAACTGGAGTTAAGCCAGAACAACAAGCCAGGAACAATTCAGATACTCACAGATTCTTCCTCCTGTGACCCAGCAGTCTTTCTCCTCAAGCTTGTCCTGGTTGATCCTTCCCTACGCTGATACGTTTAGATTTAGTGGTCACTGTGACTGATGGAGGTACTGGACGGTTTAGAAATGTTAGATGAAGAATTTTAGTTTGAACTTACACCTAAGCTCCTGCCACACATTCAGGCAGCAAAAGCAGGAGAGAGTGGTACGAAGCTTAGTGTCTCTAGAATTGAATTTGCAGAGCCAACTTTTAGAAAGCCATCTCTTCTGGGTACTTTGTGTGCAAGTAGGATTTACTGGGGTGAATGTTTGTTCTTGCTTTATGATCCAAACAAGTAGGTTTTCTGTAGGTGAGGTTAACTGAAAGAAAGTAGCCATTTTCTACTCAGAATGGCTTTAAAACACAAAAACAACAACAAAACTCAGAACTTTTTATTAAAACTGTTAATATTGTCAGGATAGAATTTGAAATAATTATGTAAGATTAGATCAAGAATTAAAGAAATTAAGACAAATATTACATGAGTTCGTTCCCATGTTCTCACTTGTATGTGGGAGCTAAAAAAGTTGATCTCATGGAGTTGGAGAAGAGAGTGATAGTTACAGAGGCTGGGGAGGATGTGGATTGGGGTGTAAAGAGAGGTTGGTTAATGGGAACAGCCATACAGTTAGAAGGATGAAGTTCTAGTGTTCAGTAGCACAGTAGCATGGCTGTAGTTAACACACTACACAAAGAAATGATAAATGTTCAGTCAGTGGATATTCTAAATACCCTGATTTGACCATTACACATTGTATGCATGCGTCTAAATATCACATGTTCCTTGTAAATATGCACAAATATTATGGTATCAACTTAATTTTTTTAAGATTAGAGAAATAAAAGTAATTAGGTTCCTTTTTTTCTCCTCCTGAACGATTGTCCTTTATTCTAACACGAGTCTCCTTGCTTGAGAAGGAGTTACCGTAATCCACTTTCTAGCTGGTTCCCGGGGTGTCTGCAGTCCCGGCCCTTTCCTGGTGCTAGTGCTGTCAGCCACTTCTCCATCAGAGCATGTCCAGGCTGCTTTCGCCACAAGGCAGGCCTTTGTTTGGTCTTTCTAGCCTCCTTCCTTTCCCTGTCTCAGGGGCTTTAAAATTTTTATGCACACGACTGGTTTTACACTAAGAATGTGAAATGTTTTTCAATTAAAAAGCTACTTTTTAGGCTGGGCGTAGTGACTGCTTATGTCAGTAATCCCAGCATGTTGGGAGGCTTGAGGTAGGAGGATTTCTTGAGGCCAGGAGCTGGAGACCAGCCTGGGAAACATGGTAAGACCTCATCTCTACAAAAAAACATTGGGTCATTGGGTGTGTGCCTATGATCCCAGCTGCTCTGGAGGCCAAGGTGGAAGGATTGCTTGAGCCAGGGAGGTCGAGGCTACAGTGAGCCATGATTGTGCCACTGCACTCCATCCTGGGTGACAGAGCAAAACCCTGTCTCAAAAAAAAAAGAAATGCACCCACTTCAAGTGTACAACTCAGCGACTTTTAGTAAATTTTCCAGGTTGTGCAACCGTCACTAGACTCTAGCTTTAGAACATTTTCGTCACCCCATTAGTGTCCCTGTGTCCATTCATGGTTAACTCCAGTCCCCACCCCAGCCCCACTCAGCTGCTAACCCTCTGTCTCTGTGGATTTGCCTTTCCTGGACACTTCATGTAAATAGAATTATATGATACTGACACTTAATTTTTTGTCTTTTCACTTCATCTGTTTCTGCTGATGGTGCCTGCTCAGTTGATTTAATATCTTTCATAGGCTCCAGTCTCAGTCTTTTCAACTTCTTTGGGTTTAGAGTTTGTTCTTTCTTTTTTCCCCATCTCCACTTTCATCAGTTTTTCTTTATCTTCCTATGCAGATTCTTCCCGAGTTTTTACCTTCTGCATAGATGTGTCTAGTCAGGGCCTAATCAGGAGACAGAAACCACACAGTAATTTGAATAGGGAAAGTTTAATATAAAGAATTATTAACTGTAATGGGGGAATCATGTAATGGGAGAGTGGCTCATGAGGAGTAAAGAAGACTCTCAAGAGTGCACAGGAGAAGCTGGGTGTGGTGGGTCACGCCCATAATCCCAACACTTTCGGGGGCCGAGGTGGGTGGATCACCTGAGGTCAGGAGTTTGAGACCAGCCTGGCCAGGAATAAATGTGAAGACGTGACATAACCTCAAGGCTGTGGTTCAGACCTCCTGGCTCACTGAATGGTGGAGTTCCCTGAAGCACAGAGCTACCCTGAGATGGTGCCAGGGGACGCTCTTCATGGGGAGGTGCCATGTCAACAACTGTCACTGGGAAACTGTACGCTGGGGTGCTGAGGGAGGATGCCCATGGGAGGCGCTGTCTCAGAACTCCAGGGCACTGGTGAAAGCACTCATGGGAGTGCCAGTGGCACTCACTGTAAGACTGAAGTTCTCCCAGCAGGTGCCGAGGGGAGCTGCTGATGAGGGGCCTCACTTGTGGCACTCTGCTGCTAAGCTGCCCAAGGTATGCTTCCCCAGGAGTCAGCCTAGAGGAGCAACCAGAAGCAGCCAGAGAAAGCCCTTCTGCCTCCTGCAAAATTTAGCATCATGCCAGCTGGCAAAGGGGAAATGTTTCTGCGTCCAGCCCCGTTATTGCAGAGCAGGCAAAAACAAGGGCAGATTTGGAGCTGAAAGGCAGGAAATTGATAGCTGGCACAGTAAAGAGAAAAGTTCATGAGCTATATATTCTGACGTGTTAAAATTATATCCAGTTCAAGGTAATCAGTTGCTTCTCCCTCATCTCGTTTTTAATTGCATTTTTTTCTCTTTATAAAACAAGAATGATTTTGGGTTCTCCATTTTGGAGTGTTTCCTTTTGAGTCAGCAACTACAGAAAATGTGTTGGAGTTGGATTCCCAGATACGTTGTGTGTCACCTTAACTTCTAGAAAGAAAGCAGGATGGAAACCAGTATCAAACTGGCCAGTATATTCTGAGATTGATTCTTCCTGTGACTTACTTATTTTGTTTAAAAATTTGTATGGTTTGCTAAGGTACCAAGGTTTTAACCAGTTCTTTTCTGATTATCCAATACTAGTGTCTGGACATGCAGCAAATTTTTCTCCTTATAACGTGTCATTGTTTTTGTATATGTGTGTGTATATATATATATATATATATATATATATATATATATATACACACACACACATACATATATATATATATATATATATACATACATTTTTTTTTTTGAGACAGAGTTTCGCTCTTGTTACCCAGGCTGGAGTGCAATGGAGCGATCTCGGCTCACCGCAACCTCTGCCTCCTGGGTTCAAGCAATTCTCCTGCCTCAGCCTCCTGAGTAGCTGGGATTACAGGCACGTGCCATCATGCCCAACTAATTTTTTGTATCTTTAGTAGAGACAGGGTTTCACCATGTTGACCAGGATGGTCTCGATCTCTTGACCTCGTGATCCACCCGCCTCAGCCTCCCAAAGTGCTGAGATTACAGGCTTGAGCCACCGCGCCCGGCCGTTGTTTTTATATTTTTAAACTTTTTTCCAGTCAGTAGTAATAGCCTTATTCCATTAAGTTGGTGCAAAATTAATTGTCAAAAACTGTGATTACTTTTGCACCAACCTAATATCTAATCCATCAGAAGCACTTGAAATCAGTTCTCTTGGAAAAAAAAAAAATACTTGTTTTTGTACAGAAAAATCAAAAAGTTTCAGAATTATGTTAAATTCCACTTGGATGATGAGTGTCTCAGACCTCCTTCTTAAGTGCTCTCACTTGGCACATTTAATCCATCCAGATGAATAGCTTCCCCCTCTTCACTCCTTAATTATCTGTCTTAGACCTTGGTCTACTTTTTTTTTTTTTGAGACAGGGTCCTTGGTCTGCTTTTATCCAGATCTTCACAGGGTTTCATTCACATCAACTTAGTCATCTGCTTGAACTGCCTCAAGAGTGTTGAGGCTGCAGCACAGGCCTGGGACCCACAGAGCCGTGTGGCACTCGGCCGGGGTCGGAGGCCTGGGACCCACAGAGCCGTGTGGCACTCTGCCGGGGTCGGAGGCCCGGGACCCACAGAGCCGTGTGGCACTCGGCTGGGGTCGGAGGCCCGGGACCCACAGAGCTGTGTGGCACTTGGCCCGGTTCGAAGGTCATGGCTCCTTTGATTCAAGTGTGCTTCTTCCCCTGCACTCTGGGATAAGAGCCTTGCCTCCAAAGTTTTATGGTCCCTCCACACTCTTGGAATTATTCATGATGGGCTAGGAAGTCCCTGCATGTACCTCTGATCTCACTTTACCTCTAGTAAAAAAGAAGGAACATGATATGGTGTGACTCAATTGTATTTTCTTTTTTTTTTTTAGAGAGTCTTGCTCTGGTCACCCAGGCTAGAGTGCAGTGGCACAATCTCAGCTCACTGCTACCTCCACCTCCCAGGTTCAGGCGATTCTCCTGCCTCAGCCTCCTGAGTACCTGGGATTACAGGCACCCACCAGCATGCCCTGTGGTGGCATATAATTTTCGTATTTTTAGTAGAGATAGGATTTTGCCGTGTTGGCCAGGCTGGTCTTGAACTCCTGATGACCTCGTGATCCGCCCGCCTCTGCCTCCCAAAGTGCTGGGAATATAGGCGTGAGCCACCGTGCCCAGCTTCAAATGTATTTTCTAAAGAGAGAATGTTTTTTTCTCTCAAGAAAAAAAAGCTTGCTTCTCTGTGAGAATAAAGAACTGCTAAATAGTTTTATGAAGGCAGTGGTTTCCTTAGAAACTGTGAATTATCACCTACTTGTTCTTGCTGGTATGTAGTATTTTCTTTAATAGCCTGGTACTAAAGTAAGAAAATTGGTTAGCTCCTTATTCAGGAATATCTAAGATTTTCTCCCATTTTCCTTTTGTGTTACTCCCAAACAGGATGGAATTTGAGATAGCTGTTAATTGCTTTTAGCCAATTAATAATTTATTTAGAAAGTATTTTCTGAAAACCTTTATGTACAAAGCACTCTGAGAGATAACTAGGGCAAGGCAAGGCTTCTGCCCATCCATGGCAGTGTAAGTGTTACCCAGATAAATGTTGCAAACCAAGCAGTCCATGAAGGTCGGGCCTAATGTTGTCTATACTGCTTTTTTTTCTCCAGTAGCACTAACTAGCTAGAAATAAGATAGCTAGCAGTGCACTGGGATCTGGATTTTGGTGGCACAAATTCAGACAGAAAACATGGTATACATGAACATCTTTGTTGTTGAATAGGCTGTTAATCACCAGCAAAATGTGTTATTGTCTTGTTTTCCTGTGCTTACAGAACATATGAAATAAACAGATTTTAATTCTGTTACCTTACTCCTATGTGTAGTTTGAAGACATTAGTTTGTCAACACTATTATTTGAGCATATGCTTGTATATGAGCCCTGTGTGAAGTATTTTAGAGCCAAGAGAAGAATTAGGCACAATCTTATTTCCTGATAGGGCGATTTTATAATCCAGTTGATTCAGACAGAAATCTACATACAGAGGACACATGAGGAACAGTAGAGCTACTCATGGCCAAGTGCAATGATGTCATGTAAGGTTAGTGTTCTCTTGCGTGCTCAGACATAGTGCATTGATCATTGTGTAGGCTTAATTAGGAATAAAGGTCTTTTCACTGGGCAGTGAAGGGAGTGGGAGAGTATTTATCAGAACAGTCTTGTTTTCATGACTTGGGTAGGCTGTGTTCTGCCTTGCTTGAACATAACTGCTGTATTTCACTTTCCCCTCCATCAAAAGTATTTGGGTAGATGAGGTCTCTGAGGTCCCTGGAGGTTCAGGGTACCATTACTAGAAACCTTCTTCTAAATCCTTTGTGGGAAAGTCTGCCACTTTCCTGTAGAGTTATGCCTCAGATCATGTTGACCATGTGTCAAAATGTGTTGGTGACCAGGTAACACCAGAGAGTTGCAAAGCTATAAAGAAATTCGTTTTCTTCCATGAAGCTTTTTCAAGGCTACAGAACACTTCTGACATTTAGGGGTAATGGCAACAGTGGTGAGACGTTAGAAGCAGCGTTCCAATTTCACACATATGGATGAGTAACCTCTGTGATCCAAGTTATGTGTTAGGCACTAAATCCTATGTAAGAGTTAGGCGGTGGGAAAGGTTTGAGTCATGTTTGTGTTTGTGCTTGCGAGGGGTGGTGTCCCTGTGTGCCTTAGGATGCTCCTCTTCTCATTCACTGTTTTACACCAAAGCTGAGTTCGTCTTTCTGCCTGGGTTTGTAACACTTTGACCTTCTAAGTGCTGTGCGTAGTGTTACTAATTCACCCTCGTTTTGACTTGGATAGAGGCAAATTATAACTTGTGTTTAGAGCTTCACTTCTCCTTTATCCGGCATAGAATGTGGCGCCTCGCGGTTCCCCTGAGTGCTTAGCTGGCAGTGCCTTGTAATGGATTCCATTCTCCCTTACCCACGTCCTGTCTATTCGTCCTCCCCTGATCTCTGGTTTCCATTTAGACGCCGACATCAGAAGGAACGCAGCCTCAAGCAGCAAATCCTTCGTTTCCTCCCAGTCCTTGTGAGTACTTTTTAAAAACAAAAGAAACAAGAAAACCTTAGGATATGTAGGGAAACAAACCCAGTTCTTGGCATATGGATGGGCAGAGCCATCCAAATGCAGGAGGAGGCCAAGCCAAGAGGAAGGGCTGCCGACGGTGGCAAGCCCACGGGAAGAAGGCAGAAGCTCTTTGGCGCCAGTGGGATGGGCTCTCGTGGAGGCTCCTTCTCTGCTGACTCTCATCATAACCAGAGGCTCCAGAAGCTCCCAAAAGACAGCAGTGATGATGATTTTTGGTGATGGAATCAAATGGATTGGGTTCTACACCATAGACCCAACCAGGGGAAACAGTAGCTCGTTTGGGAGGAAAGATAGCTTTTTAGTCCACAAAGCCGTTTTCCTCACTTTATTTTGTAAACAGGCATTGTCATCTCCATTTTGCTATTAGAGGAGCTGAAGTTCAGAGAAAGGAAGTGGCAGAGCCCTTAACTAGCCGTGCCATGTAGTGATAGGAAGTGGGACTTGAACTGAGTCTTAGGACTGTGAGACTGGGGACCTTTAACTGTCCACGTGTGAAGACGGTGAGCAGGCTGGGGTGCTGGAGAAGTTGCTGCGCAGGGGATGAGATCATGGAGGGAAGGCGTCCGCCGCCTGTCCTCTCCGCGTTCAGCCGTCCGTGACTGTCTCCTTTCCAGCTCCCACAGCCTCCTGCACTCCACCTCTGCTGAGGCGGTGGCCATGGGGCTCCTGAAGCAGTTCGAGGGGATGCAGCTTCCAGCTGCCTCGGAGCTGGAGTGGCTTGTCCCGGAGCATGATGCCCCTCAGAAGGTAGGCCCTCGGCTCTTCTTCCCACCCAGGAGCCGTAGCCTTTCTGAGCTTGTTTTCCATCGTCACACCTCCCCAGTCTGGAATGAGCTTGTGTTTCTTCCTTACTCATGGAAGCCATTCGTTACAAATGGGTCAAGGGAACAAATGGACCAGCGGATGCCTGCTTGCCTGTTTTCCCGAGCTCTTGTCAGAGCAGGAGATGGTAGCTCCTTCGCTGTCCTTACATGACTGCTTGCTGGACTCAGAGGTAGACGTCTTGCTTTGTGACCACCTCTGAGATACTACGCAAAGGTGAATGGCTTGGATTCTTTGCTCTGCAGTTGTCTTTAAGGCAGGAAACACCCTGGCACACCGAGGGTCCTGGGGTGGATGCAGGGACAACTTTGGCCCTGGGGCCACTGCCTTGGGAGGCTGTGTCTGTTTGCTTCTTGGAACCTGCGGCCCTCACTTCTAGTCCTCTGTCACCTCCTGGCTGGGTTTGAGGACCAAGGTTCCCTGAAGCCCTTACCTTGTGGTGTTCCTGGAATGTCTTTCATTCGTCATGGTCTGTCACGGCTGAAGGCCCAGGGCCGTTCACGGGAGCTCACCCTGTGTTTCCCTCCGGCAGCTCCTGCCCATCCCGGACTCACTGCCCATCTCACCGGATGACGGGCAGCACGCCGACATCTACAAGCTGCGTATCCGTGTTCGTGGCAACTTGGAGTGGGCCCCACCCCGGCCTCAGATAATTTTTAATGTTCATCCAGCCCCAACGTAAGTGGCCCGTGTCTGCGCCCTTTGGAGCACAGACACGTCCTCTGTGGATTGTGGGGGCTTTTTCTTCACTCGTCCCTGCCTCCAGCTGTCCTTCCCCCCGCAGTTCTATTCATTCAGAGGCAGAGGAGGAGGAGTGTCCATTTTGTCCTTAGCTTCTTACTCTTAATCCTCCCATTCCTTCCTAGAGCTCATTGAAAATGAGGTGGGTTTTGTTTTGCTGGCATTCCCAACCTGTTGCCTTCCTCCCAATAGTTTTGTGAGCTTGCTGGTTTTTATTCTATTTTTTTTTTTTTTTTTGAGTTGGAATCTCGCTCTGTCACCAGGCTGGAGTGCAGTGGTGCGATCTCAGCTCACTGCAACCTCCACCTCCCTGGTTCAAGCAATTCTTCTGCCTCAGCCTCCCGAGTAGCTGGGATTATAGGTGTGAGCCACCATGCCTAGCTAATTTTTGTATTTTTAGTAGAGACAGGGTTTCACCATGTTGGCCAGGATGATCTCAAACTCCTGACTTCGTGATCTGCCCACCTTGGCTCCCAAGTGCTGGGATTACAGGTGTGAGCCACTGCGCCTGGCCTTTCTTCTCTTTCTAAGATGGATGGATGCTTTTTTCTCCTGTCATTCTCTCTCCTTTTCCATGCCTCATTCCTGACGTTTGTACGGAATGTGCAGTTCATTACCGGGGGAGCCGCTGCCTGGACCTCAATCCTGTATTGAATTAGCTCTCCCAATAGGTTCGTTTTTGTCCAGCGGAAGCAGGTGAATTATTCCCCTTTTTTCCCGTACTTAACTAGAGCTGTATGTTCGTGGGCTCAGTCCTTCACGCGTCAAAGGCCTCACGTAGCTGCTGTCGGCCAGTGCCCTCTCCTTACCCTTCCTCAGGAGGAAGATTGCTGTGGCCAAGCAGAATTACCGCTGTGCAGGCTGTGGCATCCGGACCGACCCTGGTGAGTGTCTTCCCGTCCCACCATGCTGCCTCCCGAGGCTTTGGATTCTCTCCCACCGTAAGGAGAGGCGGCCCGTCAAAGGTGGGAACAGGAGGTGGCGTGGCAGAAGTGGGGAAGGGGAAAAACAGGTCATGGCCCGGAAAGGTTCATACCGGGCCAGAGCGTTGGCAGTCGGAGGGAAGTTATTTCCAGGAGCGTGGAGGGTTGTCTGCTGTGGAAAGCTGGGCAGTTCCAGCTAGCTGGTGAGGCTGGATCTCACCAACTCTGGCTGGTTTTATTTCCTCAGGGCCTCCAAGGTGGATCATAACTTCAGGCTCCACTATGTGGATTTCCGCTAGCTTTGGGGGACTCAAACAGAGATTGCTGGAGGCCATCGGCCACTCCCCTCTGCCCTTTCAAGGGAACAGCAGAGCCGCCTTACCAGCTTGTAGTTGGGAAAGTTACATCTGGCCTTTTGGCCTTCCTGTTTTTCCAGATTATATCAAGCGACTGCGGTACTGTGAGTACTTGGGCAAGTACTTCTGCCAGTGCTGCCACGAGAATGCCCAGACGGCCATCCCCAGCCGGATCCTGCGCAAGTGGGACTTCAGCAAATACTACGTGAGCAATTTCTCCAAGGACCTGCTCATCAAGATCTGGAATGACCCTCTCTTCAACGTGCAGGACATAAACAGTGCTCTCTACAGGAAGGTCAGACTGCTCAACCAGGTCCGGGTAAGACCTTGGAAAAGGCGGCGTTGGAGATCTCACCCTGCTCCTCCCCCGCCCCCCGGTTTTATAGGGCTTCCCAAGATTACCAGCTCACCACTCACGCCCTCCCTGTGTGTCTTCTTAATCTCTTCCCACCTCCCAGGTGCCTGTCAGGCTGGAGCCTCAAACCTGGCAGCGGCAGTTAGGAAGCGCTGAATGGCGCTCGGAGGCAAAAGCAGAATCTCTTCCTTCCCAGAAAACATTCCCGAGTGAATGAGGACTAGGGTATCAAGTGAGAAGCTGGAATTTCAGAGTACTCTGTCTGCTATTATGGGCAGACAGACCTGGCAGAGGGGCCTGCCCTGAGTAGAGAGCACTTGGAAGCAGGTTGTCGAGTTAGGGTGTAGGACAGGTTGCTCTGGCTGCAGCGTGCAAAGCGTCTAGACCCCCAGGGTTTAAAGGCACTGGGCTTTCCAAAACCTGATTCCTCTTCTCTCATCCCCCTCCCACGCCTGCCCCCTACCTCTTTCTTTTCAGCTGCTGCGGGTCCAGCTGTATCACATGAAGAACATGTTCAAGACATGCCGACTGGCTAAAGAGTGAGTCTTCTGTGGAGGCCAGAGTCCTCTGGCTGAGTTACTGCCTCCGAAAGGGGCCTGTCCCAGTGCGTGGCTCCTGTTACGTAAAGAAGGAGAGTAGAGAGATTTCGCAGAAATGTAAAATGGTAAAGAAGAAGCCACAGCAGTAATGACGTCTGTGTCCTTCTCTCTGGAAGGGGAAATCTCTGGCCATCCTATTCAGGGCAGGCCACCACTCTTTACAGGCTGGATCCTACCTGGATTACTCTGCAGGAGTCTATCCATAAGTCACTTCTGCCATCCAGACACCTAGTAGTGTGGAATGGGTGGGGCGGCCTGGAACGTGGGGCTGGCTGATTGGTGCCCACCCGAATTACTTTCTCTTTTCTGGTTAGGGATTTTCCTAGCATGATGTGTCACACAGAGTGTTCATTCCCTCCCCTGCCTGCCTCCTTTTGTTCCCTGTAGGCTTCTGGATTCCTTTGATACAGTTCCAGGCCACCTGACAGAGGATCTCCACCTGTACTCACTGAATGATCTGACTGCAACCAGGAAGGGGGAGCTGGGGCCCCGGCTTGCTGAGCTCACCAGGGCGGGGGCTGCCCATGTGGAGAGATGCATGGTGAGAAAGCCTCGTTTTAGCATGCAGCCAGGCCCTGGCTGTGAGGGATGCGCCTGAGGCTCTTGTCACTGAGCTCCAGGGAGTGGAAATGGCCAGTCAGCTCTGGGACAGGAACTGGAAAGGGCTGCTGTTCCTTAGCCTGGAGAGCAGCCGCATCATTCCAATCTAAAGAACCTGAAGTGAGAGGAGGAGTTGCTGCTGGCCCTGGCCCTGGCAGCTCTGGGCAGGACTGAGCAGACTTGCGTAGAATTGTCGGCCGGGCGCCGTGGCTCACGCCTGTAATCCCAACACTTTGGGAGGCCAAGGTGGGTGGATCACCTGAGGTCAGGAGTTCAAGACCAGCCTGGCCAACATGATGAATCCCCACCTCTACTAAAATACAAAAATTAGCTGGGCATGATGGCGGGCACATGTAATCTCAGTTACTCAGGAGGCTGAGGCAGGAGAATCACTTGAACCCGGGAGGTGGAGATTGCAGTGAGCCGAGATCGTGCCATTGCACTCCAGCCCGGGCACCTGGGCAGCAAGAGTAAAACTCCATCTCAGAAAAGAAAGAATTGTCGTGGTGTGAGAGGAGAACTCTGGAATTGATCTGGAGAGGGATACTATCCTCGGCCTCTGTTTGTTATTTTCAGTCATTGTGACCAAAAGAAATACTTTGTCCCTTTGAGGTAAGCCCCAGTTTTCTTGGCTCTAAGGTGAATAATTGTACGTACTTCTCAGTATTGTTTAGGGTTGGTGAAGTAGTTTGTATGACAGCGTTTTGTAAACTTTATGTATTCCACAAATGCATGTCGTTACTGTCATGATACACTCAACATGTCAAAAATGCAGAAATTTCACTTTGAGAACTTCCTGTCTTATACTGCCCAGTTTATGTTCCTGTGACAGTCCAGAATTAGAGCTTAAAATGGGGCATAGGTAGAGAACCCTTTGTGCCTGGAAGGAACTGGAAATACTTCCCTATATCCTGACTCCAGGCCGGGTGTTATTTTTGAGGAACATGCTTGTCTTCACATTTTATCTTAATTGGTTGTGGTTCCTATTCCAGAATAAAATCATTACCCAGATGGGACTGGACTTAGGGAGCCCTTTGTGGCCCGATTCCTTCCTCCTCTTCCTCTCCTCATGGAGAGCCACCCCGCTGGTGGGGGCTTCTCAGGCTTGTGCCTGTCTCATCTCCTCCTTAAAGCTTTGGCTAGGCCGGGCACGGTGGCTCATGCCCGTGATCCCAGCACTTTGGGAGGCTGAGGTGGGTGGATCACCTTAGGTTGGGAGTTCGAGACCAGCCTGGCTAACATGGAGAAATCGCTTGAACCCTGGAGGCAGAGGTTGCAGTGAGCCAAGATCACACCATTGCACTCCAGCCTGGGCAGCAGGAGGGAAACTCCACCTCAAAAAGAAAAGCTCTGTCTCACGCCGCCCAGCCCTGGCCCTCGTTTAGCTTTTGTGCCCGTGAGCCCAGACCGGCCTCCTCCCTGTGGGCAGCGGAACCTTGTCGGCCACTCAGTGTTTATATTCAGCCCCGCCTCGGGGTTAACCCTCCCGTGCCAGTTCCTCATTTTGCCATCTGCCTTTCCTCCCTAGCTCTGCCAAGCCAAGGGCTTCATCTGTGAGTTCTGTCAGAACGAGGATGACATCATCTTTCCCTTTGAGCTCCACAAGTGCCGGACCTGTGAAGGTGAGGGCCAGCCTGGGCCCTGGCGGCTCAGCACCTCCGGTGTCCCCAGGGGAGCATCACGCCTTGGTGGTGAGAGGGGCTGTGTCAGAGCCGACTTCTAGCTGAGATAATACGAACTATTTTCTTCTCTCTCTCTCACCTTCCCAATCTGCGTAGAGTGTAAAGCGTGTTACCATAAAGCCTGCTTCAGGTCTGGAAGCTGTCCGCGGTGTGAGCGGCTGCAGGCCCGGCGGGAGTTGCTGGCCAAGCAGAGCCTGGAGTCCTACGTGTCGGACTATGAGGAGGAGCCCGTGGAAGCAGTGGCCGTGGAAGCCACCATCCTGGAGACCACCTGAAGAAAGCACACGAAGCCTCCGTCTGGGGCCAGGGTCAGACATTTTGCAGAACTGAGCCACACTTTGAAGGACTTGCCCCACTTGGGGCGTTTTTTTTTTTTAATTATCCTCGTCTTTTTTTAAATGACTTGTGTGACGTCCGTATGTGGTCAGCCTTTGGTAGGTTGATGGGGTCCAGTCTGTGGTGACAGATAATTTGTAAGCACCAGGTGTTTTCGTGAGAACTGACGTGTGGATCCTTAAGTGAAGCTTCCAGTGCCTCTGTCAGAGGAGCACAAAGCCAGTTCTTCCAGTGTCTGTGACCTTGTCCACTCGGGCCAGACCAGGTTTCACCTGCATGTCAAGTATCATTTCTAGTTTTCCTTTGAGTTCTGGAGCTTCTGAGCCAGCCCTTTTTCAACCACCTCTCCTTTGCTGCTGAAACGGGGATGGAGTCTTCTCTCTCCCTGTCCTGGACTAGAGTCAGACTGTGCCCTCAGCAGAAGCAGCAGAGAGTGGGACTACGCCATGGGCATTTTGTCCGCTATTCGGGTATTTTGGGGGCCACAGAACAGAGTCCTAACTATCCCAGACTCCTCAGAGACAGAGGCAGCCGTGAATGCTCCTATGTTGTTGGCATTTCCTGTTTGAAACCCTTGAGGCCTAGGTGATGTGACAGACTGACTCTTCATCTACCCTGCTGAGCCTGAAGCAAAGAACAGAGCTGCTTCAGCCAGGCCGATCTGTCTTCGTATGCCACGGCATACGTGAGGCAACAGCCCTTGCTTAAGGAGCACCAACTCAGCTGGAGGAGCCGTTGGCCCCTCTTCAGTGTTCAGGTCTCTCTCAGTCACTGGCTCTTTGGTGCAGGTATGATCTTGGAGCTCAGGCGGGTCCCTGATGCCATCGTAAGGTGAGGACAGAAGCCCTACCCGCTGTCTTATTCACGTGTCCCTGATGACCGTGTCCCTGGTCAGATGGTCATTGTGGTTCTGAGTGAAAGTACAACCCCACTGCATTCTCCGTTCCCTTCCTGCAGCAGAGCTGGGCCCGTCCCTGGCGGCCGAGTCTCTTGCCTTAGCTTCTCTTGTCAAAGTGGGAGAAAAGCTTCCTGCTGTTAAGTGGTGTTGCAGAACACGACAATTTGCGGATGTGAGTGTGAATGTTCCTGTGTTTTTGGGATAAACAAGAGCCTTTATGCCAATTATGCACTTAACTCTTTTTTTTTTTTTTATTTGAGACAGAGTTTCGCTCTTGTTGCCCAGGCTAGAGTGCAGTAGCACAATCTCAGGAGGCTCACTGCAACCTCTGCCTCCCGAGTTCAGGCGATTCTCCCGCCTCAGCCTCCCGAATAGCTGGGATCACAGGCATGCACCACCGTGACACCCGGCTAATTTTGTATTTTTAGTAGAAACAGTGTTTCTCGGTGTTGGTCAGGCTGGTCTTGAACTCCTGACTTCAGGGGATCCTCCCACCTCAGCCTCCCATCATGCTGGGATTACAGGCGTGAGCCGCTGCGCCTGGCCTGTGCACTTAACTCTTTAGCCTGGTGATACTTCTATGTTCAGTCGCCCATTTCATATTTCTAATTTCAGTGTACTCCCTCCTCCCACTTTTAATGTGTGTTTTGGTGGTTGAAGTCTTTAGTTGGGACCGTGTATGTGTTTGTGGTGTTCTTCAAGTTGATACAGTTATTTCTAACCTTTGTGAAAACACTGGTCAGAGTTGCTTCTCCCAGGGCTGGCGGCTCTGTGAACTAAAGCCTGCAGCATTTTTGTTCTGGGGTTGACGTCTTCCCATAGACCTGTCTTCTCATAGTTGCTTGCTGGCAGGAAGAAGTGAGTGTGTGCGCTGCCCCTGGAAGCTGAACAGAAAGTCGCATGTGGTTGGTGGGAGCTGATGAGAGCCTGAGCTGGAGGCAGTAAGGAATCTCACAGGGAAGCAGGAGAGGACTAAGGCGATCGTCACAACTGAGGCTCCACCAGCGCAGGGGGAGCGTGGGAACTGACCTGTGCTCCTGGTTCCTCTGCCTCAAGTTTGGGATCTGAGAGCCTCGCTGGGCAAGAAGACCTTGAGGCTCTTCTCCCTTCAGTTCGTAGTGAGGCTCTAAAAGCCAAGTCCCAGCAGTTTTGAAGGCTGACTAGAAGCACCCGTGTCCTTTAGGGAGCTTTAAGAATGACCCCACGGAACTCACGTTTCACCAGGGGTCGGGCCCCAGGTTCAGACGCAGGGGTTTACAGAGGTGTGAGCTCTACTTCCGGTTTTGGTGTAAATGACACATCCAGCTCCTTTCTCAGGTCCTTGTGCTGAGGAGACACGGACTGCCTTGTCCTGCCTGGTTCACATCAGCGCAGGATCGAGGATGGAAGTGCTGAGTTTCTGAAGCTGAACCCAGCGCTGGGTCTTAGATGCTCCTGACTTGTCACTTTTCTCCCCCAGCCGCACTCCTTTAGACTGTGTGTCTGTGATGGTGACTGACACTGTGCTGCCATCACCAGCCAAATGCCTATTTATTATTGGAGAGTGGGGGAGGGCAGCTGGAGGATGGGATGTTTTGGAAGCACTTTGCAACTTATCAGTATCTGGAAATCCCCTGCTGTTGCAGGGAGAAGCTTTGACTGCACTGAAGAGAATCCCTTCTGAATGAAGTGGAGGGCAGTGTTCTTTTTGTATGTAAAGGAAAAGAAAAAAAAGTTGATTACCAGGTGGAGACAAGATCCAAGACATAGCAGAAGAGTGGAAGACGAATATCTTCCACTTAAATGAGGCTGTTTTTGATATTCTCTGCCAAGGATTTGGAGCTTTTGTTGAATCAACGTCAAAGGTGCGTGTCTCAGCAGAGACGTTCTGTGTGTACAGCCCGTGCTCTGAACGGGGCTCCGCGGGCCGCAGCTCTTGCACAGCCTGATGGTTCATTGTCATCTTTAATAAACTAAGGAAATGAAATTCTGTCTTGTGTTAGCCTGCCTTGACTGTCAAGAAATGGTGTTATGTCCACTGTAAAGCAGGTATATCCAAACATTGTCTGCATGTTATCATGTAAAGCACACTGGACCATACAGGTCAAGACAGGTGGGGTGGAGGGCTTTGTCACTAACTTGCCATGAGACCTCGAGTGAACGACTTCACTTCTCTGGATTTCAGCTCCTTCATCTGTACAATGACAGAATTCAGCTTTGTGACACACAGTCCTTTCTGGTGCTTGGGGCGTGTGTCCCTGCTCATACGCTTGGTGTAATCGTCACTTAAAGTGAGGTGTCATCCAGGCACGGTGGTGGCTCACGCCTATAATCCTAGCACTTGGGGAGGCCGAGGTGGGTGCATCACGAGATGAGGAGTTCGAGTCCAGCCTGACTAACATGGTGAAACCCCATCTCTACTAAAAAATACAAAATTAGCTGGGCATGGTGGTGGGCGCCTGTAATCCCAGCTACTCGGGAGACTGAGGCAGGAGAATGCTTGAACCTGGGAGGCAGAGGTTGTGGTGAGCCAAGATCGTGCCACTGCACTCCAGCCTGGTGACAGAGTGAGACTCTGTCTCAAAAAAAAAAAAAAAAAAAAAAAAAAAAAGGTGTCTTCCTCTCTGCAATATCTGACTTGTCTTAGATGCTTCAGTTCCCACTTCTGTGAGCGTCCGGCTCTCTTTCTCGTATGCTCTTGGCCCTCCGGAGCTCCAGCTCCACCCTCCAACTCTGAACATTTTCCCTTAAATGTCCCCTTGCCATCTCCAACCAATATGTCTAAAATCTGCATAAATACTATATCTCCCAAAACCTAGCCGTCAGTCAGCCAGGTTTTATTGTCTTCAACTTCCTCTCTAAGTGACACACCCAGCTGGTCAAGCCTTGTCTCCATCCTACTCCCTGCCATCAAGTTCTGTTGATGTTTTCCTTTGAGATAAATCTCTCACACTGCTGCCGCTAGCACACAAATTCAGCTGTTCTTGATGAAACTTTTTTTTTTTCTCGCTGCTCCTCATGGAACAAAGCACGTTGTAAGAGGGGCTGGGCACGGTGACATACCTGTCATCCCTGCACTTTGGGAGGCTGAGGCGGGTGGATCACCTGAGGTCAGTTTGAGGCTAGCCTGGCCAACATGGCAAAACCCCATCTCTGCAAAAATTAGCCGAGCTTGGTGGTGTGTGCTTGTAATCCCAGCTACTTGGGAGGCTCGCTTGAACCTGGAAGGCAGGGATTGCAGTGAGCCCAGGTTGCTCCACTGCACTCCCACCTGGGTGACAGAGCAAGACCCTGTCTCAAAAAAAAAAAAAAAAAAAAAAAAGCACACTGTGGGCTGAGGGGTGAGATTGTTGTCACCTGCCTCTGACTGCCTCCCTCCTAGTGCTCCGCAGACCTCTGCAGTGGTGAGCAGACCCTCAGTCTCCCGTCTGCTTCGCCCTCAGCTGCTGCTGTCCTGTTTGTCCAGCCGTCATCAGAGGAGACACATTCCAAATGTCCTTCACTCACTTTATTATCAAACTACCAGCTCTTTCCTTGCCAGGGACGAACCAGTAGATAAAGGCGATTATTTATATGCCGTAAACACACCCTACCTATGTAAAAACCTCATATTTACAGTTTAAACTGCGGAGAATGAGAAAGCCACGTGAATGACTGCTGAAGGTGATAAAATGTTCACGTTTTCCAACTAGAGACGGGAAAATTGCTCAGAACAAAACCTTCAGTTTGTTCTAAGGCCCTTTGCTCGTCGTTACAAACTCGGTGTAGTTCACAGAAGCCGAGGCGCGATTTCCGGTTAGTTCCCAAACTTCTGTTCCCAACATTTAAGTTGTATTTTAGGTTTTCATAGTCCAAGATTGAAAAGACGGTTGAAGAGGAAAAAAAGGACCATTTATTCATTAATTCATCCATCTGTCTGTAGATGCTTCTGTGTTCCAGACACCATGCCAGAGCTGAGAATACAAAGAATCATAGAATATTGTTTAAAGGTGTTTACTGCAGCAGCATTTATGACAGTAAAAGGTTAATGGAAAATATTTTTTAAAAGATGCAATCATAAAAATTACAGTTATAAAAATTATAGTAAACTGAGGAAAAAGTCTTAGAACAATATTACGTGAGAAAAAGTATGTCTAATATATATGAGTCCATACTTACATAAATGAACAAATACAGAAGAATTCTAAACAAAATACGTAAATTCTCCCTTCCAGGAGGTGGAGTTTAATTCCTTCACCCATTGAGGGTGAACTGGAATTAGTCATTCACCTTTTTTAATAAAAGGATATAGAAAGAGAAAAATAGCCGCTTTACAGTAGAGAGAGCTAGCTAACACGAACTTAACCAAGTAATCAAGGTTAACGTCACCAAAGATGTCACTGGATATCATGTACCTACTGGTAAAATGAAAGGGGCACATCATCTCTGTGACATTCTTTCCAGAAACCCATAACCTCTGTAATCATGAGACAACACGGGACAAACAAACATGAGCAAAATTCGAGGAACTTTCTACAAAACACTTGACCATACTCAGAATTGCCAAGGTCGTGAAAACAAGGAAAGACACCGTCACAGATGAGACAAGACTAAGGAGTTAGATGACTGAATGCTGCATGCCATCCTGACCCTGAAACGGAGAAGGACAGTAGTGGAAAAACGCAAAATCCAAATACAATTTGGAGTTTAGTTAAAAGTACTATACCAATGTTGGTTTCTTATTTTTGGAAAATGTCTAGTACTAGACTCATGTAAGGTGGTAACATTACGGAGAACTGGAGTCAGTGAGGGCTATATGAGAAACCTTGTACTATCTGTAACTTCACTGCAGATCTGAAATTATTCCAGATTAAGACGTTTACATATATAAAAAGCATATGTACATCATAATTACAGTTATGCAAAAATGTGGCAGAAAAAATACATAAAGAAAATACTCAAAAAATAAGTGTGGTTCTGTTATAACGGTGGGTTTGTGGAGTGATTTTTTTTCCCCTTACCTGCTTACTAAATTAGCTGTAAATGAGTCATTTTCCATAAATTTAGAGGTACTGTTTTAAGAAAAAGAATTATTCTACTTGAAATACAGAGAGAATGTACAAAAATATATCCGTTTTGAAGGTAGTCAAGACAAAGCCTGCTTTAAAGTTATCCCTGAGACATTCTTCTGCACAAAATAAGCTGTGTTGACCCAGAAAATATCCATTACTCCTCCCTTTCTGATCCCCTGAGCCCCACCTCAGTTCTGCTGCAAATCGGTGCCTCTGTCAACTCCGCTGCCCTGAGGGCACACAGAGGGCACCTAACAATTTCTGTAAACCCTGAAAATCCAGGCGTAGATACCTTGGGTTTCATCCTTGATCGTTTGTAGGGTTCTCAGCATTACTTTAGTCCTGGAGGAAGCTTGGCTTCCAAGGTAGGCTCATGCTAATTAGGGTCTCTGGGAAGCCTGGGGCAGGGGAGAGGGTAGGAGGCACAGGGCACATGGACTCAGGACAGGCCTTCTTGAAGGTCAGGTTTTAAAGTGGAAGGTTCAGGCAATGGCCACCTGAACACTTTCAGAAAGGCCCCGGACTCCAGCTATTCCAAACACTGAAAACAGCAGTAATTGGCGTGGAGCTCCGGTCATCAGCGCCTGTAAGCAGAATCGCTCCTTCAGTAGCAGGTACTTGCCCTGGCCATGCTCTTCTTCAGGCCCACGTTCAAGTAAAGCCTCACAGCGGAAAGGCAGGCGGCTGGCCAAACAGAGATGTTACCCGGGAAGGCGGCTGGCCAAACAGAAACGTTACCTAGCCCACGTTCTTTCACAGCGTGCCCCATCAACTCGCGAGTCTCTGAGAACAGAGTAAGCCCTCCCTTGACTCCTTAGATAACATTTTTCCCACAAACACTTTATCAGAACATTTTTTTTTTTCCCCCGAGAAGGAGTTTCGCTCTGTCACCCGGGCTGGAGTGCAGTGGCGTGATCTCGGCTCACTGCAGCCTCCGGCTCCCGGGTTCAAGCAGTCCTCCTGCCTCAGCCTCCTGAGTTGCTGGGACACAGGCATGCGCCACCGCACCCAGCTAATTTTTGTATTTTTAGTAGAGATGGGGTTTTACTATGTCAGCCAGGCTGGTCTTGAACTCCTGACATCAGGTGATCTCCCTGTCTCAGCCTCCCAAAGTGCTGAGATTACAGGCACAAGCCACTGCATCTGGCCAACAATTGTTTTTTAAAACTGATCACCAAGGCTTGGGTATATGGATCAGACTGGATTGTCCGAATTCATTCCCTAGAATTTGGACCTTGAGCAGAAAAGATGGGCATGCACTTGCTCGTTCCGGCGTGGTGGTGAGACCGTCACTCCTGCCGCCTGGGCCCTGGGGCTGCCGGTTTCTGTCCTGTTCTGAGCCTCGTTCTTCAGTCTCCCTCTACAGCTGTAGGGCTTTCCCTTCACAGCATTTTAGGTTTTGTTGTTCTGAGAGACAGGGTCTCCCTCTGCCCCCCAGGCTGGAGTGCAGTGCGTGTCATCTCAGGCTCACCCCCAGGCTCAAGTCATCTTCCCCCCTCAGCTCTCCGAGTAGCTGGGACTCTGGCACGCACCACCATGCTGGCGACTGTATTTTTTAATACAGAGACAGGGTTTCACTGTGTTGCCCAGGCTGGTCTCAGACTCCTGGTCTCAAGCAATCTGCCCACCTCACCTTCTCAAAGTGCTGGGATTATTACAGGTGTGAGCCACGACACTTGGCCAGTATATTCCTTTTTCTAAGTAAATTAACTGTAGTCAATTTGTGTTGCTGGCAGACGAAGTCCTCCGGTGAAAGAACAAAGTGGGCGGCAGTGACTGGGACAGTCCACCAGTTCTACGTCAAACACTGAATTTCCTCGTCCAATTCAAGTCGCAGGTGTGTGATTCCTTTCATCTACCATGTGTTTAACTCCATGCTCGTTTGCAGTTCCTGCCTTTTAGGAATTTACAATTTAGTGATAGGACTTCATAAATGAAAGTGTTAGGTGCAGAGTGTTTACTGTGTGGCAGGCACTATTCTAAATTCTTTGTATTTATGGTTCTTTTAATCCTCCCAACTACTTTAAGAAGTAGGTACCATTATCATTTCCATTCCATAGAAATAACCAGGCACAGAGGGCTTGAGTAACTTGCCCAAAGTGGCACAGCCAGTGGTAATGGAGCTTGGACCCAAACACAGGCAGCCTGGCACCCAAACCCTGCTCTTACCCGCTGTGTCATACCAGAATGAAAGATAAAGACAGAATTCTGGAAGTCAGAGAAGGGGGAGACAAACGTGGTCTGAGCAATCAGGAGAGGCCACGAGGGCCTCCGGTTCTAGCGCTGATTCCCAGAGGCTGGGTGGGATTTGGGTCAGCTGAAAGAAGCTGGAAAGACCTCCCAGGGCAGAGGGGAACAGGAGAGCAGCAAGAAATGAAACGCAGCTGGAACTGGGAACGGTGTTGAGGCAGTGGGAAAGCACAGGGGCGAGGAGACCTTGGGCAGTGTTCCAGGGACAGTCTGCTGGTTAGAGGGGAGGTTGGACCACAGGAACCTCAAATGCCAGGTCAGCCACTGCCACCCAGGGCTGCAGTGAGGCCCTGCAGTGTTCACAGGGACAAACCGATGGAAATCTTTTTGTAATTATAGAAAATTGCAAACATACATAAAGATACTGAGAGTAGTATACTGACCCCTCTGCTACTCCTCATCCAGCTTCAGCAGTTAACAACTTACAGCCAATTCTGTTTCATTTACATCCTCACCCACTGCCCCCACCAAGATGAGTTTGAAGCAAATCTCAAAGATCTTATTCTTTCATCTGTACGCATTTCAGGTATAAAATATCTGTACATATTTTGGGGATACTCATTTATATATCTCTAAAAGATAAGGACTGTGAAAGACCATAATACCATTATCATGCTGAAAAAGGTAACAATAACCCCTTAACAGCAGCTGATGGTCTCCTTCCTCCATTACCTTTTTACAGTCTTATGAAAACAGAATGTTCCATACACTGTAACTGGTTAATATGTCTCTCTCCATCTTTTTATTTCTTGCGATGTATTGTTAAAGAAATCAGGTGGTATGTGTACACAAATAACATGCAACTATTGAGTATTTCTTGTTTGCTCATATCGTCTTGTACCAAAAGGATTTAAAATGACTTGTGATATTAATATAATCTGGGGAGGGGCGAGTGAGATGAGCAGAATGACTTTTAGGTCCTCCTTGGATTCAGAAAATACTTCTCTAAAGAGATTTGAGCTAATCTTACAGGATTAGAGGTTAGCTAGATGAAAATAAATCAAGAGAGGAAACAGGGGCTCCTGCAAGGGGCTGACCCAGGGCAATGGGAACAGCGGGAAAGAGCTTGGAGGTAAAGAGGCAGATTTGGTGATTCCCAGAGTGAGGGACGTTGGGGATGGTAAGGCTGCAGCAGGTGGGGGAAGGGCTGGGGCGACACCCGTGGGGTATTAGGTGGAGCTTAGGGAAACAGAAATAGGGGCAGGGAAAGGGGAATAAGAATGGGAAAGAAGGCCAGGCATGGTGGCTCACGCCTGTAATCCCAGCACTTTGGGGAGCCGAGGTGGGTGGATCACGAGGGCAGGAGTTCAAGACCAGCCTGGCCAACATGATGAAACCTGGTCTCTACTAAAAATACAAACTTAGCCTGGTGTAGTGGCGCATGCCTGTGATCCCAGCTGCTCAGGAGGCTGAGGCAGGAGTATCACCTGAACCTGGGAGGCAAAGGTTGCAATAAGCCGAGATCGCACCACTGCACTCTAGCCTGGGTGACAGAGCAAGACTCAGTCTCAAAAAAAAGAAAAGAAAAGAAAAAGAAAAAAACAGAAAAGAAAACAGAATAGGAAAGAGAGAGTGGGGAAATAGGAGAGGGAGTTTCCAAACAGCAAGAACAGCAGAAACAAGTTTATTGGGTTGTGGAGCATGTGCCCTGCACAGCGCTGAGTCCGGCCTGGATGTTTTGAGGGTCACGGATCAGTGCGTGTAAGCCGCGTGAGTCACAGTCACCATTCGCTTGCACCTGAATGACGGCTAAGCTAAGCTACAGTTATGGCTATATTTCTTTCTTTTTTTAAGAACAATAAATTGGCTTTATTCCTTATAAAGCTGATACTGGAGAATGTGACATAGATTTGCTGGCACATGGATTTCTTGTGAATAAACTCCAAAATTGGAGAGACTTACCCAGGGCTGCGCGGGACCATCACGAAAAGCCAAGGCCTGCATTCTGTGTCCACCTGTTGTCTGAAGGGCCTGTCTATGTGTGCCCAAGGAAAGTGACTTCCTTGTCAAGGGCTGTCCCTGTCGCAGGAGAAAGTCTTTCAGGACACCTTCTTAGAGTAACGCTTCTCAACGTGAATAAATGAACCTTGCACACTCACCAAGCAACCTGCAGAAGATACAGCTTTCCAAATGGCTCAAGGAGCAGTTTATATCAAAATTCTCTCCGTTTCTTTTTTTTTCTTTTTGAGATGGAGTCTCACTCTGTCACCCAGGCTGGAGAGTGCAGTGGCACAATCTTGGCTCACTGCAACCTCCACCTCCCGGATTCAAGCAATTCTCTGCCTCAACCTCCTGAGTAGCTGGGACTACAGGTGCCTGTCACCACGCCTGGCTAATTTTTGTATTTTTAGTAGAGATGGGGTTTCACCATCTTGGCCAGGCTGGTCTTGAACTTCTGACCTCATGATCCACCCATCTTAGCCTCCCAAAGTGCTGGGATTACAGGCGTGAGCCACCATGACCGGCCAGAACTTTTCCTTCCTTCCTTTCTTTCTTTCTCTTTTTTGTTTCTTTCTTTCTTTTTTTTTTTTTTTTGTTCTTTCTTTCTTCTTTCTTCTCTCTCTTTCTTTCCTTCCTTCTTGCTCTCTCTCTCTCAATTATACTTTAAGTTCTGGGATGCATATGCAGAACATGCACCATTGCAGCACCCATCAACCTGTCATCTACATTACGTATTTCTCCCAGTGCTCTCCCTCCCCTTGCCTTCCACCCTCAACAGGCCCCTGTCTGTGATGCTCCCCTCCCTGTGCCCATGTGTTTTCATTCTTCAACTCCCACTTATGAGTGAGAACATGTGGTGTCTGGTTTTCTGTTCCTGTGTTAGTTGGCCAAGAATGATGGTTTCCAGCTTCATCCATGTCCCTGCAAAGGACATGAACTCATTCTTTTTTATGACTGCATAGTATTCCATGTGTATATGTGCCACATTTTCTTTATCCAGTCTAACATTGATGGGCATTTGGGTTGGTTCCAAGTCTTTGCTATTGTGAACAGTGCTGTAATAAGCATATGTGTGCATGTGTCCTTTTAGTAGAGTGATTTATAATCCATCGAGTACATACTCAGTAAAGGATTGCTGGGTCATATGGTACTTCTGGTTTTAGATCCTTGAGGAATCACCACACTGTCTTCCACAATGGTTGAACTAATTTACACTCCCACCAACAGTGTAAAAGTGTTCCTGTTTCTCCACATCCTCTCCAGCATCTGTTGTTTCCCAACTTTAATAACTGCCGTTCTAACTGGCTCGAGATGGTGTCTCACCGTAGTTCTGACTTGCATTTGTCTAATGAACAGTGACGATGAGCTTTTCTTCCTATGTTTGTTGGCTGCATAAATGTCTTCTTTTGTAAAGTGTCTGTTCATATCCTTTGCCCACTTTCTGATGGGGTTGTTTTTTTCTTGTAAATTTGTTTAAGTTCCTTGTAGATTCTGGATATCAGATCTTTGTCAGATGGATAGATTGCAAAAGTTTTCTATCATTCTGCAGGTTGCCTGTTCACTGTGGCTAGTCATATGCAGAAAACTGAAACTAGACCCCTTCCTTACACCTTATACAAAAATTAACTCAAGATGGATTAAAGATTTAAACGTAAGACCTAAAACCATAAAAATCCTAGGAGAAAACCTAGGCAATACCATTCAGGACATAGGCACGGGCAAAGACTTCATGACTAAAACACCAAAAGCAATGGCAACAAAAACCAAAATCTTATTAAACTCAAGAGCCGCATGACTGTGTTTCAGTGCCCGTTTACCAGTGCCGTAGAGCCTAGCCCCGTCCTGTGTCAGTGGGATCCCAGCTCTGCAGCCCTTCCTCTAACAGGCCTGGTCTGGGATGCCAAGGCAGCCGGTGGGCGGCAGAGGCGCTGGTGGGGACCTGGGGCTGGGCGCAGAGAGCCTTGGCGCTGCACATCCCACCGCCTGGGCACCCGTGCTCCCCGCAGGCCCACCTGCTGCTCCCGTCCCCTGTGATGGTTTGGGGCTGGGGATTGGGGCTGGGTACCCCAAATATCTCTCAGTGCAGATCACTCAGCCCCTCCAGTCCATCCAGCTCCTGCATTGTCCATCCTGCCAATAACCTCTCAATTGCGAGTCTCAGCCCCTTCGTGCACTGTCTCCAGGTCAGACCTTCTAGAAACCCACAAACGTTCACACGGCTGACCTGCTGGAGAAAAACGCACCAAGACACAGATGAGGTCAGCTCAAGTCCTATATCTAACCCCCAGCAGGTCTCAGGCCTTGGTGAGGCAAGACGGAGTCTCGCTCTGTTGCTCAGGCTGGAGTGCAGAGTGCAGTGGTGTGATCTCACCTCACTGCAGCCTCTGCCTCCTGGGTTCAAGCGATTTTCCTCCCTCAGCCTCCAGAGTAGCTGGGATTACAGACACCTGCCATCATGCCCGGCTAAATTTTGCATTTTTCTAGAGATGGGATTTCACCATGTTGGCCAGGCTGGTCTCGAACTCCTGACCTCAGGTGATCCACCTGCCTCGGCCTCCCAAAGCGCTGGGATTACAGATGCGAGCCACCCCGCTCAGCCTCCCTTTTCCATTTTTAACGGTTTCAGACCTGTCCCCTTCTCTCCTCATCCCTGACTGTCACTGCACATCACAACCAGCACACAGGGTCTCCCCTGTTTCACAGGAGAAATAGAAGCTATCGGACGGGACCACCTTCAAATCCTGCCCCCAAACCTCAGCAGTACGTGGACCCCCATGTATCCTTTTTTCCCTCTGTGATTGAATTGGAACCGCTCCTGGGTGAGGTCTTGGCTGTATCAGTGATGTCTCCATTCTGCATATTTAACCTCACCCTCAAGGGAAAGGGAGCAGGGACATACAACAGAGCCTTTAAAGCAGGATCAAGTTTTTCCATTTTAAAACTCCATAGGTTCCCTTAATTTGATCTCTTCCGGCACCTACGGCCCCATGTCTCTTCCTCTTCATGGCTAAACGTCTCAAAAAAGCGGACACACTTTCCGTCAACTCCTAAACACTCCTCACGCTCACTTGACCTCTGCCCCGACCTTCCGACTCCCACTTCACTGGAACTACTTCTGCCAAAGGGGGTCCTGGTAACATGCTGACCGGTAACCCCAGTGGACTCTACTCCACGTGCAACTTCCTTAACTTCTTAGCAGACTTTGAAGCAGCCGGACTCTCCTCTTCTTGTGACATTCTTTGCCTTGATTCCAGGACACTGTGCTTTTCTGGTTTCAGCCCTCCCTCGGAGCTTCCCCTCCTCTGTCCAGCCCTTAGGTGTCGGTATTCCTTGTGTCTGTGTGTGCTGGGCCATTTCCTCCTCTCATTCTACAAACTCTCCCCAGGGCTTTCAGCTCCTCTTACGGCTCCATAGTGATGACAGCCAAATGCTGTAGTTCATTTCTGATGCTCCCATCAGACTCGCTTCGTCAATACATTACTGGACATATTCATGAAACTGTCTCACACAGGCGTCTCGAACCCAGTGTGTCCCAAATAATTCTCATCCTGTCCCCGCCTCTCCCTCTTCCACTGCCTCATAGGTCAGTGACTGCATCCACCTTCTCTCTCTCTCCCCAGCTTTTTTTTGCTCACAGGAAAAGTATCACCAAGTGCTGTAAGTGCAGATGTCTAATTATCCCCTAAATTTAAACATTTTTCCCCCTAAAATGTATGGCCATTACCCTATTACAGATCAACATCATCTATCACTCCAATGACGGCAATAATCTAATTGGGTTCTTTATATCCCCTATCTAACCAATTACAACACATTCTCTACACAGTGGATAGAAGGAATTTTTTTTCAGACTTGCTGTTTGATCTGTTTAAGACTGCTCAGGTATTCCCCGATGCTCCTTGGCATGGCCAAAAAGGCCCTACACATTCTGTCCCATTTTCCTTTCCACTGTCCTCTCTCACTTCTCTTCTCCTCAATTCTACCCTCAGGAGATACTAGAATTCCTCACCTTTTTGATTACCAGGCACGGTCTCACTTCCAAGAGCACTGAATCCGAGGTGCCTTCTAGCTCAGGGACCTAGATTTTAGACTTAATATAACAACTTTTCCTGTCTCTCCACATGAGGTGCATTTGTTTTTCCTCTCAAAGGTTTCCTTAACAACAACAAAAAAGGTAGTAAAATTCACCTGTTTTATTAAGAGTCATGACTCTTTATTGCAGCTGACAGAAACCCATGACAACCTGGTTTAGATAAAGGGGGAGAGGACTATTGGAAGAATCTTGGAGTTGGGACTATTGCACATAATAAGGAAGGGCAAGAAAACTATAGGAAAGAACCCTGGGTGGTAATATAGTAGTGGGCCAAGTGTCCTGGGCTTTGTGGAGAAAGAGTCCCCTAGATAAATTATTAGGTGGGCGTAAAGGTAAGTGCAATTTCTGCCATAACTTTTAATTGCAGAAACAGCAACTACCTTTGTACCAACCTAATGGAATCACCCCTGCCTGTGATCATTTGAGTCTGGGCAAGTCGAGGCTGCAGTGAGCTGTGATTGTGCCTGGGTGACAGAGTGAGACCCTGTCTTAAAAAAATATTATACGGGGCCAAGCATGGCGGTTCATGCCTGTAACCTCAGCACTTTGGGAGGCCGATGCAGGCAAATGACTTGAGGTCAGGAGTTCAAGACCAGCCTGACCAACACAGTGAAACCCCGGTCTATGCTAAAAATACAAAAAATTGGCCGGGCGCGGTGGCTCACGCTTGTAATCCAAGCGCTTTGGAGGCCAAGGTGGGCGGATCACCTGAGGTCAGTAGTTCAAGATCAGCCTGACCAACATGGTAAACCCTGTCTTTAAAAAAAATAAAAATAAAAAAATAAAACAAAAAACCCCAAAAAATTAGCTGGGTGTGGTGGTGTGCACATGTAATCCCAGCTACTCAGGAAGCTGAGGCAGGAGAATCGCTTGAACCCAAGAGGCAGCGGTTGCAGTGAGCTGAGATCATGCCGTTGTACTCCAGCCTGGGTGACAGAGAGAGACTGTCTAAAAACTATATATATGGTATAAAAGATTGTTTAAAATGTTACACTTGTACTGGGCACTTCCCATGAATGGAGCTTGCAGAACTGGAGGCCGCACTGGGGGAGTCAGTGGGTGGGTCGTGAGAGACTGTGAGGTCCTAGGACATTATGGCACACCACTGTGGGCTTACAAACATTGCACACTTAGCTATATTACATTTATAAGCACTGTTTTTCTCATCAATAAGTTAACCTTCGTTTACTGTAACTTTTTAACTTTGTAAACTTGGTATTTTAACTTTTCAATCTTTTTTGTTCAAATCTACGACACAAGCACACACATTAGCCTAGATCTGCACAGGGCCAGGACCACCAGTGTCACTGCCTTCCCCCTCCGCGTTTTGTCTCTCTGGAAGGTCTTCAGGGGCAATGGCACGCATGGCGCTGTGGTCACCTACGATAGCAATGCCGTCTTCTAAAATACCTTCTGAAGGGCCTGCTGGTTCACTTAATTTGTTTTATAGATAGAAGGACTATACTCTAAAATACTGATCAAAAGTATAGTGTAGTAAATACATAAACCAGCAACATATTTATTATATACTGTACATAATCGTGTGTGCTGCGCTTTTATACACCAGGCTAATTTGGTATTTTTAGTAGAGACCGGGTTTCACCATGTTGGTCAGGCTGGTCTCGAACTCCTGACCTCATGTGACCTGCCTGCCCTGGCCTCCCAAAGTGCTGGGATTACAGGCGTGAGTCACAGTGCTCAGCTGTAGTTTGGTGATTTCTAACGTGTAGTGATGTCTTACGGTGGAAACGGGCATTTCCCTCATGATATCAAACATCATTTCATGTGTTTATTTGCCATCTATGTATCTTTTTCAGTGAAATGTTGCATGGTATCTTTTGCTCATGTTCTAATTGGATCCTTTTGTTTTGTTACTCTTTAATTTTGACACTTTAAAAAAATGTTTTCTAGATACTAGTCCTTTGTTGGACTGTAATCCCAGCTACTGGGAAGCCTGAGGCATGACAATCCCTTGAGCCCAGAAGGCAGAGGTTGCAGTGAGCTGAGATCATACCACTGCATTCCAGCCTGGGTGACAGAGCAAGACTCTGTCTCAAAAAAAAAAAAAAAAAAAAAAAAAAAAAATTAGATAATCTCCAAAGTTCCTGTGAGCTCCGTGGCTCTCTCACGCTGATTTTTCAGATTCTTCGCTGGGAGACTGGAGTTTCCCAGACGTGAAAATCATCCCTGCTTAACTGAGCTATTCCAAGCAGCTGGGACACCTGCATCACCCCTGCTGTCAGTGACTGCCCAGGTGTTAGCTGGTTCCTCCCCAGCTGGGGAGGAACCAGGTGGGTTGGCTGGGATGGGCGGATATTTAAAGACTGGGCCTTGGACCCTGCAACACTGCTGTCTCTGCTCCTGCCTGCTGCCATGTGGCTGGGGCTCCTCCTCCTGCTGTGGCTGAGCCCTGGGGTGAAGACAGGTAAGGAGCTAGGCTGATCTGTGCTAGAGGTCAAGGAGACCCCCACCTCTGGTCTCTCAGTCATTCAACCAATTAATCTCTTTTGTCTCTGACGAGACCTACCTCCTGTGGTCTAGCATTCATTAATTCATTAATTAAATAATTCATGTATTCAGACCCTTATGAGGTACCGACTGTATGCTCGATGTGGCTTCTTTGTGTATCCAGCTTCATATCTGTGAGATGTCTTTGGCTCATCAGCTTGGAAGGGCCTGTTTTGGCTGGGGAGCTATGGAGCATCCAGAGGAAGCTCCCTCAGATAGAGGGCAACATGGGCACCGTGGGCAGCTGGGGCGGGCGGGACAGGAGGAAGGCAGGTGCGAAGAACCCAGCTCCAGATTAATAGGCAGATTCGCTGGGCGGTTGCCAGGCACCAGTGCATGGGGTTTATTAAAACATCCCTGGAAATACAACAGGGTGAATTACTTTGCATTTACTAGATAGAACTTCTCTTTTTTTCTTTCTTTTGAAACAGAGTCTTGCTCTGTCCAGCAGGCTGGAGTGCAGTGGTGTGATCTCGGTTCACTGCAACATCGGCCTTCTGCGTTCAAGCGATTCTCCTGTCTTAGCCTCCCGAGTAGCTGGGATTACAGGCATGCAGCACCATGCCTGGCTAATTTTTGGCATTTTGAATAGAGATGGGGTTTCACCGTGTTGGCCAGGCTGGTCTTGAACTCCTGACTTCAAGTGATCTGCCCACCTCTGCCTCCCAAAGTTCTGGATTACAGGCGTGAGCCACCAGAGCTCTCTTGGGAGATAACTAGATGTTACTGGAAGTAACATAGTCAAGTAATGTTAATAATGGAGATTCATTCTAAGAAATGCATCATCAGATGGTTTCATTGTTGTATGAACGCCATAGAGTTCACACAGCAGTGAAACAGAGTTTACATAAACCTAGATAATATATATATTTTTATTTATATGTATGTTTTCCACATGAAAAGCCAAGTGTCCCAGAAAATGTCTCGTTACTGAGTATCAGTCATTTCCCCTACTTGACCCACAATGCCAGTATCAAGTGGCATCTATTGGGTTTCTGTATATGCCCTATTATAA
This sequence comes from Saimiri boliviensis, assembly GCF_048565385.1. Classification (NCBI taxonomy): domain Eukaryota; kingdom Metazoa; phylum Chordata; class Mammalia; order Primates; family Cebidae; genus Saimiri; species Saimiri boliviensis. The sequence continues at coordinate 68,364,546 of NC_133457.1, read as the reverse complement.
TCTCACAGGACCACTGTCATATATGTGGTACCTCATTGGTCTAAACATCATTATGTAGTGCAAGAGCATACTTTTTGGCCGGGCGAGGTGGCTCACATCTATAATCCCAGCACTTTGAGAGGCCGAGGCAGGCAGATCATGAGGTCAGGAGTTCAAGACCAGCCTGGCCAACATGGCGAAACCCCATCTCTATTAAAAATACAAAAATTAGCCAGATGTGGTGGTGCACGCCTGTAGTCCCAGCAACTTGGGAGGCTGAGGCAGGCGAATCACTTGAACCTGGGAGGTGGAGGCTGCAGTGGGCCAGTATTTCACCACTGCACTCCAGCCTGGGTGACAGAGGGAGATTCTGTCTAGGGGGTTGGGGGGGATACACTGTACTTCTTGTTGGGGTGGGAGCTGTGAGGGGCATGCTAAGTGGCAACAGACATGTTATTCAATTGCTTTGTAAAAAGAACTTTTGGGTAAGTGATGACTTTAGTTTTGCTTAGCGGGGTTTGCAGGTTTGGGGCTGGAGCAGGCTCACTGGGGCCGTGGAGGACTGGAAGAGGCTGCCCAGTGTACCCCTCCCTCACCTTCCCCAACAGCCCTCACCTTCTGCTCTACCAAATTTTCAAACACATTTAAAGTGTACTTCTCTGGGCTGGGCGCAGTGGCTCACGCCTGTAACCCCAGCACTTTGGGAGGCTGAAGTGGGCGGATCACGAGGTCAGGAGATCAAGACCATCCTGGCTAACACAGTGAAACCCCATCTCTACTAAAAAAGAAAAATGCGAAAAAATAGCATTTTTTAGCATAGTTTGAGACCAGCCTGACCAACATGGTGAAACCCCATCTCAAAAAAAAAAAAAAAAAAAAAAAAATTAGCCAGGTGTGCTGCCACGCACCTGTAGTCTCAGCTACCCAGGAGGCTGAGGCAGGAGAATCCTTTGAACCCGGGAGGCAGAGGTTGCAGTGAGCCGAGATCGTGCCACTGTACTCCAGCCTGGGTGACAGAGAGAGACTCTGTCTCAAAAAAGATAAAGAGTACGACTCTGGAGAGGCACCAAATTAGCCATGGGTTCTTGGTCCAGCCCTGTTTGGGCCTGTTGCAGGTATCATAGCTAGGCACTTCTGTGAGCCTCAGGGTCTGAAGACTGGGATGGTCCTAAAGGAGTCACCAGAGGTATCACCTCACCAGGAAGGCGTCTGCTGATGGACTTTAGCTCCATGGCTCTCTCTCCCTGCCTGTGGCACAGCATTTCCCATACAGCATGAGGACGTGCTGCTCACTGGACTGAGGACCTGTCGGGTGTTTTTCTGGGGGATGGAGTCGGGGCAGCAGAATGTGACTGCGTGATCCACCATGGCACCGTTTTATTCACTCAATAGAACAAAATGAATAAATGCATGAGCCAGTGAGTCAGTGAACTGGTGCTTGGTCATCATGGGAATGAACTTCTTTTCCCTTAATGTGCTATAATTTCTTTCCTTTTTTTTTTCTTCACATGTCCTTGAATTAATTTTTTTCTTTTAATTTTTCTAAATTAATTTTTTTTTTGAAACAGAGTAAAAACCTTTTTACCCAGCCTGGAGTGCAGTGGTGAAATCTCGGCTCACTGCAACCTCCACCTTTCGGGTTCAAGAAATTCTCCTGCCTCGGCCTCCCAAGTAGCTGGGACTGCAGGTGCACACCACAACACCTGGCTTTTTTTTTTTTTTTTTTTTGGTGGAGATGGGGTTTCACCATGTTGCCCAGGCTGGTCTCAAACTCCTGCACTCAAGTAATCCTCCCACCTCGGCCTCCCAGAGTGCAGGGATTACAGGCGTGAGCCACCACACCCGTCTGTGCTAACATTTTTTGATGATACCAGTCAGGACTGTTCATAACTGTAGTTCTCTCCCGGCCCATGGATACTGTGCAGGTTCAAGTATGAGCTTAAGTTCAATTCAGAACTTTTCTGTTTTTTGAGACAAAGTCTCTGTTGCCCAGCCTGGAGTGCAGTGGCATGATCTCGGCTCACTGCAACTTCTGCCTCCCGGGTTCAAGCAACTCTCCTGCCTAAGCTGGGATTAGCCCACCATGCCCGGCTAATTTTTTTGTACTTTTAGTAGAGACAGGGTTTCACCATGTTAGCCAGGATGGTCTCGATCTCCTGATGTCGTGATTTGCCTGCTTTGGCCTCCCAAAGTGCTGGGATTGTAGGTGTGAGCCACTGTGCCCGGCCAATCCAGATCTTTTGTATTCAATTAAATAAAAATTATTTGGCATTATTGTTATGAGAAATACAGACACATTTCCTGGCTTTTAGAAGCAGGTAGGGAAGACAGACCTTACTTACAGAAAAAAAGCTGTAACAGTGAGGCAGACAGGGAGGAATGCAATGAGAGAAGTTAAAATCATAGCTTTTAAGGTAAGAATAAAAGATTGATCTCAGCTGGGAGGATGTAGGAAGGCCTCTCAGAATGGAATGAATTTATTCTTAAAGACTATTTATTATGGAAAACTTCAAACACACACAAAAGTAGAGAGAACAGAATAGTGAACCCAAGGTACCAGCTGGCCAGCTCCAAAATGGCCAACATTGTTTTTTTTTTTTTTTTTGAGATGGAGTTTCGCTCTTGTTGCCCAGGCTGGAGAGCAGTGGCGCAATCTTGGCTCACTGCAACCTTCGCTTCCCGAGTTCAAGCGATTCTCCTGCCTCAGTCTCCCAAATAGCTGGGATTACAGGCATGCGCCACCACACCCAGCTAATTTTTTGTGTTTTTAGTAGAGACAGGGTTTCACCATGTTGCCCAGGCGAATCTCCAACTCCGGACCTCAGGTGATCCGCCCGCCTCGGCCTCCCAAAGTGCTGGGATTACAGGTGTGAGCCACCATGCCCAGCGCAAGCTCTTATCCCCCGTATTTAAAAAATATAACCACAAAACCTTATCAGAGCTAAAACAAATATGGCTGCACTGTAATCCCAACACTTTGGGAGGCTGGGGTGGACAGATCACCTGAAGCCAGGAGTTTGAGACCAGCCTGGCCAACGTGGTGAATTCCCCGTCTCTCCTAAAAATACAAGAATTAGCTGGGCATGGTGGCAGATGCCTGTAATCCCAGCTAGCCGGGAGGCTGAGGCAGGAGAGTCACTTGAACCTGGGAGGTGGATGTTGCAGTGAGCCAAGATCGCGGCACTGCACTCCAGCCTGGGAAACAGAGCGAGACTCCGTCTCTAAAACAAAAAACAAATAAAACCACCACTTACTGTTGTTTAATACCTATCAGTGTTCATATTTCCCCCACTTGTCAAAAATACCTTTTTTTTTCAGCTGCAAAGTAGAAGAGAAAAAGAAAAAAAAGGTTGGGTGTGGTGGCTGATGCCTGTAGTCCCAGCACTTTGGGAGGTCCAGGCGGGAGGATCACTTGAGCTCAGGAGTTTGAGACTAGCCTGAGTACAATAGCAAGGCTCAGTCCCTACAATTTTTTTTTTTTTTTTTTTAAATTAGCCAAATGTGTTGGTGCGTACCTGCAGTCCCAGCTATTCAGAAGGCTGAAGTGGGAAAATTGCTTGAGCCCAAGAGGTTGGGGATGCAGCAAACCATGACTGTAGCACCGCAGTGCAGCCTGCCCAACTTAGGGAGACCGTGTCTCAAAAGAATAAAATAAAATAAAGAAGAAAGGGAGGAAGGAAGGAAGGAAGGAAAAAAGAAAGAGGAAGAAAGAAAAAGAAAAAAGAAAGAAAGAAAAGAGAAAGAAGGAAAGAAAAGAAGCCTTTTTACAGCTGGCTTATTCAAGTCAAGATCCAGACAAGATACACACACACATTTAACTGGTATATTCTTAAATGTCTTTAAATCTGTACCTGGATCAGTGCCATCTTTTTCACATCATTTAATTGCTGAACAAATCAGGTACTGTGTCCTGCAGCGTAGCCCACCGTCTGGGTTGGCGGATTGAATCTTTGTGGATGTCCCTCTGCCCCTGTCTTTCCTGAAATCTGGTAGTTGAGATGAGATCAGGACTGGAGATTACTTTGGAAGGAAGAATCTGTAGGTGGGCCCTCCCTGCTGTGCCTGGAAGCTGTCCCGCCTTTACTGGGGTTAAGCTTGATTCTCCAGATACTGTGCCCGAGGTAAAAGCTCCATCACTCATGATTTGCGCTTGGATCCATTGTCGTTAGGGGTTGCCAACCATGCTTTCCGGCTGTTCCTTCTGCGCTCAGTAGCTGAAGTCTCTCTATCATGAGGATCTTTCCCTTGTCCACTATGTGGCTTGGATGTGAAGGTTGAATGAACATTCAATACTTTATTTGTCATTTTCATAATAATGAGCTAGCTCCTCAGCACCCTGGGGGAGGTTGGGTTTAAATGCTGCCTTGAAGTGTAAGAATATTTTCTCCTATTTTTTTGCTTTGTTTTGTTTTGTTTGAGACAGAGTTTCGCTCTTGTTGCCCCAGCTGGAGAGCAGTGGCGCCATCTCGGCTCACCGCAACCTCCGCCTCCCGGGTTCAAGCGATTCTCCTGCCTCAGCCTCCCGAGTAGCTGGGATTACAGGCATGTACCAGCACGCGCGGCTAACGTACTTTTACTAGAGATGGAGCTTCTCCATGTTGGTCGGGCTGATCTCGAACCCCCAACTTCAGGTGATCTGCCCACCTTGGCCTCCCAAAGTGTGGGATTACAGGCCTGAGCCACTGCGCCTGTCCAAGAATATTTTCTTCTAATGGATACGGGAGGGAAAAGCCTTCCAAGCAGAGGGAACAGCTCGAGCAAAGGCTCAGAGGCAGGAGAAGGTAGGGTGTTTAGAGAACAGCAGGGCTCAGGAGCACGTGCAGCAAGAGGCTTTTGGAGTGAGGACCCTGAGCATAACGTGGTGGGAAAGCAGGGAGAAGTCAGGATTGCCGGTTTGACTCCCAGCTGTGTCAACAACTAAAGCATGACCACGGGCAAGGGGCTCTCCCCTTGTCTATGCAATGAGGACATCTCTCTAGCTCAATGGCTTTCACACGTTTCTGGCCCCAATTCACATTAATAAATACATGTACTTTTACCCAGTAAGTGTATCCATGTATGTAAAAACCAACAAAAACTTCAGAAAGAACTCCGTTTACTTTTACACGCAGTGTATGTGGGTCTATCCTATTCTATTTCATTCAACGTCATCCTGTTAAAATAAATGTTGGTTATGACCACTGAATTGCTCTCAGACTCACAAATGGTTTGCAAGCTTAGTCTGATGGTTCCTGCAGCTCCATTTCTGCTTCAGCCCTTTCTGGTTGATCCCCGGTCTCAGTGACAACCTGATACAGGACCGGGATCTGGGGAAGAGGGACAGCATGAGAAGGGAAGGTGGTCACTTGCAGAAGGCTCCTGAGCCCAACAGGAGGCAGGAGCCAGGCCAGACTCAGAGGCTGTGGTCCCAGCCAGCCCAGACTCACCGTCAGTCCTGACCTCCCAGACCACTGCTGCCTGTCCACCAGACACCTGCTGGCCCTGTTTCCACAACAGACTGGCTCAGCCACACCCAGGCCCACAGGGATTAGAGGCCTGTTCCCTGTTGATCTTGTCAACTTTGAAAGGCCTTCGAGTTTATCTCTAAACAAAGCCCTCCAGTGTACCCCTAAACAGTCAGATGTTAACCTAATAGGAAGCAATTTGGAAGGTCAAGGTAAAGTAGTTGAACAGCATTTAGAGTCCTGGGGTTAGAACCGCTGGGTCCTCTTCTCACCAGAGCCATAGACCTGCCAGGTAACGGGGCCATAGTCCCTCCTGCCAAAACCTTGTTTGCCCCATGCCTTGACTTTCTTTTTTGAGATGAAGCCTTACTCTTGCCCAGGCTAGAGTGCAGTGGCACAGTCTCAGCTCACTGCAACCTCTACCGCCGGGTTCAAGCGATTCTCTTGCCTCAGCCTCCCAAGTAGCTGCGATTACAGGCGCCTGCCACCATGCCTGGGTAATTTTTTGTATTTTTAGTAGAGACGGGGTTTCACCATGTTGGCCAGGCTGGTCTTGAACTCCTGACCTCGTGATCCACCCACTTCGACCGCCCAAAATGCTGGGATTACAGGCGTGAGCTGCGACGCAGCAGCCTTGACTCTTAAAAAAGATGCACCCCCTTATCTTGGTGGGAATGAACAAGACCAGATCACCACTAAGCTAAGTGATTTGGGGAAATGGCCGAGGGTAGAGCCGGCAGAACTGGTGTGTAAATTGGGCTCCTGGAGACTTTCCTCTTAATAACAGCTTTATTGAGAGATAATTCACATACTATGAAATTTACCCTTTGTACAATTCACTATGTGTACAATTCAGTGGTTTTTAGTTGCGCAACCATCACTGCTATCTTATTTTATTTTATTTATTTATTTTTGGTACTTTTTGGTAGAGACAGGTTTTGCCACGTTGGCTAGGCTGGTCTAGAACTCCTGAACTCAAATGATCCAGCTGCCTTGGCCTCCCAAAATGCTGGGATAACAGGTGTGAGCCACCACACCCAACCTCCTGTGTCTAATTTCAGAACATGTTTGTCACTCCCCAAATAAACTGTGTGCCAATGAGCAGGCACTCCTGTTCCCCACATCTCACCAGCCTCTGGCAACCGCTAATATACTTTCTATCTTGATTAATTTATCTATTCTAAACATTTCATATAAATGAAATAATAGATACATGGCCTTTTGTGAGTGGCTTCTGTCACTTAGCATGTTTTCAAGTTTCATTGTTGCTGTAGCATAGATCTGTATTTCATTCCTTTTTATGGCTGAATAATATTCCATTGCATGGATATACCAGATTCTATCAATTCATCAGTTGAGATACATTTGAATTGTTTCTGCTATTTGTCTATTACGAATAACACGGCTATGAACATTCATTTATAGGTTTTCCTGTGAACATGTGTTTTAAATTTTCCTAAATATATACTCAGAGGTAGGGCTGCTGGGTCCTGTGGCAACTCTGTGTTTAACGTTCTGAGAAACGGTCAAATTGTTTTTCTTTTTCTCTCTCTCTCTCTTTTTTTTTTTTTTGTTCTCTTCTGCGGCCACCTCACTTCCCCAAATGGTTTTTCAAAGTGGCTGTACCATTTTGCAGTTCCACCAGTAGTGTATGAGGTTTCCAATTTCTCACATTCTCATCAACACTTGCATTTTATTTTTTATCTTAGCCATCCTAACGGATGTGAGGTGGTATCTCACTGTGATCTGGATTTGCATTTCCTTGTGATTAAGGATGGTGAGCATCTTTCATGCTTACTGGCCGCTTGTATATCTTCTCTGGAGAAATGTCTATTTAAATCCTTTGTCTAGTTTTAAATTTGGTTGACTTATTTTAATTTTAGTTATTATTACTACTTTATTATACTTTAAGTTCTGGGGTACATGTGCAGAATGTGCAGGTTTGTTACATGGGTATACACCTGCCATGATGGTTTGCTGCACCCATCAACCTGTCATCTACATTAGGTATTTCTCCTAATGCTGTCTCTCCCCCAACCCCCCACTCACCAACAGGCCCCAGTGTGTGATGTTCCCCACCCTGTGTCTATGTGTTCTCATTGTTCAACACCCACTTATGAGTGAGAACATGCAGTGTTTGGTTTTCTGTTCCTGTGTTAGTTTGCTGAGAATGATGGCTTCCAGATTCATCCATGTTCCTGCAAAGGACAAGAACTCATCCTTTTTTATGGCTGCAAAGTATTTTCATGGTGTATATAGGCCACATTTTCTTTATCCACTCTATCACTGATGGGCATTTGGGATGGTTTCAAGTCTTGGCTATTGTGAAGAGTGCAGCAGTAAACACACATGTGCGTGTGTCTTTATAATAGAACGATTTATAATTCTGTGGGTATATACCCAGTAAAGGATTGCTGGGTCAAATGGTATTTCTATTTCTAGGTCCTTGAGGAATCGCCACACTGTCTTCCACAGTGGTTGAACTAATTTACACTCCCACCACAGTGTAAAAGCGTTCCTATTTCTCCATGGCCTCTCCGGCATCTGTTGTTTCCTGACTTTTTAAAGATTGCCATTCTAACTGATGTGAGAAAGTATCTCATTGTGGTTTTGATATGCATTTCTCTAATGAGTAGTGGTAATGAGCTTTTTTTCATATGTTTATTGGCCACATAAATGTCTTCTTTTGAGAAGTGTGTTATATCCATTGTCCACTTTTTGATTTTTTTTTTTTTTTTTTTTTGAGACAGAGTCTTGCTTTGTCACCCAGGCTGAGTGCAATGGTGCAACCTCGGCTCGCTGCAATCTCTGCCTCTTGGGTTCAAGAGATTCTTCACCTCCCAAGTAGCTGAGACTACAGGTGCCCACCACCACTCCCGGCTAATCTTTGTATTCTTAGTATAGATGGGGTTTCCCCATATTGGCCAGGCTGGTCTGAAACTCCTGACTTTGTAATCCACCCACCTTGGCCTCCCAAAATGTTGGGATTACTGGCATGAGCCACTGTGCCTGGCTGTTTGTTTTTTTCTTGCAAATTTAAGTTCTTTCTAGATTCTGGATATTATCCCTTTGTCAGATGGATAGATTGCAAAAATTTTCTCCCATTCTGTAGGTTGCCTGTTCACTCCGATGATAGTTTCTTTTGCTGTACAGAAGCTTTTGACTTTAATTAGATGCCATTTGTCAATTTTGGCTTTTGTTGCCAATGCTTTTGGTGTTTTAGTCATGAAATCTTTGTCAATGCCTGTTTCCTGAATGGTATTGCCTGGGTTTTCTTCTAGGGTTTTTATGGTTTTAGGTCTTTTTGTGGTTTTAGGTTTTATGTTTAAGTCTTTAATCCATCTTGAGTTAATTTTTGTATAAGGTGTAAGGAAGGGGCTCAGTTTCAATTTTTTGCATATGGCTAGCCAGTTTTCCTAGCACCATTTATTAAACAGGGAATCCTTTCCCCATTACTTGTTTTTGTCAGGTTTGTCAAAGATCAGATGGTTGTAAATGTGTGGCGTTATTTTTTGAGGCCTCTGTTCTCTTTCATTGGTCTATATCTCTCTTTTGGTACCAGCACCATGTTGTTTTGGTTACTGTAGCCTTGTAGTATAGTTTGAAGTCAGGTAGTGTGATGCCTCCTGCTTTGTTCTTTTTGCTTAGGATTGTCTTGGCTATTCAGGGTCTTTTTGGTTCCACATAAAATACAAAGTAGTTTTTTTTTTCTAATTCTGTGAAGACAGTCAATGATAGCTTGATGATGATAGCATTGAATCTATAAATTATTTTGGGCAGTATGGCCTTTTTCACAATATTGATTTTTCTTATCCATGAGCGTGGAAGGTTTTCCCATTCACTAGTGTCTCCTATTATCTCCTTGAGCAGTGGTTTGTAGTTCTCCTTGAAGAGGTCCTTCACGTCCCTTGTAAGTTGTATTCCTAGGTATTTTATTCTCTTTGTAGCATTGCTCACTCAGGATTTGGCTCTCCGTTTGTCTATTATTGCTGACTTAAGGAGATTTTGTGCTGAGATGATGGGGTTTTCTAAATACACAGTCATGTCATCTGCAAACAGAGACAGTTTGACTTCCCCTTTTCCTATTTGAATATGCTTTATTTCTTTCTTTCTCTTGCCTGATTGCCCTGGCCAGAACTTCCAATACTATGTTGAATAGAAGTGGTGAGAGAGGGCATCCTTGCCTTGTGCTAGTTTTCTAAGGGAATGTTTCCAGCTCTTGCCCATTCAGTATGATATTGGCTGTGGGTTTGTCATAAATCGCTCTTACTATTTTGAGATATGTTCTATCAATACTTAATTTGTTGAGAGTTTTTAGCATGAAGGAGTATTTAACTTTATCAAAGGCCTTTTCTGCTTCTATTGAGATAATCATGTGGCTTCCGTCATTGGTTCTGTTTATGTGATGGATTACATTTATTGATTTGCGTATGTTGAACCAGCCTTGCATCCCAGGGATGAGGCCAACTTGATTGTGGTGGATAAGATTTTTGATGTGCTGCTGGATTTGGCTTGCCAGTATTTTACTGAGGATTTTTGCATTGATGTTCATCAGGGACATTGGCCTGAAATTTTCTTTTTTTGTGTGAGTCTCTGCCAGGTTTTAGTATCAGGATGATGCTGGCCTCATAAAATGAGTTAGGGAGGATTCCCTCTTTTTCTATTGTTTAGAATAGTTTCAGAAGGAATGATACCAGCTCCTCTTTGTACCTCTGGTAGAATTTGGCTGTGAATCCACCTGGTCCTGGGCTTTTATTGGTTGGTAGGCTATTAATTACTGCCTCAATTTCAGAACTTGTTATTGATCTATTCAGGGATTTGACTTCTTCCTGGTGTAACCTTGGGAAGGTGTATGTGTCAAGGAATTTATCCATTTTTTTTTTTCTAGATTTTCTAGTTTATTTGTGTAGAAGTGTTTACAATATTCTCTGATGTTTGCATTTCTGTGGGGTCACTGGTGATATCCCCTTTATCATTTTTTTAAATTGTGTCTATTTGAGTCTTCTCTCTTTTCTTCTCTGTTAGTCTGGCTAGTGGTCTACCTATTTTGTTAATCTTAAAAACAAACAAACAAACAAACAAACAAAAAAAACCCAGCTCCTGGATTTATTGATTTTTTTGAAAGGCTTTTTGTATCTCTAGCTCCTTCAGTTCTGCTCTGATCTTTGTTATTTCTGGTCTTCTGTTAGCTTTTGAATTGGGTTGTTCTTGCTTCTCCAGTTCTTTTAATTGCGATGTTAGAGTGTTCATTTGAGATCTTTCCTGCTTTCTCCTGTTGGCATTTAGTGCTACAAATTTCCCTCTAAACACTGCTTCAGCTGTGCCCCAGAGATTCTGGTACATTGTGTCTTTGTTCTCATTGGTTTCAAAGAACTTATTTATTTCTGCCTTAATTTTGTTATTTCCCCAGTAGTCATCCAGGAGCAGGTTGCTCAGTTTCCATGCAGTTGTGCAATTTTGGGTGAGTTTCTTAATCCTGAGTTCTAATTTGATTGCAGTATGGTCTGAGAGACTGTTTGTTATGATTTCCATCCTTTTGCATTTGCTGAGGAGTGTTTTACTTCCAATTATGTGGTCAATTGTAGAATAAGTGTGATGTGCTGAGAAAAATGTGTATTTTGTTGATTTGGGGTGGAGAGTTTTGTAAATGTCTATTAGGTCCACTTGGTCCAGAGCTGAGTTCAAATCCTGAACATCCTTGTTAATTTTCTGTCTTGTTGATATAATATTGACAGTGGGGTGTTAAAGTGTCCCACTGTTATTGTGTGGGAGTCTAAGTCTCTTTGTAGGTCTCTAAGAACTTGCTTTATGAATCTGGGTTCTCCTGTATTAGGTACATGTATATCTAGGATAGTTAGCTCTTGTTACATTGATCCCTTTACCATTATGTAATGATCTTCTTTGTCTTTTTTGATCTTTGTTGGTTTAAAGTCTGTTTTATCAGAGACTAGAATTGCAACCACTGCTTTTTTTTCCTTGCCATTTGCTTGGTAAATTTTCCTTTATCCCTTTATTTTGAGCTTATGTGTGTCTTTGCAGGTGAGATGGGTCTCCTGAATATGGCACACCGACAGGTCTTGACTTTTTTTTTTTTTTTTTTTTTGAGATGGAGTTTCGCTCTTGTTACCTAGGCTGGAGTGCAATGGCATGATCTCGGCTCACCACAACCTCTGCCTCCTGGGTTCAGGCAATTCTCCTGCCTCAGCCTCCTGAGTAGCTGGGATTACAGGCACGCGCCACCATGCCCAGCTAACTTTTTGTATTTTTAGTAGAGACAGGGTTTCACTGTGTTGACCAGGATGGCCTCGATCTCTTGACCTCGTGATCCACCCGCCTCGGCCTCCCAAAGTGCTGGGATTACAGGTGTGAGCCACTGCGCCCAGCCAGGGTCTTGACTCTTTATTCAATTTGCCAGTCTGTCTTTTAATTGGGGCATTTAGCCCATTTACATTTAAGGTTAGTATTGTTATGTGTGAATTTGATCCTATCATTATGATGATACTTGGTTACTTTGCTTGTTAGTTGATGTGGTTTCTTCATAGTGTCATTGGTCTTTACAATTTGATATGTTTTTGCAGTGGTTGGTAAGAGTTTTTCCTTTCCATGTTTAGTGCTTCCTTCAGGAGCTCTTGTAAGGCAGGCCGGGTGGTGACAAAATCTCTTGGCATTTGCTTGTCCGTAAATAATTTTATTTCTCTGTTGCTTATGAAACTTAGTTTGGCTGGATATGAAATTCTGGGTTGAAAATTATTTTCATTAAGAATGTTGAACATTGGCCTCCACTCTCTTCTGGCTTGTAGGGTTTCTGCCAAGAGGTCCACTGTCAGTCTGATGGGCTTCCCTTTGTGGGCAACCCGACTTTTCTCTCTGGCTGCCCTTAGCAGGTTTTCCTTCATTTCAACCCTGGTGAATCTGACAATTAAGTATCTTGGGGTTTCTCTTCTCAAGGAGTATCTTTGTGGTGTTCTCTGTATTTCATGAATTTGAATGTTGGCCTGTCTTGCTAGGTTGGAGAAGTTCTCCTAGATAATGTCCTGAAGGACGTTTTCCAGGCTCCATTCTCCTGTCACTTTCACGTACACCAATCAAACGTAGGTTTGGTCTTTTCACATAGTCCCATATTTCTTCAAGGCTTTGTTCATTTCTTTTCCCTCTTTTTTCTCTAATCTTGTCTTCATGCTTTATTTCATTAAGTTGATCCCCAGTCTCTGAAATCCTTTATCCCACTTGATCTATTCGCCTACTGATACTGTTGTAGCTTCATGAAGTTCTTGTTCTGTGTGCTCCATCAGGTCATTTATGTTCTTCTGTAAACTGATTATTCTAGTTAGCAATTCCTCTAACCTTTTTTGAAGGTTTTTAGCGCTGGGTTAGAACCCATGCTCCTTTAGCTCAGAGGAGTTTGTTATTACTCATCTTCTGAGGCCTACTTCTGTCAGTTCATAAAATTCATTCTCCGTCCAGTTTTGTTCCCTTGCTGGTGAGAAGTTGTGATCCTTTGTAGAAGAGGTGTTCTGGTTTTAGGAATTTTCAGTCATCTTGTGCTGGTGTTTTCACATCTTTGTGGATTTATCTACCTTTGTCTTTGATGTTGGTGACCTCTGGATGGAGTTTCTGTGTGGACGTCCTTTTGGTTGATGTTGATGCTATTCCTTTTTGTTTGTAAGTTTTCCTTCTGACGGTCAGGCCTCTCTGCTGCAGGTCTGCTGGAGTTTGCTGAAGGTCCACTCCAGACCCTGTTTGCCTGGGTATCACCAGCAGAGGCTGCAGAACAGCAAAGATTGCTGCCTGTCCCTTCTTCTGGAAGGTTTGTCCCCCTCTGGGGGGCCCACCCACCAGATGACAGCTGGAGCTCTCTTGTATGAGGTGTCTGTTGACCCCGGCTGGGAGGTGTCTCCCAGTCAGGAGGCATGGGACTCAGGGACCTACTTGAGGAGGCAGTCTATTCCTTAGCAGAGCTTGAGTGCTGTGCTGGGAGATCCACTGCTGTCTTCAGAGCCATGGAACGTTTAAGTCTGCTGAAGCTGTGTCCATACCTGCCCCTTCCCAGGTGCTCTGTCTCAGGGAGATGGGAATTTTATCTATAAGCCCATGACTGGGGCTGCTGCCTTTCTTTCAGAGAAGCCCTACCCAGAAAAAAGGAATCTAGAGAGGCAGTCTGGCTACAATGGCTTTGAGGTGCTGTGATGGACTCCACCCAGTTCAAACTTCCCACGGTTTTGTTTACACTGTGAGGGGAAAAGCGCCTACTCAATCCTCAGTGATGGCAGATGCCCCTCCCTGCACCAAGCCTGAGCATCCCAGGTCGACTTCAGACTTCTGTGCCGGCAGCAAGGATTTCAAGCCAGAGTGTCTTAGCTCTCTGGGCTCTGTGGGGATGGGATTGCTGAGCTAGAACACTTGGCTCCCTGGCTTCGGCCCCCTTTCCAGGAAAGTGAACGGTTCTGTCTTGCTGGCATTCCAGGTGCCACTGGGGTATGAAAGGAAACTCCTGCAGCTGGATCAGTGTCTGCCCAAACGGCCACCCAGTTTTGTGCTTGAAACCCAGGGCACTGGTGGCGTATGCACCTGAGGGAATCTCCTGGTTTGCGAGTGGTGAAGACCATGGTAAAAGCATAGTATCTGGGCTGTAGTGCACTGTTCCTCGTGGCACAGTCCCTCATGGCTTCCCTTGGCTAGGGGAGGGAGTTCCCTACCCCTTACACTTCTGGGGTGAGGTGACACCCCACCCTGCTTTGGCTTGCCCTCCATGGGCTGCTCCCACTGTCTAACCAGTCCCAGTGAGATGAGTTGGGTACCTCAGCTGGAAATGCAGAAATCACCTGTCTTCTGTGTTGATCTTGCTGGGAGCTACAGGCTGTAGCTGTTCCTGTTTGGCCATCTTGCCAGCTACCCCCCTTTATTTTTATTTTTTTGAAAGAGTCTTGCTCTGTTGTCCAGACTGGAGTGCAGTTGTGCAATCTTGGCTCAAAGTATTAAGATTACAGGTGTGAGCCACCATGCCTGGCCAGTTTCAGCTGTTACATTTAGGTCTTTGGTACATTTCAAGTTAATATTTGTATATGGTGTGAGGCAGGGGTCCAAATGCATTCTCTTGCATGTGCTTATCCAGCTGACCAATCACCATTTGTTAAATCTACCTTTTCTTTTCTTTGTTTCTTTTTCTTTCTTTCTTTGTTTCTTTTTTTCTTTTCTTTTTTTTTTTTTTTTTTTTTTTTTTTTGAGACAGTGTCTTGCTCTGTCACTTAGGCTGAAGTGCAGTGGTGCGATCATGGCTCAGTTCAGCTTCCAGGCTCAAGTGCTCCTCCTACCTCAGCCCCCTGGGTAGCTGGGACTATAGGCATGCACCACCACACCTGGCTAATTTTAATCTATTTTTAAAAAAATATTCCTTTTTCTCCAGGCAGCTGCTCCCAACCCCAGCGCCTTTGCTGTCTTGGAACAGATCACCACTGCAAGAGGGGAGGTTGCTACTGTGATGAATTCTGCCATGTGGTACCAGACTGCTGCCCAGACCACAGTGTCCTCTGCAACCCTGGTAACTCACATGTAGGCTTGTTTCCACCCACAGCAAAGCTGGATGCTGTGGTTGGCAGAGGCGAGTCCTTTGCCTGCATGTCAGGCCAAAGCCAGGACATACCCTGGATGGTTCCTAAGGTCCCTGACAATCCTGAGATCTTGCATCCTATTTCAGGTCAAAGGTGCCTACATGTTCCTTCTAGCTTTGTTTCCTGATGTTCCTTGCCACCTGCTACTCCTCTCTGAGCTACTTTTTCAGGTTCCACAGAGAGAGGTTAAGCTGTCTGTGGTAGAGATGAGGAGGAGAAAGAGGTGGCTGGGTCCCACTTAACGCTCTCTCTTGCAGTGTGGATGTCTCTTGACCAGTGCAGGTAGACTTTTGAGGGGAGACAGGAGTCTGCAGAGAGATGCTGTGGATGTAGGGCAGCAGCAGTGGGTGTGGGAGGCAGAGATGATGACAGGAGCTTTCACCTGTGTTTCTCTCAGCTTCTCAGATGACCAAGATGGGGCTGCAGATGGTGCTGAAGATGGAGAACCCACCCAGCCCTGCTAGGAGCCATCTAGACTGGGTGCAGAGCACGGTGAGCTCCCTGGAAGTTCTCCAAGAAGGGGTGTGGATGGCGGCCTGCTCCTTGCCTTTGTGGCCTCTAGACCCCAAAGTCAGGGAACCAGAGGGAGAAAGGGGCCTTAGCAGAGCTCCACTGTGATGATCGGTTTGGGGTAGGAGCCAGGATTGCTGTCTGCGGACACTGAAATTTGAATCTCATATACTTTTCATGTGTCACAAAACATTATTCTTTTATGTTTTTCTCCTACCATCTAAAAATACAGAAACCATTCTTAGCCTATGAGTTGTACAGAAACAGGCAGTGGCCAGATTTGCCCCATAGACTGCAGTTTGCTGACCTCTGCCATGAGTCATCCTCCATTCTCTGCTTTCCTTCTGTGTCCTTGTTACTGACAAAGCCACTCCCCCTGAAATGAGGTCTTTCCCCGTTTGGTGCCATGAAGCCAATATGCAAAATCGAAAATGAGTGTCAAGCAGGGCAGGCTTTATTTGGTGGCCATGGAACTGAGAAGTGAGAGCTTGGCTCGCAAATCAACATTTCTGCTTGTGAGACTCTGGAAGTCACAGATATAGAAAAGGGGCTGAGCATTAAAAGCAAGAGGAGGAGTGGCCAGGTGCCAAACGGCTTACTGCTATAAATGCAACACGTTGGGAGGCCAAGATGAGAGGATTGCTTGAGACCAGGAGTTCGAGACCAGCCTGGTCAACATAATGAGACCCTCATCTCTACAAACATAAAAATAAA